>NW_024962278.1:7154269-7155200 GCF_019238085.1 Lagopus leucura | reverse complement strand
CCCCCCCCCCCAAAGAGATTTATTTTTTTTTTAACCAAGTCGTGCAACGAGAGCTGAGTGCCGCAGGACAGCGGAAGCGGCCCTCCCCCCCAGTCCCAGCGCCCAGCTCCGTCACCCCCCGCAGCCCAGCCCGGCTCGGCGCGGCTCGGAGCGGCGCGGGGGGGGCCGGAGGAGGCGGGAGGCTGCAACCTGCCGCCAGGGCAGGGCCGGCCCCCGGCGGGCGGTCGGAACGGGCGGCGGCTGCCATTGGCCGCGACGCGGAGCGACACCTGCTCGGCTCCCTCATGCGAGTGCCACCGGGGCTCGGCGGGGATATTTGAGGCACCCTCCGGCGCCGCCGCCGACACTCCGCGCCGAGCAGCGCCGGGCACATGCGGTACGCGGGGCCGCGGCGAGCAGCGCGCTGGGCCCGTGTGCGGCGGCAGCAGCAGCAGCCCGCGGGGGAGGAGGAGGACGAGGAGACGGCGAGGAGGAGGAGGGCGAAGCGCGACCATGTGCGCGGGGCTCCGCGGCGAGCTGCCGGCCCTGGCCCTGCTGCTGCTCCTCGCCCGGGCGGCGGCGGGCACTGAGGCCACGCGGCCGCCCGAGGGACAGCCCGAGCGCACCCCGCAGCAGAAGGGGCGGCTGTCCCTGCAGAACACAGGTACGGCTGTGGGGGCGGCGGGGGATCAGTGGGTTCTGACAGCTTGGAGCTGCCCGGCACGCGTGGCCCGGGGCGAGCGGAAAGTTTCCCGGCCCGGGGACGGAGGGAAGGATCCTGGCTGTGCCTCCCCCCGCCAGAGCCGCGCAGTGATGGAGGAGGGGGTGTGTGGGGGTCTCTCCTTCCCCCGGGCATTATCTGCCTCGAAAGAGCGTGCGCTCTGCTGGATCGCTTCCCAGCCGTGCACACAGAGCGCGGGATCGAGCGTTTCCCTTCCCCCCCTTCCTCCCC
>NW_024962278.1:6666389-7154169 GCF_019238085.1 Lagopus leucura | reverse complement strand
TTTTTTTTTTTTTTTTTTTTTTTTTTTTAACACTCTCCGTGCTGCAAGACGTGTTTAAACACACACGAGCAGGAATGCACGAATGCCCATTAGGGACTGCCACATGTGAATCACGGCACTGTGCAGTTCTCAGCACGCTGGAGCCAGGACATGTGATCCGCCGAGGGTTTTGCATCCGGATGCCAACACAAGCACTACAGCTGAGCTCCCGGCCCCAGAAAAGCCCGGCTCCGCGCTCCGCAGCTCCACAAAGAGCTCCATTTTTTTCCCCGGTGCGCGCTGTCGGGGCGGCCCTCCGCGGCGGACGACGCCGAGGTGAAGCCCGGAGCCGAGCCCTGGCCACCCCCCGTGCCCACCAGCAGCACTCCGGGGCAGTGGGAAGGAGGAGCCGGTTCCGAGCCGGGGGTTCCAGTGAACCCCGTCGGGCTCCGCACTCGCATCTGCGCTGCGTGCGGGAGGCTGCACCGAGCCGGGAAGTTGCAGCGAGCGCTCGGCAGAGGGACCGCACGGCACAGGGGATGCCTGGAACACGCTGCGGTTCGGAGGGGATTAGGCAGGCTCCCAGGAGCGAGCTTTAATTAAAGGTACCACTAGGGCACGGAGCGCAGACATTCTTAGCATCCTCGGTCCCACTCTAAAAGCTACCCCTGTTTAACTTTATCCCTGAGCTTTTGCAGCAACCCCCTTCCCTGTGGCAGTGCTACCAACATCTTTTTTTTCTTTTTTTTTTTTTTTAAAGCTAAATTAGAATTTTAGGGTTGTTTTTTTTTTTCCCTGTTAGCCAGCATTCTTTTAATGCTATTACATAACATCTGACAAGGCAGAATAAACATGTATGTAACTGCTAGGTCCAGTAGATCTACTTTACATGTTATAAATGCACATATAAAAATGTCTTTTCAATTGATTTTTGCCTAGGTGAGGACATAGTCTCAGCTTTATGCAACACTCAGTACAAAGGACTTTGTTTATCAGTGGGAGTTTTGCCATTAACTTCACAGACATCAGCCCAGGGGACACCCAGCAGCTGGTGAGAACGCTGTGCCGTAGCACAGGAACCACCTCCCAGTGCCAGCAGCAGCCCATTGGGCTGGGAGCAGCTTCTCAGTGTCCTCTCATTTTGGTGCTGAGATTTGATGGGGGCTCTGTACAGTCAGACAGCAAGAATCCCGCCTGTCCTCTGCTCCTGAGGAATGCAGAGCCTTAGTTCTCATGTGAAGTAGCCTGACGTAAGTGTAGTGGATTTGGCACTTGTTTCTTAGATATCACTTTCATAACATAATGCACCCGAGTTTTGGCCTATTTTCTGCAGAAAGTGGGCATGCTGTGGGTATGATAACCGTTGTCATATGTGCTTTTTCTTCCAAACTGATGATGTTAGCAAAATCTCTCTCTCCTTCCCCTCTACCTACCAGCAGCTCCTCAGAACAGTTCTTCAAGCTAACTGTAATCAATGCTCATTTTAGCTGAGATCCAGCACTGCCTGGTTAATGCCGGTGATGTGGGATGTGGAGTGTTTGAGTGCTTTGAGAACAATTCTTGTGAGATCCGAGGCTTACACGAGATCTGCATGACTTTCCTGCACAACGCTGGAAAATTCGATGCCCAGGTAAGGCAGCAAGATATCCTATGCTTGTTTATCACATACACTTTGCATGTGTTTTTGCTCTGCAGCACATCTTAGGAGCAAGTTAAGGAGCAACCTGCTTTTGCACATGACCAGCCTCAGTAGGATTTTTTTCTATTAAAGGGTCCAGAATCAAAACCCAAGAGCAGTGTCCCAGCAGCCAGGCTGTCCCTTGCTCAGCTCCATGGGAGGATGTTTTCCTGCTGTTCCCAGGATAACTAAATCAGAACAGCGACATAGATGAGCATGGTTTTCAGAAGCATTAAGCGGCTTAAGCTGCTACGTCATCTTTGTTTAAAGATGGTTCTGCAGTGCAGCTTGGGCTCCCAAGCTCATTTAGATGTATCAGAAAGCATTTCCCAATGTGTAGTTATTAAAGCATGGTTCTCCAGACTTGCACACAACCAGTACAGGCAGCCTCTTAAAGCTGCCGCATTCAAATCAGCCTTCAGTTCAAGCACTGACATTAAAATACATTACGCGGATGGTATGCGGTATTAAGTTCGTCTCCTTCATTTTCTCCTCAGACCGTTTATGCATCATTGAGACATCCTGTTATTATGTCTTGTAAACCTCCTCTCCCATTTCAGTGTGGAGGGGAGAGAGCATGACGGCGGGCCAGCGGCATCTGGCCTGAACACAGCCTACAGAGAGCAGCAGCTCCACAGCACTGCTGAGAGCCTGGCATAGGGGAGCTTAGACTGACATTGCCACGGGTGTGCAGAGGGTCTGGATAACTGCTTGCAGGGGCTTGTTTCTCCTAAAGCATGTGGGTATCTAAAAGCCTCCGAGTTCACAGTGCACTGAACAGCAGGGCTAGCACTAGCCATTCTCTGCTTTCTGAAACGCAAGGAATGTCAGGTTGGGTTTCATACCAATTTTCTCTAATCCTCATTTTCCCCACTGTGCTGTGCATGTTTCACTGAAGGGAAGGGCAATTGGGGCAGGGGGAGCAGAAGGGATTGATAACCGGAGTAGTTCTTCAATCAGCAAAATACATTTCTGGGTTGAAACAACTTGGAAATGAAACCTGCTCATGAAACCTGCTCACAGATTTGGGTGAATCTTAAGTTTGTATGAGTGGAACCGTGCTGGTGCACCGTTTGGATAAAGGGCAGTGAGAATCTCGTCTTCCAGAAGCATTTGTGTAAAAGATTCCGATGCAATTAAGAGATGCGGGAGGCTTCCACACATTCGTTGCTCAGCAGAGTGGAGGCAGTGAGCGGAGCTGCCAGGCTGTGACACAGGTGGTGTGGTGTCAGCAGCACAGAGGAAAAGCAGGGATGGTTTTGATTCCCCCTAAGCAGTTGAGTAAGTGAATTGTGAGCAACCTCATAATGCCTGTGTGGAAGCCCAATGGGTTCAGCTCCTCTGGAAGAGCAAGGCAGGGTTACTCAATGTGATCTCTAAGGGCAAGGAAACAAAGAGAAGAGGGGAAATGCAGCCACTGAGTGATATCCCCAGCAGTGTAATAACCCCTGACATTGTCCTGCAGAGCAGCTAGCTGGGCATAAATCAGCTGCCGCGCTTAATGGGCAGAAACACCAACCTCCTGAATTTCTTTTCTTCTCAGGGAAAATCCTTCATTAAAGATGCTCTGAAGTGTAAGGCTCATGCCTTGAGGCATAAATTCAGCTGCATCAGCCGTAAGTGCCCAGCCATTAAAGAGATGGTGTTCCAGTTACAGCGGGAGTGCTACCTGAAGCATGACCTCTGCTCCGCTGCCAAGGAGAACGTCCAGGTCATTGTGGAGATGATTCACTTCAAAGACCTGCTGCAGCATGAGTAAGTGCCGCTGCGCAGCGCAGTCAGAGGCGTGGGAGCTCCTTCCAGGAGCACGGTGGTGCCAAGGGGCTGTGCATCTGCCCAAAAGCTGTTTTGCCTTCTTCTGGCCTTGTTTTCCCATGTACAGCACCAAGGGAATGCTTTCTCTGCATAGGCCAGGGAAGACTTGCTTGCTTGCTTGCTTGACAGGTAGCGCAGAAGGGGGAAGCAGATCTGGGCAGAGTTGTCAGCAGGATAATTTCTTCTCTAAATACATACTTCCAAATGTCTCCCAATTAATTGTTCTGGAAGGAGCTTCAATCCCCCACGTTATCTCCCATGCATCTTATCTGTTATTAATCCCAGATACCTTTAAATAAAACACAGAGGTCTGCAAAGTGAAGGCTCAAGTCAGATTTTGAGTGGCTCTCCATGGGGAACGTGGCTACCTGCAAGCACTGGCAGCACAAACCCTGGCTCAAAGTGATCAAAGCTGCTCCATGGCAGTAACAAGCCAGGCACAAGCTTTTTTTTTTTTACCAACTCTTTGTGCACAAATGCAAAATGCAGAGCCCATTTTCCTTGCAGGCAAACAGCTTACTCCCAAACAGGGAGGCAGAGCTGCAGTATGGCAGTGGCTGACCTCAGCACATCTACCTCCTGCAACCACATGCTTTTCTATCCCCAGCACAGAAACCCCATATCCCAGTGATTGTGACATTAATTTTTCACAGAATCAAGCTTTTTTGACTACCAGACTTCCATTTTCATTGGTGGTCTCCATAGGTGCAGCTGCAAAGAGGAAGAGGGGCCCTTTGATGCTAGGTTACTCAAATGCAGAACTGTTTGCTGTGGTTTGTGCAGACTGAACGTGGCAGCTTGAAATCAAGGTCCTTTCTGTGGAGTTCCTGAGGCTGGAGCAGCAGCATGACTGGGGATCAGGGGGTTCTGCTGCACCCTGTGCACCAGCACTGCACTGTGGGCATCCTGAGCCTGCACTGGGTGGCTGTAAGCTGGATGATGGGTACCCATCACTTACAGATGAGAAACACGAGGGCCAAATGCTGTAGAAAGAGGAGCTGAGGTGCTCTTATTTTACAAGCAGGCTAAAGCAGGAATGGCCAAAGGCAGCTGCTTATTCCTAGGGAGTTGAACTGGGGGTTCTCAGTTTGAGAAGACACAGGTCGTTCAATAGAGCACCTATAATTTGCATCATCTCATTTAGAGCCTCTTAAACTTCATTTTCAGCATCTCACAGTGTCTGAGCTCAGCTTTTTTACATGGGGCTCCCCAAATAGAAGGCAGCCAGCCTCCTTCCCCACCCCTAAATTTAGAGGCCATTGCTGAAATTCTTGACCTAAGTAATTTGTTCAAGATCAATAGGCAAGTGTGGCGGGGCTGGAAATAAAATCACGTCTGCTGACTTGCAGCCTTGTGCTCAGTTCAGGTACTATGGTCAGGCCAGCTGAAATGCAGAAAGTAAAACAGTAAAGGAGAAATGGGCTAGTATTAATCCGCAGGGCTCTGGCAGGCTTTGAATACCTGAAATATTTGGCAGCCGAGCCACTTTTTAGTCATACCAGCAGCCTTTTTCTTCCAAAGATCTTGTGTAAAGGTTATGCCCAATTTTAATATTTTTTCTTTTTTTTTTTCCCTTCATATGCTCAGTTGTTTTCCATCTTCTATTTTATGTTTAACACAAAACTGAAGAGTTCAGAAGCCAGACTTGTTCTGTTTAATTCTGGCTCTCATGATGCACATTCAGGCAGCGGAGTCTCTTCCTGAAGAGTCAGCTGCTGTGGGGATGTGGGTCAGACCCATTTGCTATGGTGGAAGTGGTGACAGGCCCTGGCAGACTTTTTGCTGTTACATTCCAAATAGCTTTTTTTTTTTTTTTTTTTCATGACAGAAACAATCCAAACATGGGAAATATTTTGAGATAGGGGAATGGAGGGCTTTCCAAGATTAGTCATTCACGATGAGCTTAAGCAGTTGGGCAGAGTAAAATCAGGGTAGTGTCTGACGCTGATCATAATCTGTTGGTTTTTCTCATCTCCCCTGACTCATTTCCTGGGAAGAGGTGGTCATACAGGGCTTGTCACAGTCACAGGGCTGGTGGAAGGTGCCCTACCAGCATCCCATGCATGCCACCACAGCCGCCTGTCCCACTGAGCGCAGGCAACTCTTGATCTGCTGTTGGGATGGTTCCTTCCAACAAGGCTGAGGCACGTCCTTAGGGCCGGCTTGCGTTGCCTGCAAACAGCTGAGCAGTTGTGTCAATAGACAACATCAATATTGACCCACAAAACCTGCGACCGCAACTATTTTAAAATTGCTGCACTCTGTGACCCCTGGCGGAGGAAGCGAGCCGCCTGTGCTCAGAGGGCGCGTTGTGCGTGGCCATGGGTGGGAGCAGAACGGGATTTGGCCTTGGCTTGTTTGGAGTCCTTGTTTGGCTGGGACAAGGGACACACTGAAAGCTGTGCTTAACTCTGTAAGAAATGAAGAAAACATTCGGTGCCACCAGAGTGGATTTCCACGTGCCTTACTGATAAAGGGATCGTGAGTGCAGATTGGATCCTGCTGCTGGCAGAAGTTGGCACCTGCTGTGTCAGGGGTCTGAAGATGGTGAGAAAAGACAGAGAACCTCTGCTTGAATGTCCCTCAAAGGAGGGAATGCCTGCCTGTTGCAGACTGATGGTCAGGGTGTGCTCTGCATTGGCTATTCACCGGCACACAGCAAGCTGGTGTATCAGGGCTGGCTTTCTTTGTTGTGTCTCCTGGCTGTTAGAGACAAAGGAGCATAGAAAGAGATAACCAGAGATGGTGGGAAATAGCAGTTCTTCTATTTGACAGTGCTTTTTCCAAGTGTGTAGAATCTTTAAAGGCCATTTAGTCCAATTCCCCTGCAAAGAACAGGGACACCTATAGCTCCATCAGTGTTCAGAGCCCCATCCAGCCTGACCTTGAAAGGCTGTAGACTTCTCGTCTTTCTCTGGTGGAAGTAAGAGCATCTCCAGAGCACCTCCACTGCAGGGACAACTAAGGCAGACTCAGCACTAGAGTGAGGCTTGGCTCCACAGAATGCTATTGAGTGTATTTCTTGCTGTGAGATGGGCAGTTAGAACACAGTTCACTGCACAATAAACATATGGTGCAGAACTAGCCCACAAGGGAAGAGATTTATGCCCCCCTGGCTGCCAAGTAAAGCAGGTGGCAGGAGATGAACTGATCAGTATTGAGGGTGAGGGGAGGGGAAGGCACGGAGGCCATTTCCCCAGTTTACTGATAGATAAACCCTTCTGACTCTCATTGTTTCCTTTACCTCCAGGCCATATGTTGACCTAGTGAACATCCTGCTCACCTGTGGCGAGGAGGTGAAAAAAGCAATAACAAGAAGCGTCCAGGCCCAATGCGAACAGAACTGGGGAAGTCTCTGCTCTATCCTGAGCTTCTGCACCTCCTCCATGCACGGCGATGCCATTCTGGGCCCCGAAAAGAAGACAGGCGAAGCCGGCAAAGCCACTGCTGGCCGTGGGGATGTGCTGGTCCCTGCCGAGCCTGAGCACAGGGAGAGCTCACGAGCAGCCAAGGGAGAGAGAGGTACCAAGGGCCACCTGAACGCCCATGCCCGGGTGAAGGCTGGGGCCCATGGTCCCAAAGGAGCGCATGGGATCATGGACCGGACGGACGAACTGTCCGACTTCTCGGACATCCGGAGGTGAGAAAAGGCACCAAACCCCCATTACCCATATCCTCCTCCTCTGCTGGAACCTTCCTCCGTTGAGTCCATCTTCCCGTCTATGGACATTCCAAAGCATTTCCCATTCAGAGGTCAAGCACAGGGCATTGCAAGATATATGGACCTCAGCAACCGTGTATATAGTAGCAAAGGGAGAGCAGTGGCAGTGGGTTATTGATCCAGCAAACTCAACACTTGAGCAGCCGCCAAATGTGGCGAAACGTCTCCAACTAAATTCTTTTTTCCCCTTTTTTTGGGAGGTAGGGATCATTGCGCGTTTGTTTGTTTGTTTTCTTCATCCCCTCTTGGGGAGAAGGTTACGGGAGGGCTCAGGCAGATGGCACGCAGCCGCTCATGGCTTAGCACCTCCAAGGGCTCCAGGCGCAGCCTTGTAGCAGATGGCTGAATTCCAGAGGGGTTTGGTTTCTTCATGTGGCTGAGCAGGCAGGAGCTCAAGGTTGCCTGTGACACTCAGCAGTGAAATAGCCATCCTGCCTCTGGCGCAGGGACTGTGCGGTCTGGAGCTCTGTACTGTCTGCTGAGTGACTCCTGAGCCATTGTCCCCATCGGGCAGCGCTGCCAACTTTAAGTACCCCCTATTTGTTTTTTAACCACTGCATAACTTGACACTTGCTTATCCAGTCACTTACCGAAGGCAGTCAGCTTCCAGACGGAGCAGTCTGGTTGTCACTCACCTACTCCACCTAGGGCCCCCAAGAACTCCTTCACAAGCCTCTAAATCCCCCCACTCAGATACAGCTCCTCTGCCCTATGCACAACCCGAGTGTGAGAGGATGGGCGCAGGCTCAGACATTGGAGGACCCCATGTACAGTGTTCTTTGCAGGGCTGTGTCAGAAGCCCTTGGAACCTTTCTCCGTAGCTAACATGGTGTGGTTTGTTGGGACGTGGAGCCCACTGTAACCCACCTGTCAGCCATGGTTTATCAAAATGCCAAAGATAGGGAGAGAGGGCTGACTTCATTAATTGTTGCGATTTATTGGAGATCAAGAGTGCCAAGAATTTGTTGTCTTTAAGCAGTTATAAGTGTGAGTGAGATGTTTGGAGCATCTCTCCTACCCCCTATGCAATTATAGTTCTCAGGTTGCAGACCTGCAATCCTTTATCCCTAGATATCATACTGGAAAGGGAGGGGACAGCACCCATGGGGACACAAGAGTGAATACTTCAGCTTCCTCTGGAGGCAGACTGAATTTTCTTAGAAAGTGGGAATCGCACCAAGAGTTTGAGCCTAGTTATTTAGAAAGTTTGCGAGGAGAGCTGTGGGGGCAGGAAGGCAGTTGAGTAGGGACAGAACGTACCCAGCGAACCAATGTACGTTTGTCGCATGGTGGGAAGAAGCTGTATAAACAGTAGAGGGTGTTGGAATTTGGCTACGATTTCCAACTCAGATTTTAGCTACTGCTAAGTGAGCACAGCTCCTAATAGCTATATTCAGGGTTTAATGCATGTATCCACCTGCAGAATTTATAGGCAGTACTTTTAATAGAAGCCATGTAGGAAGCAAGAGAGAACCGCTAAGTTGAAGAGATGTCTCTGTGTGATCACCAGGCCTTGTTCAAAGTGACCTTGATCCCAATGGTTCTAGCTGTGTTCAGTGACAAAGTTTTCTTCAACTTAATTGGGAAGATGTGGGATCGGACCCAATGCAGTGACAAAGGCTGCCCTGACCCAAGGAGCAGAGCTCCTTCCAGTGAGTGTCCTCTCCCCGTTGGTGGCATTTGGCCACCAGGTAGAACAAGCTCGAACCAAAAAGACAATTCAGGCATTTTAGCACAAAAAAAAAGAAGAAAAAAAAAAAAAGAAAAGCCACAAAACAACCAACAAATCACTACCGACATCATGTTCACACATCAGAGTAACACAGGACATCTCTTTCGTTGGAGGTCCGATTCATCTATGGGAGCCAAACATACAGATCTATACATCCTTGAATGTCTCCATCAACATATCACCTCAGCATGCATACAGTTTTATTTGTATTCATTTGTTGTTCTGAGTGGGGAAAATTGTATATTCCCCTTTGTCAATGGAAATCTCTTTGGGGCGGGTGGGCAAGCAGTGGGTGGGAGGGATTTTTGTATAAGGCATAACTTTTTTTTTTTCCTCTGTGTGTGAAGATTTTATGTGTTCATCTACTGATTCCACATATGCTATTATTGTAAATATTTAACATTTCTATTTATTATAGTGTCTCCATTTAAAAAAAAAGAACACTGCTGGCTATGATAATTTAAACGTACGTCATGACCTGTGTTGTATATATTCATGCCACTAGTATGGTTTTTTTTTTTAATGTTTAAAGCTACTTAAATATAGTTTTATACAGTTCCATAATGTTATTGACAGCATAAATCATTTATTTATTGTTAAACCTTCGTTCACGTCTAACAAATAGGGTGCATTTTACCTGAGAGTATTTTATTGTGACATCTACATAGCCTTAATTCTTTATAAAGTGAAAAAAACGAAAAAAAATCCATTTAGATACTGTATGATGCTTTAATTAACATTCCTTATGAACTCGCAGTTCATGGAGGAGGTTTAGCTTCAAAGCCAAGGTATGAATGTTTCCTTTACGCTTTGCATCTGGAATGAGCCTTGTTCTGGAATGAGAATACTGGGAGAAGCAAAATGCCTGCTGGAAAAAGATACCAATAAACCCTGGAAAATGCTGTCCTAACTTAAAGTGCTGAACTAAAAGGAAAAAAAAAAAAAAAAGACAAACTGTCCTTAAATCCAAATCTCTGGGAGAACAAACATACTAGTTTTATCTCATGTAGAATTCGCAGCCAAATAAGCTTGTAAAAAAAAAAAGAAAAAAAAAAAAAAAAAAAAAAGCATATGGCTTTAGACACAAAGCTCTGTACCTTTCACACTATTATTTTCCTTAAACACTAATAAATGTTTTGAATAAGTCTGGGGCTGGTTTTTGTTTAAGCTGGGATTTCAACCACTGCAATAAGGGGAAGAACGGCCCTTGGAAGCTGGGGCAGAGGTGGCTGTCTCCGGGCAGGGGCAGCTGAGCCCTCCCTACAGCTGCCGTCCCCACTGTGTGCCAGGGGCAGGGACCTCATCATTGGCGTGTGGTTCCCCTGAGATGCAGACCTTGCTGGCCGGCGAGCCGGGAGCTGAGAGCTTGGGCTGGGAGCAGAGACGGGAACGTGGATAGAGGAGCCTATGGAGTTCCTTTTGCCCACTGCCCAAAATGCCCCAGGGAGGTGGACCAGCCCGGCTGTGCGTGCAGCTCAGCATCCAAACTCTGCTTGGTTGGGGAAGGGGACCCGAGGTGGCAGTAGCACCAAGCAGGGGACAGAGCCATGAGCACTGTATTTCAGCCAGATCCATTAACAAGCACGATGTTACCATAAAGACAGAGTATGCATTTGGCATCAGCTACCAATCATCAAAAATGGGTAAGTGAGGATCAGGCAGTGTCCCCATACAGGCAATGGGATATAGATGATGGAATCGGATGATCTCTTCCAACCCATGCCATTCTATGATCTGTGTAACAATATCTGTAATTTTCAGCTCATTGTGTTACCATCCCAGGAATTAACAGTATCAAAATCTTAAATGATTAGCAGAATTCAGCAAAGGAGAAAAGCAAAACCCTGCAGAAACAGCAGTTTGTGTTGTTTTCAAAGTCATTTTCATACAGCATTGCAGTGTAGGCAGCAAGAGGATAGGGAGATTATGAGAAAGCACCTCAAGAACATAACACAGGGATATATTTTTTTAAGGCTGCTTGCATGAAAAAGCACATTTTTAACACTCCTTCTGTGGGGTTTAAAAATAACTGATCACGCCGCAGCCTTTGGATGAGATGGGCTTCGCATGCCTGAATGGGATCTGCAGCAGCTGAGGAGGACCTGGAGCATTTCTTTGCCTTTAGGTGCAAAAGCTGTCTGCAACAGCCATCAAATAGTGCCATCAAATGAGAGCACATCATTCAAGGGAGGGTGTGACAGAGCTCACTGGGATGGGACAGACCACAAAGCAGCTGGAGCTGCTGCTGGACTACTCGTCACATTATGAATGCCACTGCACCTCCTGCAGGAGCTCGTCCATACCCTCATGGCGTCACAGCCGAGGTAAACTCACTGTGCCCTCCCTGCAATTTCAGCCAGAAAAGTAATTTTTCACCTCCTCGCGTGTGAAGTGATGAGGCTGCACTCTGCTGCAGGGAGCGGTTGAGCAGTAGTGATGGAGAAATGGCCCTTGCCTTCCCCTTGGGCATCGCATCTCACAGAATGGCACAGTGACAGAGTGCTGATATGAGCACTGAGCACAAAGAGAAGCGCTAACATGGACTGCACAGCAGGAATGCTGCATTGCACATCCCTGAGAAGCGTATTACTTCAAATCCATTTAATACCAGCACACAAATCTGCTCCACGACTGGAGTGATGTTAGCTCATTTTAGACTGAGTCACTTCACAAGTAGAGTAAGATAACCCAAATTAAGGCCATTCCAATTACACAAGCATGTCCATACAAAAGTCTCACCCGACCTAACAAACCCCACCGAAACTCAAGCATTTGGTCCATTTGGATTTCTTCTTCTATGGGCTCCCTGTCTCACCTCCCTAAAGAACAAAATTAATTCCAGATTCTGCCCTGCTCCCGCATGCCAAAACATTTACAAACATATACATGACCATTTACATCTCCAGCCCATGCTGGGAGCTGCTGGGGACTCTGCATACCCCATGCATCCCATCAGGCGTATACAGCTCTCTCACCAGTGCATTTTAACAGCTATTTATTTTGCAACATGTCACCAAAAACACAAAACCCGCTCCATTTTTGCTGTGCCATTCAAGTTTCCACGCTCTCCCCGCAGCCCCTTGGAGGAAGGCTTCCCTCACACCTGCTGTCGGCACTTCACACTGAGCCACACAGAGATGAGAGCCTTTGGGCACAGACCTGCAAGGGTCACCCACACTGCAACCAACCCAAACCCACTCCTATGGTTGCAGCACTAACGAATGGGTCCTGGCTCAGGGTTTGGGACTGAGCGCAACCGTATCATCAGCAAAATCCTAACCGCTTTTCTTTCTGTACGTTTCTTTAGGGAAAAACCAGTGGAGTGTTTCGTTTGGAAATCAAAACCTCATGGCTGTCTTGACTGGGAATGTAAAACGGGGACTTGAGGGTTTAAAGCCATGACAAATTATGGGAAGCTGCAGGGGCTGAGAATTCCTATCTCCGAGGATGCCGACTGTTATAGCCTTGACCTTTTCTGCAAATACCATCCTGTCTTATAAAATGTGGCTTGGAGTTTATTTAGAAATTCTTTTAAAATAAGAAGTCATCATCTTTGGAGAGGCTGCTGGGAGATGCTCCATGTAGATGGGAATTTAAGGGTTTTTTGGGGGTATTCCTCCCCTATAGAATAGCAGCTCCCAGGGCAGTGCCACTGGTCTGATCTCAGTGCCTCCAGTGGCAGTGCAGAGCGGTGGGTGCTGCAGTAGGACTGAAATGGAGCCCTGGGGCTCATGCAGCACAAGAACAAAATGCCCCCGTGGCACAGCCAGCACCAGCTTCCCACTGCCATTAGGAGCAGCAGTGTCACACTGATGGCAGGGCTAAATGCAGGCTGTGCTGTAACATGGACCAGCATCCACCCACTGCTATCTGAGGCACTGTGGCACATAATCCCCACTATAAACCCCACTGCCATTTCTCAGGTTTTCCTCACTTTGTATCTCCATTTCTCTACCCTGCAATCATACTGCTCTGCATTTGTCACCCAGGCATAATCCCACTTACATTGCAGAATCTCTTCCTACCCTGGAGAAAAATGTGGTGGGAGGTGTGGGGAAGCTCAGTGAAAGCTGACAGCCAGGAGAGACTGGGAAAGGCCCACAGAGAGACTGATTTAGATGTCCTATTTTAAGACAAAATGAAGGGGAATTATGCACATTCAGCATTTTGTGAAACTGACATGAAACCGAGTCACTATGAAATCTATCTGCAGAAAGGCACGATGCATGTGTTTGAAGCATTCTTTAAAATGTTTTTATTATTTAAAACTAAATACCATATAATACAGTAAGAAGAAAAAAAAAAGTCTCAATTTGCAGCAGGATCAGCCAGGATCACATCTGTTCTTGCACCTTTGCCAGGATTTGCAGCCCACAACTGTGGTCATGGGGAGCCCTACTGCAGGCTGTGCTGCTAGGAGGGCAACAAGGCTGCAAAGGAGATGAAATGCACACTGGGCTGCAAGAAGAGCAAGGGAAAGCAGCCGGGGTGTCCCAGTGGGGATGCCCAAAAGCTGAGCTGTTCTGCAGCAAGGAAGGGCAGCCGCCTGCTGACTGTGCAGATTCCTCAGGAGGAGAGATGCATTTTGTGGCTGGTTGCATTACATGAACCAGTGAAAGCCACAGCTGGCAATGCTGGAGCAGGGAATGAGGCTTGTATGCTAATTAACAGCACAATCTTGGTTTCACCAAAGGCTCTGGTGGCAAATCCTACTGATAGCAGCAGGGTGTTAGGAGATGGAGCTGGGAATCACTGAAGCTTTCTGACTGCACAGCCTTATCAGGAAGGATCCTGACAAAATCAGAAAATAGATGAAGCTGAAAATAATCTGTTCTCAAACATCCTACATGCAGAAATGCCTGAATCTCTGGGTTTTTTTGTTTTTTTTTTTGTTGTTGTTGTTGTTGGTGGTGGTGGTGGTGGTGGTGGTGGTTTTGGTTTTGTTTTGCAGCTCTCTCTGAGCACAGTTTGTGAAAGAGCAGGCAATCCATCCACAGTGTCACCCAACAACTCCCACAATTGCACGAGACACTTTAAATATTACAAAGATAAGGCTTCCGTTTTTTGTTGCTTTTTGAAAACTGAACTAAAGTTTGCAGGGCTTTGTGACTTTATACAGCATACTGCTTCAGTTCTGGCCATCTTACACAGGCAGGGTGCTCTCTCCCTTCCCTTCACCTGATCACACACAGGAAAGCACAGCTTTGCTGCAGCCTGAGAAAAGGCCTGGGGCTCTTTGCACCCCCCCGGAGGACAGCAGCAGGATGCCACCACTCGTTTGAGTGAATACAGCCATTATTCTCAGCGATGACTTAGAAAAAAAATTGGAAGGGTGGAGTAAAAAAAGACCAGGAGACAGCACTGAGAATATGTGATGATGCCATCTCAGCACACAAACTCATTCAGGAGCCTGCTTAGAACAAACTGTTCTTACAGTATTGCCAGACTGACCAGAAACAAGAAGAGCATTAAGGTCCAATTGACCAATAAGTTGGTCAGATCCTCTTTCATGAGACTGCCAGCCAAATTTGTAAACATTGAAGGTCAGATAAACACACAAATGTTGCAATTTATTGGATTCACATTCCTCTGGCGATTCACCTATGTTTTCTTCTGTCTGGACTAAGGGTGGGTGGGCAGGTAATGGGAGGATCACATTTTCTACCAGCACAAGGCTTAGGCAGGACAGAAAGAACAGAGGCTGTAATGGAAAGTCAAAGCCCCATAGGATAAAGAAGCTCCAGAGCAACACTCACCCTCGTCTTTGAAAGAAAGTTGTATTTTCAGATCTGTGCAGTTCTCCTGAGGACAAGACAAGGACTGAACTTATTCTTCAGGAGCCATAAAACTCATTGAGCTGTTATAAACCAAGGGAAGGTTTGCTTTGGAGGAACACCAGCAGGAAGGGACTGTCCCATGGGATGGCTCATCTGCAGCAGGCACCGTGCGTGCCCAGCAAGGGAAGAGGCACAGCTCTGCATGCAAGGCACTGCTGGAATGCAGCAGCTGCTCCATCCCTCTGTGCTTCTCCAGCAGAAACACTGCAGGCCTGTTGTTAACGACCTCCATGGGACTGCATGGCACAACTCATGCTGGTGTCCCTCTGTGTTATCTTACATTGGCAGAAATCCTTTGATCGCTGTCTCACAACAAACCAAAGTCAGTGCAGCAGCACAAAGTTGGCTCCACACAGTGTGCTCCGGCCGACCAACACACAGACAGCCACGCAGTGCATTTGGGCTGGATGTGTGCTGCTGAGCCCACAGGAGCTGTGGCAGCAGTGGCACCTCCTCACAGAGCGTGCAGCTCGTCAGAACGCTGCTCTTGGCAGTCACAGCACAACAGTCCCAGCTGAGGCTGCAGCACCACTGGGGTCCATATGGATACAGCAAAAAAGGATTTGGCGCCCAACCAGATTGAGGGAAAATCCCTCTTTCAGTTTGAAAGCATTTCCCCTTTGTCCTATCACAACAGACCCTCCTAAAGAGTCTGTTCCCTTCTTTCTTACATCCCCCTTAGATACTGACAGGCTGCATGCAGGTCTCCCCAGAGCCTTTTCTTCTCCAGGCTGAACAGATATCAATTGAATATAAGGAAGAAGTTTTTTACTATAATGGCAGTGAGGCACTGCACAGGTTGTCCAGAGGTGGCAGTGCCCCGTCCCTGCCGACACCCACAGTCAGGCTGGAGGGGCTCTGAGCACTGATGGAGCTGTGGGTATCCCTGTTCATTGCAGGGAGTTGGATTATGTGGCCTTTAAAGGTCCCTTCCAACTCAAACGAGCCTACAATTCTATGATTCCTGCTACAGAGCTGTACGTATAAGGCCAATAGAAAGAAAGATATCAGAACAAACAAATTCCTTGCAAAACAAAGCAAGGAACTGGTTTTTTGTCAGGGGGATGGACCTGCCACCAAAACGAAGGCCACAAACCTCCAAGCTCAAGAAAACAATTGCTAAAACTCATTCCCAGTAGAAAAAAATGCGGTGGAGGCATTTGCCAATACTTTCAGTGCTGGTCAGGAGCCGTGCAGGCAGCAGGAGCAGGGCAGGGGATCGGCCCAGCGCTCCAGCAGCACAGCCAGCTCCAGAGTTTCCAAAGAGCAACTCACCATACAGAGGCCCCGGGGCACTGACGCTTTATTTTATTTCTGGCTTTGAACTTCAGAAACACGCAGGACCCATGGACGTGTGCTGTTGCTCACATCAGGTAAATGTACCCCGGGTTTCTGTTTCAGCCATGTACCCTTTGGAAAGCGGCGGTGCCTGCTTTCCATCTGACAGCAGCACAGCTGAACAAGAGAGATGCAAAACTAATCATAGGGAGAAGGGAGCCAAAAAGGGATTCCAGCAACATGAAAACCAGAGGGAAATGCCAGAGTGGTGCTATCTGCGATCAGTATCTGTGACCCTTCATTTTCCAAGAAGTAGCGATGATAAGGCAGCTCTGTCCAGGTGAAAGATATCAGCAGGGCTAATTGTAGCTGAGCAGACGGATTCTCATGGCTGTGCTGTTATCTGCTTGGATTCCAGCTCCCAGCGGCTGCTGTCAGTGCTCATAATATCCAGCAGCAAGGGAGGGAGAAAGAGAGAAAGAGAAAGGAGAGGAGAATATTGAAGAAGTAACAGAGGGAAACACAAAGCGGGTGGGGGGAAAAAAAAGCCATAAACAAACAAACAAACAAATAAATTAAAAAAAAAAAGGGAAGGAACAGTGATGATGCGGAAAGAAGCCAAAGGCAAATGGGAACCCCGAGCTGCACCGCAGTTTCCTCTAGAAGGAATTTCAAGGGAATGGAACTGATGGTAAAAATCAGGCCGTAATCTTGCCTCTGCTCACTGCTGAGCAGGCTGCTGAGCACAGAAATTACTCAGACATCACCTGCACTCTGCTGCAGACTCTGCCTGACGCTCACCACACAAGGATGGGTGAAGATGCATAAAAAATGCAGTAGAAAGATTGGAAAGAGCACTACTAATGAGTTGCTAATGAGGCTACGCCTGCACACACTGTGTAGCACAGAAGGAACGCTGACCCATGCCTGCAAACCTGCCCTAGAGCAGAGGGGTGTGAAGGTCCAGGGAGGGTGGGGAAAGCCAAAGCACTGATAACTTCACATTCATTTCCACCATATCCCCTGCTATTCCTGCATCCTCACCTCTCACAGCAACCCACTCCATTTCCAGCATGAGTCCTGAGCTCTGCACACAGCTGGAGCTTGTGATGCACGTGAGCATCAGGTCAGACCTGCTGGACCTGCTGCTTCTGCAATGGGTCTGCGCTGCACGGTGCTATGACTCCTCACATCCAGGTAAGTACATGGTACAGGAGAGTCCATGGACCGAGGAGGTGACTCTCAAAATAGCCACAGCTATTGGATGGAGGGAGCAGGGAGAAATGACTTGCTCCAGTTCACACAGCAACAGCAGCGTCTAAGGAGAGATGGAAGGCATTTGTGGCCAATATAGAGGCGTCAGGAGCTGGGTTACCCAATACATCCACATAGGGCTGGGACACCAGGTCGCTCCAGTGGCCTTCTGGAGCAGCTCCTGGAGGCCAAGCAGGACACCCAGGTTTGCAAATGGATGGCAGGCTCATTCTGTGAGCATTGTCCAAAGCCCCAAGGCAGGGCTGCGTCCCCTTCATGTTTCTATGCTGGGGAAACTCCAGCCAGCATTTGGAAGTGGATTGAGAATAAAGGTCCAAAGCCCTCCCGGCAGCTCTCAGAGCCATGTGCTTTAGGAACAAATGTCAAGAGGATGAGAATAGAAAAGAAGACTTTATGCTCCGTCAAGGCCAATGCCATTAGCAAAGCCAGTGTCAGCACAAAAGCAACCTGCTGGGGTATATATAGACAGCTGATGGATGCTCATGTCAATTATCACTAACTTAGTAAATTTTATTTCTTTAATTTCACCTACACACATTTCGGATGACATTAGAACTAGGATCAAACCCATACCATCATCTCTTGGAATTCTTTGTGCTTTATAGAAAAAACACACAAACTGTATGTGATGAAAAGTCACAGTGCTGAGAAGGTGGAAGCAGCAAGCAGAACCTGCCAAAAAGCTCAACGAGCTTTTAATGGAAATAACTTTTACTGCAAGTATGGAAAAGAACAATTAGCATCACTCATTCTGATTTACTCAATTAGTTCAATTGAACTACTTTACCATTCAGGTTGTAGTTAATGTCTTGAGTAGCAGGTGAGATTCTTTTTCCTCTGCTAGCCATGAAGAAGTATTTCAGAATGTGTTCTGCTCATAGCAAAGTCTTGAAAACTCAGCAAAAAAACTAGTTTAGCTTGCTACTTAAAAACAGCCTCGAATATATCACTTTTACACGCAGAATGGGCTTTTATGCACTTATTTTGTGCTCCATATGTATTTGATCTATGAGAGTCTCATTTAGATAATAGTTCCCTCCTGTCATTCCTGAATTCCCACGTCTATCCTGACGACTTTTAAGATATTTTACACAGCAAAGTCTCCTACCCAGATATGAATAAACGTTGTACAACGGGGCAAGCGAATGCGTGCAGGTACGGCAAAACCAACAGCTGTAGTGCAAGGGCTGCACTTAGGGCTCCGACCTACATCCTCTGGTCAACCACAGCACACCAGTTTAAGACGCCCAAAGGATTTCGCTGTGGTTGCACCACTCCTGGAGCAAAACCGGCACCGCGCGACGCACACCTCCATATCCCCAAGAGGAGGAGCCCGTTTCATCAGCTTAAACCACCGGCAACGGCCAGTCTGCCCTCCCCAAAAGCACAAGGCTAGAGAAGGGGAGCCGCGTCTGTGTGCCCCTCTCTCCCCGCAGGCCCCCCCCCCCCCCCCCCCCATCTGTCAAGCGGCCGCGCAGCTCCGCGTTGCGCTGATCCGCAGCACCACCTTGCAGCGGGAGCGGGCACGGCAACTCGGCGCGGGGAGAGCAGGGACAGAGCGAGCGGGGCGAGGAGCTGCGGGCTGCGATTGCGGACGGATTGACGGCCCTCCGTACGCCCGTGAAACCCAGCGTCAGCACCGGGTTTCGGCTCAGCGGTTTGCAGGACTCTGTGTACGTGATTTTATTCCTCCCTGCTGCCCTTCTCTGTCACCTTTGAGGGGAAGGAAAGCGGCGGCAAACGGCTGCACAAAGGTGGCAGCTGGGAGGAGACCTACCCCTGTTTTTCCTGCGGTCTGTCCCTATAGCTGCAGATTTGTTGTTCCCCAGAGCCAGATCTTGCACGCTCCCTCCCAGCTTCGCTCTTGGGGCAGCGAAGGACACGACTGAAACCACAGCAGCAACCACAAGACGGCCCTTTACGCTCCTGCATCCCTCTGCACAGGTGGTGTCAGATGTGGCCGGAACAGAAGGGGGCCCTGAGTGCGTGGAGGTGTTCGCTCAGGTTCTCAGTTGTTTGATGACACTCTTAATTGGGACTCATCACTTTTCCACTGGCTTTCGGATGCCAGTATCTAGGCTTCGCAGATAACAGCAGAGAAGGGGCGGGTCGGCAAAAGGAAGAGTGTTCAACTAGAACAACAAAGACACGGCTGGTGGGCTCTGAAACACTGAAATGTGATATTAACTTTAAGTTTTAAGCGATTCTTTCCAGAGCCCTTTTAATAAAAGAAATTAAATGCTAAGGAGGCTGTTTGCTAGAAAGCAACACTCAGACCGTTTGTGTCATCAAATCAGCAGCAGGTGGCATACAAATAACAACAACGGTCCCGACAGATCAAAATCAGCTATCACCAAGACCCAGGATTTGTTTGTTATTCAGTAAGAGAACCGCAGAGCGGCCCGTGCCGGGGTCCGGTCACCGTGAAGGCACGTGAATACCGGTTGCCACTAAGGAGCAGCCCGGAGCTCTGCAGCACGGGCAGGCATCCCGCACTACCCCCGCACCCCGCTTGGCGGCGGCCGCACCCCGCGTTTCCCCGAGCGGAGCCCCGCAATCCCCAGCACGGCTCCGCTGTACGGTGCGGACAGGGACGCTCCGCAGCCGAGCGGAGTGATGCCCGAGCACTCGCTGCCTATTTCTGCCCTTCTCAGCAAAAGCGCCGGCGGTGATCGCATACCAGTGACAGCAGCAGGAGCTTAATTCTAAGTGGGGACAGAATAAGCTGGGAACCGGGTAGATAAGAGTGATGTTTCCTACTCAGCTGTCCCCAAGGAATTCTACCCCGGGATACTCAGAGCGCGGTTATCTTGGCCATTAGCAAACTTGTGAGGGACAGGTGAGATACCAGCGGACGGGCAAAGGGCGAAGGCAGCATCTCCTGTCAAAGCAGGGGATGGGAGGAGCTGGGCAGTGCTAGGCCTAGCTGCTCTGCTTTGATTCCAGGAAAAATATTGGAAGAAATAAGTGCCCGAAGGAAAGCAAATGGATTACAGCACTCATGGATGGCCAGCAGCGAGTGGGACAGCATGGCAGTGTGCCTGGTGCACTCATAGGGCAGACGATACAGAAAAATGTAAGAGCCTGGAGCATTACGTGTATCTTCTAAATTCATGTCAGTGAACACATTGATAAATGATAGATATCCACCTCTTGACACTTCTTAGGGAAGAACAACGGATGGTGTTACTGCACACCAAGCTGCATTTATGAAACCGCTCTTCAAAGCAGAGCAGTATTTAACATCTTCTTTTCCTTCTGCTCAAAATTACCATCTGGCA
This sequence comes from Lagopus leucura, assembly GCF_019238085.1. Taxonomy (NCBI): domain Eukaryota; kingdom Metazoa; phylum Chordata; class Aves; order Galliformes; family Phasianidae; genus Lagopus; species Lagopus leucura. The sequence continues at coordinate 7,133,573 of NW_024962278.1, read as the reverse complement.
ACAGATTTTCCGGAACCTTTTCTCTGCTTTCTGTTCGGGGACAAACTTGTGCCAATTTCCAGCAGTTCATATGATTTAGGGATGCAGAATATAATTCTCTTCTGAAATGTACGTGGGCTTGAATTTAAATTCAGATACTGAAAAGAAGTGGAGTGAAGCAAGTTGTGGGTCATGCTCTATGTGCATGCAGTATGTCAGACGAGATGAGTCCCTTTCCACGCAGCCTCAGGCTGGTTGGTAAATTCTGTTTTTAACCACTGTCACCTCGCTCCTGCTTTGCCCTGAGCTCACCCCATCACACGTGTCTGAAGTCCCATTTAAAATTTCCAGGAACTTTCATCTGAAGCCATAGAATTCAAAATCCTCCTCAGACCGCTCAGGAAACTCTCACCAAATCGGCCTTTTCCCTCATGGCCTCATCTCTAGGGTCTCAAATTTGGAAAAAGGGTCTTGGAACAAGTTATAGATGGGTTAAAAATATACCGACTTTTCTTGCTTGGAGATAAAATATGGCTAAGCAGCACTTCCAGGGAAAGAGGTTATTGTATGAGTGGTGGGGGACACAGAGGGAGTCTGTGAGCCTTTGTAACAGAGTGAAGTGCAAAAACAATCATTAAAATCCTACTGAAAATTGTTACTTGCTTAAAATTCCTCTCAGCAATAGTGAGCCAGGCTTCTATTTCCACTTATTAGATCTACTAAAGCAGAAGGCCTGAGGAAAAATTAAAAAACAATCCACTCACATTGCTTCTCTTCCAACAGTGCAGAAAGCAGTCCCTAATTTCCACCTAAATTTTGCTTCATTTTTTTTGTCTTTTAGAAATGCCCGTTTTATAAGCCAACCTGAAATCCAAAGGAAACACCTGCCAGAAAGTCTGAAGGAAAAAAAAAAAAAAAAAAGAAGAAGAAAAAAAGGTTGCAAAATATTTGGTGCTGGAATTCTGTGGTATCCTGATACTCAGCAATGGCTCTGCCCCTTCTGCCATCACCCACTGCACGCATCTGCGGAGGCCAAGCGAAGAGCAGAGTCTGTGCTGAGGGAGCTGGATCACAAATGCCAATACTGGGTTACACAGCTGCTGGGCCAAGGGATGTTACTTGTAAAGAAGGCTTGAGTTACACCTCTCCTTTCTCCTCCAAAAAACAATAGCTCCATCCCAGCATCAGCTGTTGAACGGGAGCATGTGGGCATTTGGCTGTTCACAGACCTCCATGCTGTGGGTGCACCTTGGGTCCATGTTGTTTCATGTAAAACTGGTAGGGAAGGGCCGACCGAGAGGGATGCTTCAAGCTAATAAAGAAGGAAGAAGATGGAGGAGGACAGCAAAGAAGGGATTGATTTGGAGCTCCTGGAGAGGTTAGCTAGCTGTGCTATTTTGGTTTCATAGAATCACAGAATTGTTAAGTTTGGAAGAGACTGCTGAGATAATCAAGTCCAACCATAAATCAGTTTCATTTCTTTAAGGGAAGAAGACTAGCACATTTAGCTTATCCAGCTGCTAAGCTGGAGCAGAGTCCTTGGCACATAACCAGAGGCATAGGGCAGGGTGTCTGCGGGTGCTTCATGTCATATGGCCTGCAGCAGTTCTGCAGAGATGGAAAAATTAAGAAGAAAAAGGGAAGAAATTCTCAGAAAGAGTGGCCAGACATTGGCACAGCTGCCCAGGGAGGGGGTGCAGTCACTGTCCCTGGAGATGCTCAAGAGCTGTGGAGATGTGGCACCGAGGGATGCGGTTAGTGGGCATGGTGGGGTGAGTTGGTGTCGGACCTGATGCTCTTACAAGTCTTTTCTAACCTTAATGATCCTGTGGTTCTATGAAAAGTTGAGTCAGGCGGCAAGCAGCCATCCTGGCACTGCTGAGTGCCACTGCATGAGCTGCAGCAGTCCTTGCTCTGGGAGAAATAGGTGCAGTCAAGTCTAGATGCATCCTAGATTTGAGCATGTGGGCATGCAAACACAGAGCACAGACAGCACTACCTGCTGAAATCAGGCACGAGCACGAGATGGTGCTTGGCATTAGGAGAGGAAAGAAGCTCTGTGCTCATCCTGCAGACAGCTGTCATCTCCTCGGCCCTCCATCCATGCCTCAGCCTGGCCTGGCTGCAATCTGCCATCATGTCAAACCTCCCATTTCCCCAGGTCGGCAGAGCTCTGAGGAAAGAGGATCCAGACAGGACTTCATCTTGGTGACAACTTTCTGTGGAAGCTGAAATCCATTTGGCAGTCAGGAACAGCATGTTCAGCTCTTGCCAAAAAGATCACCAACTGCCATTGGCACATTGGTTATGTGGTTTCCTGAGTGGTAGAAGGGATGACAGGTTCGTATTAATTCCAGTCAGCAAATGGATTATAAATACTCCCCCAGCCAGTTGCCACTTGATAGGACTGTCCTTGAGTTCTGCAATTGTGGAAGGGAGTTGTCAACTCTAAATTTACCCACCAGCACGCGCTGTATAAACCATGCTGCTCTGAGATCCTCAGTAGAAACTTGTGCTGTAGCCCAGTATGGATTAGACCAGAAATCGCTGGTCCCAGACAGACATCTCACTGCTGCTTATCTCAGGGTTTCGATGACAGTGAGGAGAGCAGGACGGGTTTGACAGGACGCGTCGCTGTATTGGCCATGCAATTGCCACAGCAGTCAAATCAAGTCTGAGCTAACAAAGTGATCAAAAGCCGGATCCACCTAACATCTTCCTGATGAGGTAACAGCTCCTGCTCCTAAGGATAGCCTTTCCCATCATAAAAACGCACGCCACAACTGATAGAAGGAAAGCCACGCCGAGGATGGGGTGTCCAAAACCAGATAGAAGTGAGACAAAGCAGACAGAGATAGCGTTCCCTGCAGTGGGCAGGATGCTAATGTTCCTCCAGACGGACTGTTCACTCAAAGAAGTGTGGCTGGATAGATGCAACTTTTACAGAACAGAAAGCGAACAAGAAGAAAGCAAGCAGGGAGCTCAATATTTCTAGCTTCAGAACAGCGCCAGTGTCAACGCACTGGGCAAATGCACAACCCAGCTGTGCTGTGTCACACTCTGCTCTGCTTTGGGCTTCTGATTTTGTGTCCCAGTTATTCTCTTGCTGTGCACTGCCAAGGAAGCCCAGTGCCTGCTCCCCAACTGCACCCACAGTACAGGTGCCCATTGCTCCCAGACCTCTCAGCGCAGCAGCTCCCAGGAGGGCTGTGGGTCCCACCAGGTGGCACCTGTCAGCAGAGTGAGGGACAGCAGTGTGACAACCCAGTGGCCACTTCTGGACAGAGCCCCAAATGGGCTCGTCCTGTATTTCCATTATTTCCACATGCAGAGTGATTTCTATCAGTTGAGACTGAGCACCAGGAAACCTCAGTGGAGGTAAATTGCAGTTCTTCTGTGCTTTTATGTATTTTAAAGATCCTAGCATCTTTTAGCATCCCAAATAGTCAAAGTCTCACTGCATCTACCTTGTACTGCCCCAAATGAACGCGTGCTTTTAACTTCGAACTCTGCATATCACACTCTCTGAGCAATAGGGGTAATGCTCCTGCATGACTCCCTCCCACACATGGGATGGGAATGCAGAACACCTGGAACCAAAGCCCTCACACAGTCCTGCTGTGAAAGATGCAATGAAAAGCTCTGTCTCCACAGCCTAACAGCTCACTGTGGAGCAAGGCCTGGGGCCACATGCTCAACAGGAAGCATAAAACTAAATATTGAATGGCAGCTTGCTGCACCAGCGCTGCTCATCCTGCACACTTCAGGAGGTGGAGGCCATAGGGGGGAAAAAAAGAGAAAAAAAAACAAAGCTAAAATAAAGCCCCATTCCAGACTGTGGATGTACGCAGCAGGGGGTCCCATCCTGTGTGCTGAGCACCTGACTTTGCAGCTTGCACAACAACTGCTTTTCTTCATTTTTCCTCGTGCATTATTTGTATAAAATCTGGTTCAGAGTGAGCCCAGCAACCAGCCAAGTAAAGGGCTCACTTCAAAATGCAGATTTACTCCAGAGCTTCTGGAACTTATCACAAAATTAGTACATAGAGCCAACGTTGTTTACTCACATCAGGCTGTAGAACAGAAGTCTGTACAGCAAGACACCTTACCCTAAAGGAACCTTAATCCAGCTAATGCTGACAAGTCCTTAAGAATAAACGTGGTGGGGACAAGAAAAGGAAAGATTGGGTTCAGTGGACGAATCTTCACTGCTTCCATTGGATCTCCTCCACAGAGCGACACCCACAATGCCTCCTTCTGCTCAACCCCTACAGCTCAGCACTGGCACGGCCAAGGTTCAGCACAGCTTTCCCATCCATGCCGAAATCTGAGGTTCCCAGGATGGGAGATATGTGGTGATTTTCCGCTCCGCCATCTGCAGCAGCTTCCATCACCTTAAGTGCAAAGCTCTGCCTGAATGTGAACTACTGGATCAGGTTCATATTTTGTAAATATTATTGTTATTTTATGGACTTTGGCATCAATGAGAGCAAAGATAGAGAGGCTGGAATAAGACACAATGGTTCTGAGTGTGACTGTTATTTGTCCATTTTTTAAAACGCGGGGACGGAGAAGGAAAAGGATAGTTTAGAAATGCGGTTAAACACATTTTTTTCTCTAGAGGCATTTAGGTTTTTGCCTTTGCTTTGTTTATTCTTCTTTGGGACTAAGTAAAGCCATGTTTTTAAACATAGGACATCCCCCCTTTCCATTTTAAATACTGAAATCTAAGAGTCACTCTAGATAGGGCTCAGGCTGCTCTGCCCGCTTGGAGACGAATGCATCTCTCAGAGTGTTTTCTTGTGGCCTAAGAAAGTATTTATTTTTTCAGCCATTCCACTTGGATGCACCTTTGTTCGTTTTCCAGGGCCAGTTTGGTTCCACAACCGAAATTACAACGTGCAGCAGAATCCAGCATTTGGGCCTCTGGTCTGTTATGATACTCCAAGCACATGCATGATCCTCATAATCCTCATATTTAAGCACTTACTATTTCCTTATTTCTCTTCTTAGGATTTACCGCCACGCATGTATCTCTTCTTCTCATGCATTCTCTTCTTAGGATTTACACGCCACAGCGGTGGAAACAACTTCTGGACACCACGAAGGGAAAATGCTCAGAAAACACTCAGGGATAGAATTTTTTTTCCCCTGGTTTGAATGGGGGAGGGAGAACTGCATTTCCATCCGCATTTCCAAACCCAAAAAGCCACTGGAGAGAACTGCAGAGGTTTGGGTCCCCCTGTGCAGTGTCGGGTGTCCCCGGGCTGCAGTGGGAGGTCGGAGTGCAGGGCCCACACGGGTGCCCAGGGCACAGTGGGGCTGCGCTGGGGCAGGCGGCATCTGGGAAGCAGCAATTCAGAGCCTGACAGCTCGGGGACAGCCAGATGTTTTCATCATTATGGAAAAAATCTGCTGGTGCCTCTTTGCCCAGAGAAACGCTGGAGGAGGAAATATCCTCTTGAGCTCTGATCGGAGCTGCATATTAAAAATGCGATGGGTCAGGGACTAAAAAGAAAAAAGAAACCGAAGGAAGAGAGGAAGGGATGTTTTCTGCCTCTGGCTCTAGCGTTTAGCGCAACAACACCCCAAAAGGCTGCATTGCCAGCCCTGGGATATTTCCCAAGCTTGCTGCCCCAGAGGGCTGAGCTCCCACAGAGGGCTGAGGACTCGGCCTGCATGGGGGTTCCGCTGCCGTCCCCCCTGCCTCCACCTACGGAGCTCCCCGTCACTCTGCCCGCAGCAGGTGCTGCCCCGGGGCTGCACGGGGCCGGAGCACGGCTCTAACCCGGCACGGCAGCAGCGGGCGCCGCGGGCCCGGCTTACAACATTGGCACTCAGGGGGTCACCCCCCGGGATTCGCTCTTCCCATCGGGTCTCCGTTCCCAAAAGCAGCGCGGCCAAATCCCCTCCTCCCCCCCCCCCCCCACTGCCTCGAAACCGTGAGGAAAGCGTGCAGAACCGTGAGAAAAACCAAGAGCCAAAAACGATGCTCTCCAATTTGTTTAAGAAATCAACTCCGTCCAGAAAATAAATTCATATTTCACTGAGTTTTGATTTTTTTTTTTTTTTTTTCCGCTTCATTCTGTAATTGCCCAACAGAACACGGGAGGTGTCCGGGCTGAAGCATCACTCTCTTCCCCCCCCTCCCCGAGCTCCTCTCCACCCTTCTGTCACGGTGTTCCTGCAGGGAAGGGCTGAGCTCAGCGGGGCACCAAAACGGGCCGGTAAGGAACGCGGGGACCGCATCAAAACTGCGGGTCTGTTTTTGCGGATGCGGCTTTCATTTGAAATTTAAAAATAAACTTTTCGAGATGCGACAAACCCGGTAACGTTACCCAGGGGAAACAAACTAAAAATCTAAAGAATTTGCACAACATTTTCGTTTCTTTCTCTCACGTGAATATACCGTATTTACGGTGAACTGCACGCTCATCGGGCGGGTAGAAACTCTTCTCCGTGTGTTTATTTCTCACTTTCCCTCTCCCGTATGGCAGTTTTTTCTCCAGCCACTTCTCAGCCGTTCTCCCCCCTCCGGAGGACACAGAGCAGCAGCCGCAGAGCCCGGGAGGGATGGGGGGGGGGGGGAGGTAGCTGGCAGAGCCGGGACGCTCCGCTGTGGAGTCCCCGAGTCCGGAGCCGCAGCCGCGGCCGGGGCTCCCCACTGGGCTGCGCTCAGCAGGTGCGGCCCTCCGGCAGAGCGCGTTTGCCCGCAGCCTCCGTTCTTTCTCCAATTCAACAGTGGAAAAAGGGAGAAACGCAAACCGAAATGAAAACAGCAATAAGAACGCGAGATGAACGGACAGCAAAAAGTGAAAGCGGGTCAGACGACGGCAAGTTAGAGGGGTTTCCATTCGTTTTCGTTATTATTTTTAAATTGATTATGAGCTACCCGTGAGCCTCGAGGGCGGGTGGGGGATTTCGCCAGACAGCGGCAGCCCCGGCCCTCCCGTGCCTCCCCCGGGCTGCCCCGCTGCGGTGCGGTGAGGGGGGAAGCGCAGGGAGAGCTGAGCCCCCGACCGCCCGTCCCTGCACTCTCGGCAGCCGATTTCATGCCTCTCCGGTTGTGGGTCATCAGCCGGGCCTCGGCAGGAGCCGAGGTGACATCGTCGGGAGACGCTGGAGCGGAGGTAGGGGTCAGGGCTCTGTAACTCGACCGGTTTCATCCTCCCCCCTCCCCGGCTCGGCGCTGGAAGGGGCTCTCCCGGGGGTGCGGGCTGCTGGGAGCCCCTGGGATTTGGGACAGCGAGAGGGAGGTGGGAATGCATTTTAGGACAAATAATGTCCCAATACCATCTCACGTTCAAGTGCCCCCAACCCCGAACCGCACACCCCGCCTGCAGGGCCACGGGCAGTACCGACCAGAGAAGGGATGGGAGGGGGGTCCCGCTGCTCGAAGCAGACCCACGGCGTGACATCGCATAATGGATCGGATTTGCGCTGGCAGGAGGAAGCTGCGAATGCCTTGAAATCCCCGCGGCGGCTCCTACCCGGGTACCGGCGGTCGGGGCTGTGCCCGGGCAGCCGCCGCCGTTACAGCTTTGTCCTTCGAACCAACCCACAGCTCGCTGAGTCCGGAAAGAAAAAAAAAAAAAAAAGAAAAAAAGAAAAAAACTCCTTTTAAAAACGATTTTGTCCATCTACTGACACCGCTGCTGCACCGTGGCTACGGGATTCCCATGTCGAGCCGTTGTTGCGTTTACTAAACGTGAAATTCCCCTCATTTAGTTTTTCTGTCCCTAAAAGAGTTGTACCGCGTCGTGTTCCCCTTGGAAACTTAACGAACGAGCGCTTTGGTAATTAACTCACACCATTAAAAAGGTTTAACTTGAGCTCGTGTAAACGGTGCGTACCGGAGGCGGCACCGAAGAGCGATCGCTGCGACAGACCTCGGGCTCTGAGACGGGAGCAAAGTCCCGAATTCCTCTCCCATCAGGGAGCCCAGCACAGTCAGCAAAGGTACAGGGAAGGTAAAATTCAAACATTTCGTTTTTCTGAGTAGCTCGCAGCCGAGGGGGAGGAAGCCCACCTCCAGCGGCGCGGAGCAGCAGCCAACCTAATTGCCGGATTCCAGGCACGGAGCCCAACGAGGGCAGCAGGGAAAGCCCACAAGTGCTGCCCGAGTCACCGTGCCCCGGTCACCGTCCCGAGACACCGACCGAGATGGGAGAGCAGCTATCAGCCGTTTCCTAGGCACTTCTCCCTAAAAAGCAAACTGGGCTTTAAGACCGAAACATCACGCAGCGGTTTTATACTGGGTTTGGCAGAAATCGGCCCGAAATAACAGAGAAGACCAAAGCGGGTGCTTCCCGGCCGCGCACTGCTCTGCTCGGAGGGGCAGAAATCTCTTTTCCCGGCGCAATCCCCGAGGTGAGGCGCTGGGGGTTGGAAGATGCTCTCCCCGCAGGAAATGGGCTCTGGGAACCCGCTCGGTTCCAGCAAGAAAGGCCCAAAAGAACCACAGCAAGGGAAGGAAGGGATTGTGGCTGCGGCAGGGAGAAGCGCCTGGACAGCTCCAAAGGCGTTTTCCTCCGCAGGAACGCGGAGGGGTGAAAGCAGAGCTCCGGAGAGCTGCGGGAATGCCGAGGTCCCGCCATGGGAACGGGGAGATTGGCACCAGCTCGCTCAAGGAAACCCTAATAGGCTATTTCTGGACTACTGGCTCTTAACAAATCTATAGCACCTGAAGTGTTAGCACTCAATTAGTGACAAGGTTTTAAAACCCAGCGTTTACCGGCGAGGTATAAACAGAGTCCTCGGGAGATAGCCGGGAATTAGGGCGGGAGGGGGCCCTGGACACCTTACCCGGCTGGCAGTTAGAGGAAAACTTTTCCAAAAGGCCCCTTTTCTCTCTCTCTAAACAGTCCGAGGTGTCGAAAGCTCGGGGGGAGGAGGTGCTCTGCGGAGCGTCTTGAGGCTTTTTTTGGTTTGTTTGTTTGCTTGTTTGTTCTCAGCTCTCTAAACATATACGTTAAACGAATTTCATTTAGCAGTCCTGGAGAGAAGCGATGGAACGGTGTGGAAGTCAGCCCCAATCTGAAAGGGGTTCGTGGGCACTGGGGTCAGATCGGGGCTGTGCGGGCATTGAGCCGCGGCACGTCGGGCTGAACCGCCTGCATTGGTGCTCGGAGCCCGGAGTGAACAGGAGAAGGAGGCGGGGTGCCGAGCCCCGACCCGGAAAGTCCGTGAGTTGCAGCGTGTCAGTGACTTATTCATCAATCAGCCGGACACAGAGCAGACCTGGCCTCTCTTTGCTCAGTGTTTGCTTTTTCACCAATTATTGCGGCCCTGCAGCTCTTTTTGTTGATACAGTAGTTCTAAAAAGTGCTAATGTTCATTTATCAGGGGACCGAGCCCGGGACTCCCACTAGTTGTGATTCTTCCAAAAATATAAACACGCGGAGAAGGGCTAAGGCTAAAGCCCCCATTTGTTTCTAAACTGCAGTATTAAAAGTGATGCATTGTTAAAGATAAAGCGGAGATAACGCTGTCTGTCTCCAATGAATGTCTCCCCGACGCATTAATGACATTCCAAATGATAGCTCCGGCTTATCGTTCAATTAATCACTTCCACCCTCTGCAGCCGGGCCCACATCGATCGGGATCGGCCGTGTGACCGTGGGCTGCGGGAAGCCCTTCAGTGCTCCAGCAGCAGCCGTTTGCCGGCCGCTCTCCTGCCTGCGTCCCCGGGGCCGCCCCGACGGGATGCGCTGCGGGCCGGGACCGCTCCTCTGCAGGCTCTCCGGCTGGGCAGCGCCTTTCTCCCCGCCCTGAGAGCTCCGCCGTGCAGCGCTGTGTCTCCCCGTAGCCCCGTGCACCCGGATTTCTCCCGTCCCGAAGGAGCTGCCCTTGAAAGCGGGTGGGCCTACTGCCGTCGGGCATGGTTTAGGGGGAGATCCCGTTCACTTCGTTGTTTTAGCATTTCCCTAAGCTATCTCGATTAGCTTGCAGAGAAATGAAAGGTAGGCAACGAGGTCTGAAAGGCCGCCGGGCGGTGCCCCGCTGACCCGGCACACGGGAGGCTCTGGGAAGCTGCCTCCGCCCCCCCTCCGGGCTTCTCACCCCTTTTCCTACAGCCGAGAAAAGACCCTCCGAGCCGCCGGCCCCCTCGGGCCCTGTATGCCAGGGACATCCTCGGGCAGCGCAGCCTCACGGAGCGGGATGGCCGCTGCCGTCCCACATTAAATAGCCGTATTTCAGGGCTCCCCGCACGTTAATCGCTCCGACTGTGAGCGCGAGATCAGGATCTGCTTCACAAAGAACCGCTCCCGGGAAGGCAGCGGGAAACTGCACGGAGATCGCGAGCGCTGCTGCAACCCCGGCCCCCAAAGCCACAGCTTCGCCCGCAAAAGAGCCCTTAACTCAGTGCCACGAGCGGGACTCGAAAGTGGAAAGGCACAAAATCTCTCCGGAGAAGAGGGGAAAAGCAGCAGCTCGGGGCACAGCTGCGGACAGGTGCTCGGCTTTTCCTCGCCTCGAAGCATCCATCCTCATCTACGGGAGGAGGAAGGGCCCGGCTGCAGCCCGGGGACAAACCCTGCGAACCGCCCCTCGTCTACAGACCTGCCCCCGTGTCCCGCAGCTCCAGGCAGTGCCCGCCTGGGACGCCCCAACTCACCGCAATCGCGGGGTCTCTCCGCTCGCTGCCCGGCCCCATCTCCCACCGCCTCACTGTGTCGCACCGAACAAATCGCTCAAAGAGATTTTTTTTTTTTTTTCCCCTCTCACCCCTAAGCCAGAAAGCTCCGTACCGCCCCTCCTCAGCCTGACGGTTTGCCGCTACGGCTCCCTTCAGCGACTCCGAGTACGTGAAGTCACCGAGCCCGCTGCTGCCCGGGGTGTGCGGGGCTCTGCGGGCGGACACAGAAACGAGAGCACCCAGACCGGGCGGGGAGCGGCGCTGCCCCCGGGGCTGTATTGTCCCCAAGACCCCTCGGTGCTTCGAGCGCCGTCGGGTAGCGGCGGAGCAGCCCTCGCAGGGTTTGGTTTGGTTTGAAAATTTCACAAACAAGGGCGGAAAAAACAACCCCATTCCTCCCCCCTCTGTCTGCCCCCTCCCCCCCCCGGTGCTGCTCAGGGTCGTTGTGTCGCGGGGCTTTGCAGTTGCGCTGCACCGCGGTGTCTGTGCAACCCTTAAGCACGGATTTCCCCTCGAACGCGCTCGCAGCGCGGCGATCTCCCGTTTTGTAGCTCCTGCGATCGGATATCGCAGGACGCTAAAAACGAAAACTCCGTTCCTTCTTTAAGAAAAAATGAAATCAGCACATATTTGGTTGATGGTTTCCTCCCGGCCTGTTTATTTAATCTGACTGTATGATAGATGGCATCAGATAGGGGCTCTGTACACATCAGGCCACTCGGGAGTGTTTTTCTTTTTTTCTTTTTTTTTTTTTTTTAATGGATCAACAAACTGAGCGGGGAAAGCTGGATAAATACAGTGCCGCCCCTTTAAATGAGCGGAGATGTTTTTGCGATGTATTACTATATTAGGTGACATGGAACTTTGCATCTCTCATACCATCACGGCAATGTTGGCCAATAGAAAGCTAAAGTCACCCAAAAACTGCCTAGTCCCTCCTTCCCGTCCCTTATGGTCCGCTCCTACCTGCGCGCAGCACACAGGGCCGCCTCCCGCGGGATGCTATGTGCCCCCCCCCGGCAGCCCACGCTGCAGCAGCGCTCCGGGCCGCCCGCTCCTCTCTTCCCCTTCCATGACCCCGGGCTGCGGCCGCTGCCCCGGTCTCCTCCGCAATGTTTCCTAGCCCTGTGACGACGACTCCCTTCTCGGTCAAGGATATTTTGAACCTGGAGCAGCAGCAGCAGGGTGGCCTGGCGCCTATGGAGCTCTCTTCGCCCTCCTGCATGCTGGCCACCTTCAAACAGGAGGCGTTCGGTTCCGAGCCGCCCGCCCTGCCCGAGCTCCCCGAGCCGCACCCGGCCAAACCGCCCGCCGCCTTTCCCGGCCCCTACTACGTGAAAAGCTACGGAGAGATGGACGCGGCCAAGGATTCCAAGGCGGACAAGAAAGGTAACACTGCAGCCCGGGGCTGCGGCATTGCGCTCGGCCCTCTGCAGCCCGGCCCAGGGGCCCGAGGCGAACGGGAGCTCGCGAGGAGCGTCCGAAGGCCTTCCGAGGTGCCACGATGGGGAGAGAGCCCCGGTACCACCGGGAGCGGGGCTGGTGCTGTGGCACGGGGCAGAGGAGGCGCGGGGCGACGCGAGGCCTCAGCGGAAAGCAATGCGGCGGTGAATCTTTTTCTAACGAGCACAGCGAGTATATCTCTGTGGGGTGGGATTCAATACAAAGGGATGTAAATATGAGCTAAATCCAAAGACGAGACTAATCCAAATATGAGACAAATCCAAGCCCAAATTGTGGCAGAACCAAAAGGGATGAACTGAGCCTTATTTACAACAAACAAAAGCAAGCAAACAAATCCTAAAAACAAAAAAAAACAAAAACGAAAACAAAAGCAAAAACCCTAAGCAAACATAACAATAACAGTAATAATAATAATGACCACAAATTCTTCACAAGATGCTCGGAAGCCCCAGATGGAGCTGCTGCCCTGCAGACCCCACACGGATGGGACTGAGCAGGGTTCCCTGGCGGTGCACACGGGTCAGTAACACCGCTTTGCCTTTTGTTACGTTTTGCTCTCCCTGTTTTTCCTTTGTCCGTGTGTTTTGCTGCAGAACTGTGTTCCCTACACAAGAGCCTGGAGCAGGAGAAGAGAGAGCTGGAGGATCCCGAGCGGCCCAGACAGAGGAAGAGGAGGAAACCCCGCGTCCTCTTTTCTCAAGCCCAAGTCTATGAACTGGAGAGAAGGTTCAAGCAGCAGAAATACCTCTCGGCTCCCGAGAGAGACCATCTAGCGAACGTCCTAAAGCTCACCTCTACTCAGGTGAAAATTTGGTTCCAGAATAGAAGGTACAAATGCAAAAGGCAGAGACAGGACCAGACCCTGGAGATGGTGGGGATCCCACCCCCCCGGCGGATAGCGGTGCCGGTGCTGGTGCGGGACGGGAAGCCCTGCCTGGGGGAGTCTTCTCCCTACAGCTCGCCCTACAATGTCAGCATTAACCCCTATAGCTACAACGCCTACCCCGCGTACCCCAACTACAACAGCCCCGCCTGCAATGCCAACTACAACTGCAGCTACCCGGCCGTGCAGCCCGTGCAGCCCTCGGCGGCAGGCAACAACTTCATGAACTTCAGCGTGGGGGACTTGAATTCGGTGCAGCCGCCCATCCCGCAGGGGAACGCGGGCATCTCCACGTTGCACGGGATCCGAGCGTGGTAGGGCGGCCCGGGCCCGGAGCTGCGCGGGGGGGTCGGGATATCGCCGGGCTGCGGGGCGAGGGCAGCTCGGTGCGGGACAGCGGGGAGCTCCCCGAGGCTCTGGGACACGGTGTTCGTTCCGCTCATTCCCCTCTCCCCATCTTCCTACAGAACGGTCGGTCATTTCGCTTGACTTGTTCCTTAACAACGGAAAGCCAAGCCCTACAACTCATTATTATTATTTCCTTTTTTTCTTTCTTTCATTTTTTTTTTTTAAACTCTTATTCTAATTATTATTGAGAACCACATTTAATTTTGCACTTCCCGCCCGGTTCCCCCCCCCCTCTCCCATCCAGCCCGGTCCGCCCGCCTCTCCCCGCGGTCGCTGTCCCAGCGCAGGACGGGGACGGCCCCTCCGAGCTCCGGGCGCTCCGACTCGCCCCGTCCGCTCCCCGTAGGGTTATGCACTAAAACGTGAGTTAGGATTCAGATGCACTGCCCGCTCCTCGCCCCGCTGCCCGTTCGGACGTGTTTCCCTTTGCTGTACGAGCTGACGGAGATCAGCGAGTTGTCATTAAAGAGAGTGGCTTCACCTTGCGCGTCCCTGGCCTTCATTGGGCAGCCGAGGGCCCCCGGGGCTCCCAGCGCCGCCCCCGATCACCTTTTTATATTACTTTTCCCCTCCTCTCCGTTTCTGTACCCCTTCAGTAACTGCGGCGATTCCCATTTTGGTGCGTGCGTTAATGTACTTTCAAAAGCGATTTAAAAGCTGCTCTAAACTCCCCACCTCCCCCCCCCCCCAACCCAGGCAGGACCGCCGTGCCTTGTCCCCTTCAGTTCCACCGCGGGAAGGGCCGGGAAAGTTGTTGGGGAGCTCTGGGAGGTGCGGAGCCCCACTCGCTGCCCCTGGACACTTTGGGGCCAGGGGTGAAGGGACGGATTTCTTCCTGACACGGAAAGGCAACACGAGGGCGGCAAAGCTCCGAGCCCTAAAGCACCGGGTCGGCTCCTGCCCGCGCTCCCACTGCATTGCATTCCCATAGGGACAAGGGACAGAACACCCCCGGCCCCAAAATGCTCAGGGGCAGGGAATGGTGCTCCCCATTTCGGCTCCCACCTCTCCTCTGGCTCAGCCCCGGCCCCTCGTCCGCTTTTACAGTAGTCGCTATTAAATGTCAATTATTGGGAGTGAGAAACAACAAACATTGTAATTCAGCGCAGTCAAAACATCCTCTGAGTGTCTGAGATTGTCCGGCCCGGCGATAAGGCGATTAGGAGAACCTGCAACCTCTCCTGTCTTGGCCGTATCGGTCCCATCAGTAAACAGGGATGGAGACAGGGTGGCTGTGGCCCTGGGACAGGGATGAGAGGCTGCGGGTGAATGGAGCCTTCTGCAGTCCCTGCCCCTTCTTCCCAAAGGGACCGACCGCACACACGCCCGGATAGGATCGCACAGATAAGGGGCTCCCATCTCCTTTCTATCTCTGTTAATGGAAGGAGAGATCTGGGTGTTGCTCCCAGAGCCCCTAACGCTGCTTGGAGTGCAGACGCTGATAGCTGGGGGTTTGGGGGGAGGGGAGGGGGGGAGGCATTGGTCACCCCGCAGGAACCTGCCTCTGGGCACTCACCTGGCAGAGGATGCCACCTTTGTGATGCCAGAAATGAGAACCAGAGCACGGACTCACGGCTGCCCACCTCTAAATGTGGAGACAGCAAAGGCTGCTTCTTCACGAAATCTCTCCTGCCCCAAGACTACCGGCTGTTTGCTAACTACTGCCTTCCTCACACACACTTTGTGGTAGAAAGACTCGCAGAACCCAGCAGGTGGTAGAGAGAGAGAGAGCAGGTTAGACAGGAAACTTCCTGCTCTATTTGAGCAGAGGGTGCCTATCTTCCTGAGAGCCCCGGGGAAAGAGCAAGGTCTGAGCTTTGCCACTGCCAGGTGCCAATTCTGTGCCTCAGTTTGCCTTATCTGCAAAGTGTGCACAGTGCTATTGCCCTGCTGGCACCATTCACAGTCAGACCATGCTGCTGCTACTGAGCTTGGCCAGGAATACAGCTGACAGCAAGACCCCAGGAGATGAGGACAAGTCCTGAGTTAACATGAAGAAAAACATTAAAATAGCCTAAAATACAGATTCCTGCTTTCAGAGCATGGCCCTAGACCTTTATTAAGGGATCTACCAGGACGGACTGCAGGAAGAATCCAGAACAAAAGTAACTCTACACATCAACACAGCATCCATCTCACTTCCACATACTCCAAACATCCTTCCTCACATGTTCATTTCTACACATTTATTTCCTCCAGGAATATCTCAGAGCTCCAGCTATCAGGGACTCCAGCTGTCAGTGGAGCAGGGCCCAATGTTCTCTGTTCTGGGCACTGACTTTGGGTCCAATTGCCAGAACTGTGCTACACTCATTCCTAAGTGGAATGGACATAACCCCAGCTCTGGGCTGCTCACACGCTCCCCTCCTCCTCATAATTCCCCATCCATGCAGGGATTGCATCACGAGCAGATGCACAGCGGGCAAAGCCAGGGCTTGGAGCAGCAGCCAAAGAGCTGGAGGCTGCGATTCAGACAGAGGACACAGGCACAGCTGGCTGAAGCCAAGAGCAGTGCTCAGCCCTGCTCCAACAACCACAGCAAGAAGCATGGATAGAGAGACCTTCCATTAGCTGGGCTTGGGAGAATCACGATCAAATTAACCTCCATTAGGAATGAATGTCCAGGACGTGGGGGCTCGCTGGCCTCACATGCTGCTACTGGCTCTGCCTCAGCCCAGCAGCCCCAGAGTCAGTGGGGTCAAGATGTGAGAGGTTTCCCCAGGACTTTGGTGGCACTGAGGCTGCCACACACACACACACACACACACACACACGCACCATGACATGCTCTCCTGAGTCCAGCTCTCGCTGATGCATAGAAAAACTGAATGCATCCAACCTGACACGGGGCTGTGAGCCTCAAGGGCTTCAGGTCTATAACGAAATATGGAAAAGACTGTGCTTAGAAAGCATCATTCCAGGGAAAAGCACAAGGTAGCAGTTCCTCCCCAGGGAGCCTGAAATTGGAGATCCTCTCAGTGTTTGGGAGCAAGCTTAGGGAAGAAGGAAAGAGGTTTTAGTAAGGTTTGCACTTGGATCTGATCTCAGTGCCCTTTCCTCAGCTTTTTTGGATGGCGCAGTCAGGCACCAGCATTTCCCTCCCCCCAACACCAGCTTCATTTGGAAGAATTCAGTGCTCCCACTCCATCTGAAGGTAAGAGCAGCAAGTACAGCACTGTATCACTTCATTTCCAGACAAACGGCGCACGGTGGGTTTATACAAACTCACACCACTGGTAAGGGAACAAGGTAAATAACGAATAAAGGTGCCAGCCATAAGGGACTGAGAGCAAATCCCTGCTCTTCAGCAATTTTGTGGAAATGGAGGTAATTGCTAAATAACATCCACATAGTCCCTAGGGCACAGCTGTGGCCAGAACTTTATTCCTTATATTTGGGGAATTTTGCATTGCATGCTTTGTGGAGCTGGAAAACACAAGGTTTGGTCCAGGCAAGAATCAGCCCAAGTGTTCTGGAGGAGCTCAGCAGGAAAACAACAGAAAAACAACTCCCTCCCTGCTCCTAACTCATCTCACTGACAACAGTTTAGATCAGTATCGGCAGTAAGTGATTTCTCGTTAACGGGGATTATTAAGAAGAATCAACACCTTTAAGATGTGATTCCTTGTTGTGACCAGAAGGGAGGTGGAGCTCAGTCTGGTTCTGCCTCTGGCCGGGGGTTACTGAGTGCGGTGCGGGCTGCGCGCTGCCTTTTGCAGCAGAGAGAGAAGGAACTGGAGATTTCTCCTAACAAAAGGACGAGCACAAGGCAGTACACGTGTGGAAGTTAATCAGCCAAGGCTTAGCAAAGCGGTGTGGAACGGGTTGGGTGCGAATCTCTGCCTGCCTCCTCCAGAGCGTCGCTGGGCAGAAAGCTCCACTTAGAGAGCAAGTCTTCCCAGAGCAGGCCATCAGCCTCTAACCTCTTCCTGCTCCCACACTAAAGGGAAACATCAGCCTTTTTTCCCCTCTCTCAGAACACCCTGACTTATTATTTTAACACAAGCTTTACCCCAGCCCACATAGAGACCTCACCATTACTGCTCCTTTCACGCCATGCACTGGCCCACACTGATCTTTTCTTTCTGGTACCAGCACGGACTCTTAAGGTTCCCAACCTCCTCTCTTCTCTCACACTGCTGCTCATCTTCAGAAAATGCTGTGCTCAGAGCAGCTAACAAGCCAGCTCTGAAGTATTTCACACTGCTGCGTGTGTTCAGCCCAGACTGTAGCCTGAAATGCAGACTAGCATCTATGGGGTGGCTGAAACCGGTAGAAAATGGGTGAGTTCCTTGGTCTTTGCTGAAAGGAGTTGCTGGAACTGCAGATCACATACAAGCTGTGTAAATGGTGTCTGGATGAATACACTAAGCAGCAAAATGAGACAAAAAATAAACTGTGTTCTGAATACGAGCAAGAGGAAAAGATGACAGAAACCCAGGAAGAGAGCTGAGAATTCAGAAGAGCAAAGCAGGACATTCTTAATGCAGCTCTGTGCGCTCAGCAACTGATGCGCTGACTCCACCAAGCCTATAAAACATTTGTTAAGTCACCCCTGCTTAAAATAACATTTGCTTGGTGTCAAACAGGCGGCAGGGGCTAATGGCTAAAACATGGCTCTGCAAGGCAGGAGATGAGCAGCTTTCCGAGCTCTGTTACAGAGGGGAGCATTGCATTCACAGTGGGTCAGTGCAGACCCTGCACCTACACAGACACGAGCAGGGGCTGCACAAACACGGCATCCACCCACGGGATCTGCAGAGGTTGCTCAATGCTCGCGTGATGTGCTGCAAAAAGTTGTTGTCCAAACTTGTGAAGGGGCAGAAGCTTACAGTGGCCAAAGTTTGGGTTTGGATTGCATTTATTGGTCTTGGGGAGACATTCTGGAGCTGACCTGCTATTTGTGGAGATGGCAAGGCAGCAGGAGAAACAAACATGAATGATGCTACTGTAGAGTGGGTAAGGTTAGGAGTAAGCAAACGCAAGCAGGCAAAGAAAGGCAAGTTTGTCAAGCATTTCATATTCCATGAACCACTCTGTTGTTTCTTAAGAAACAAACAGTTTTAAAAGGGTATTTTAGAGCTCTTTCCTAGAACCAACAAACCTGGTTGTTTCACAGTTGAAAAGTTTGATCTCAGAAATATTTTCTGTGTTCTGCAGATTGGGAATAAGATTCAGCACACTGTTGCTGCAGGAATATACCACCATTTGTTTTAGCATAGCAGATGTTTCCTAAATAGATTGCATTGTCCTCCAGCATAAGCTTTGAGGAAGTTGCAGCGCTGGATCCCAGAAACTGCCCCCAAATCCCATCTTCCTGGCCAGGACTGCTGTCCTCTTGACTATGTGAGGAATAAAAGCTGCTTTCAGAGCAGCCCCTGCAGCAGTGGAGGTGCGGCACACAAACATGCGCGCAGTGCTGGCTGGCTGTTATCAAGAGGAGCCACTAAGAAACAGGCCACCAAAAGGGGTGGAAAAAAAGGAAAAGGAAATAAAAAAAAGACTTGCAGTCAAATAACCAAGTTTTTCTTACTTTCAAGAGCCAAAAAATCAGAGCAAATTTGTACCACTTGGCTTTAGCAAGTCAGTTCTAATGATATCAGCGGGATGATTTATGCTATTTCTGGGAAGGAAAATATAAATCTCGGTTGACTTGAGGTTTCATGTACTACTTTGTGCATTGTGCAGTGTCAGCTGCTGCTTCCTCCCCGCCACATATCCAGAGAGACACGTCCAGAACCGCCCCACAGTTACACACACTTCACTTTACGGACACGGCTAATCCTGCTGAAGGTTCCCATACTGGTGTGGACAGCGTGAGGGCTCACAGGAGGAGCAGACAGACACACTGACACCCAGCAGCACTGCTGGCACCCTCCCATGCTGAGGCTCTTGTATCCTGCTATTTATTTCTAGTTGGAGGCTCAGAGGGGTTATACTTGCCTTGGGGTATGGCGTATATCTGAGTTTCTCTTTTCAATTGCGTGCCCAGAGAGCAATCCATACCCTGCACTCCAGCAGATGCTGTGAGAGCCCCATGCTATCGCCACCACAGACACAAAGAGCTCAGGTTCTCCACTGACATCTTTACAGACAACCCTTTTAAAGCAACGCCAAAAATCCACGTTACTCAACCATAGTTCTTAAAGCACCAAAGCAGAATTGCTGCTATTAAAAGAGATGCTCTGCAGTATCTCTCAGCCGCTGCTCACACGCCTGTCTGGAGCTAATTCCTCCTCTGAGATGATGCACAAACAACTCACGAGAGCATCAGGACGCCAACCCAGAGCCCATTGGTATTTCTCCTTGAGAATTTACATCTAAATAACTTTTTATATAATGAGGCATCGGAACTGGAAACCAAATTTCCCCATCGAGCCCTTGGCACCAACATGGCCACTACTCATTTTTGGACACACAAAAGCTATTCCCCAGGTAAGATGGAAATGAACAACTGATGTTTTTCTCACAAAATGAAGTGGTAGCACAGGAGATATATCCAGCAGAAACAGGAATAGCTGTGGGTTCATTTCCAAACACCTGGCTTGCTTTTCTTTCTCAACCACATTTCTCATCCTATTAGTCTCAATATTCCAGTTGTGAAAACACCACGCTCTGTCCCTTTGATCAGCCCGTGAAAAGTCCTTTCATGTCTCGCTGTCTTCATTACCTTACATTTTAATTGCTGGCCTTGCATGGGACGGACAGGTGGTACAAGGTCACCACAGGAGATGACAGATGCCTGTTGGCCATGCACACCCAGATCATGCGTGCTGAAATCAACCTGTGCAGCAGCAGCCACCTGTTGTGCACTGGGGCACCCACGGAACTGGGCAGTTCCAGCCTCCAAGCACTTATTTCAGAACCCATTAGAAATAAACATCCATACCTCTTCAGTTCTTTTAACGTAGCATTTTAAACGAGCACAAACTCCAGTGTTACTCATCTGAGCATCACCCTCCACACAAACTGAGACCCCCATTTCACACATTGCTGAAACAATGCATCCACACAGGGGGATTTGACCCAAATTATGGACAAAAAAATCCCAAATTTTCACACCCCAATCCTGAACCAGCAGCTGAGTGAACATTTCTGAACAAAGAGAACCCACTTCAGATGCTCACCACATTCTATATGCAGCCACATGGACTGCTGGGAAAGTAGGAGTGGTTTTTATTTTGTTTTTTTTTCTCTCTCTTTTTTTTTTTTAATACACACCTTGAGTTCTCCTCATTGGTTGAAACCCTGTTCTACAGGAATTTCCATTTTCCCCTAACTCTATTTACACTTCATGATCCAGAATGTTCCTCCTCCGAGGCATTAGACTTAGTGACTTCTTTGTCATGGCATGAGTGAGGTGGTGTCTGATGCAAGGACAGCTGTACTGGATAGTAGGTGTCATATCATTTTATTTATTTAAACAGGGAAAGGATGAGAAATCATAAGGAGGAAAATACCACTCTAAACCATCATAGTTTTCGGCCTTAAATTCAAAGAGTACACAAGCTGCCAAAGCATAGGCTGCATACAACATGCTTCTAGATGTCATGTAATTCGGATCCAAGCCTAAGTTTGGGGCCCTATTCCAGCTTCACAGTTCAGAGATGCACAATCCCTGTGGTGAGGGTCAATACCATTATGCTTAACTTGTCTCACATTGAAAATGAGGGGTAGATCCACTCAAATCTCAGTGTAAGACTAAAATAGAAGAGAGGTTATTTTGCTGAAGTCAGGCACTTCTTTGCTTCCAGCAGTAACGCACTCCCTCTACAAAAGCAAAAATAATAGATGAGAAGGTTCTTATCCAGGAAAGCCAAGCTGGCCCCCCAAGATTTGTCTCAAAAGGCAGAGAGCCTCATTAACTGCTGGGCAGAAGGAAATGCTTCCTATCTCCTCCTCCCCCTGCCTCCCAGATGGCCATTCCTTTCATTTTCTGGGCAGGTTCCTTCCCTGTGTGCAGCTGTTCCCAACTGCAGCCAAAATCAAACCATTGGCACTCATTAGCTCTACTCAGCCCTTTCATCCAGAAGTCAATGGGACACACTTAGAGAGCATAAATGACAGGAGTCAAGTTCAGACTGAGGTACAGGTGTCTGGCACTGGAGAAGCCATTCAAGCAATTAGTTCCCACTTACACCATCTCGTTACTTCAGCTTAAAAAACAAAACAAAAAGCAACACAAAATCTAGATGAAACAACAGATTTTGCAGATTTTTGTGCGTCAATTGAAGAGCATCACTCTCTTCAGATGTCTCAAGAACATTCCCATTGTCCCAAGCAGGGCATCAGCAGGCCATCCACCTTCAAAATTAGTTGAGAAAAACAGTATGGGCCACAGGAATTGATTTCATACTCTCAGACTAACTGTGATAGCAGGAAGCTCCTCATTTATGCTATGTTGCAGTATGTATTTCTTATGGTTTTGTATTTTTCTCTAAGCTCAGAGTTGGTGAGATCTCAAATATGGGAAGGCCCTATTTTCATTTCAGCCCTGGCACCCACTTGATGCAGAACTTTGAGGTGGTCAGGAGAGTTCACGTGTGGCACTGCAAGCAGTGGCAGAAGGTTCAGGTGGGAACAAGGCCCTCCTAAGCCCTCTGAGTGTGGTCAGGCTGCAAGGACACGGGCAGAAGCTCATGGAGCAGGGATTAGCTTGCATGCTAAATGGATGGAAAAATAGATGGGATGGGGTGAGAGCAGGGAAGAGGAACAGACTTCTCAAAGGAGAAAACACTTTCTGGTTGAACTGAGCTAAAGATAGGATGAGCGCCACGAGCAGCTTTTTAAAGCAGCACAGCTCATCTTATCAGTGAGCCCCCTGGAAGGGGAGCAAAGCTTTCACCCAACACGGTGCTTTACAGCCAGGCTATGGGATGCCTGTGGGGAACCTCACTGGGGAGCTGACTGCACCCCACAGCAGCCCTCCCCCAAACATTACGTCCCACACCCTGTATTGCTTTGACTCCTGACCTTGGGTTGGGTGCAGGGCTGCCAGGCCACCACCAGCGCTTCTGCTCAGCTCTGGCCCCTCTGCTCGCAGCCATGGGGATGCTTTAAATAAAGGGCATCGTGGTGATAGATTCGTCAAGACCAAGGGTCAAGTTTATGTTGATCTACAGGTGTCAGAAGTGTATTGATCCAATGATTGAGGTCCACAGGAGGTCACCATAAATCCTCGGGGGGATGACAATAACCACATCACTTACTTGCAGCTGTTACAGAGGTAACCAGATAAGGTAGAGCAACAGCCAGCAGGTGCACTTGGAGCCCTGGTGATGCCGTAGTGTTGGTTTCTGTACACCAGGGTGGGCAAATGTATAAGAAGGTGATAACACAGACCTACCGAGGTCCTGGTCAGGGCAGAGGAAGGACATTTATTTCAGCTTGCACCGAGGTGCCTTTGGCTCACACGAAATGGAAGCATCGGGTAGGAACACTTTGTCCTTTTTGGTCAGTGCATTATTTCCCTGACAGCCCCAGGTTGCACCTGGCTCCAAAACTACTTTTGCAAATGCAGTTATTCTGCAGATGGAAAAATTGCTCCAGCAGGCACCGCCAGAGCAGATACAGGGAAAGGAATTTCCCAGCCCTTGTTTCCAGCTCCTCAGCTAATGCCCACACTCAAGTTTTGCGGTGTCTGACCATGACCCAGGTGTGATCCCCCAGTCCCCAAAACAGGAGCAGTGCTGGTGGTTCTGCAGCTGTATGTGCCAAGTGCTCAGCCCGTGATGCTCAACCCTTTCATCGTGCTCCTCTCCCCAGAGCTGTCAGAGTGAGTTCTGACTGTCAAAAGCAGCACTATGGTTCTGATGCAGTCACACATCACAGTTAGCTGCTGGTATGTCAATATACGAAGGGTACATAAGCCATTATACAGTGAAGCTCTGATACAGTTGTGTTGAACAAAGCACAGAAAGTTAACTTGCTAATGTGATGAACCTCAAACATTTTTGCTAATTTAGAATAATTTGGGGGTTAATATAACAGAGAAACACATTTGGGAGTTAATATATCAGAGAAATACACTGGATTAATTAAATCAATCTTAATAAAAAACAAGTCATAATACATAACCCAACAACTTTTATCCAACTCTTACTTTTGGAGAATACCACTTAATTATTAAGATCAAGGTGATACATTCTCCATTGTGGTGTATTCCAAAGGACGTTGGAAATCTTTAGGAATTAATAAATCTCTCCAGGATTGAAGAAACTCAGTTTAACTTAAAATGGCTTTTAGCATCCAGCAGCAAATCATATTAGGCTTTTTTCATAAACTATACATAATTAGAAAATTGTATTCCAAAAGACATTTGATGAGAGCAAAAATGATTATTATGAGAGTAATGTGCCATAAATATGAGTGTAGTACATCTCAGTTAAAACATGCAGCTGTCCCTGCCATAGCACAAGGATTAATAATTTCTGAAGTGTTTGCAGCACCTGTGTTGCAGCTTTTCAGTGCCAGCAGTCACTTAGAAGCACAATAAAGGGCAATGCATTGCTGGAGCTTGCATGGGAATGAACCTCAGCTCTCCTTCACCAACAGATGCATGCTGGAGCGATTGCTGCACAGCGCCCCAAACATCCAAGAGCAAACACAGCAACGTGTGCCACGGCTGGTTTCTCCCAGATGCGATTGCCAACCCAACATGAGAATGATTTAAAACAGCCCTCAACTCTGTTGTATTTAACTCAAATGTCATAGGATTTGGGCTCTCTTTGCTCAGCTGAGGCAGAGCTGGGTAGGTGAGCACTGGAGCAGGGCTGGGCAGAACGTTATTTCACAGTGCTACCTAGTGGTTTCTGCAATAAATGATCACTTGGTCAAAGCCTGGCCTGGTACAGAAGCTCCATATGAAGCAGATACAGATTTACAGTGTAAATCCAAACCTTCACAACTGCCCAAGATGAGCAGAACGGGGTACTGACACTGCAGGGGGAGGGGACAGTAGAGAGAGAAGGAAAAAACGCATCATGAACCCAAGCTCTTCTGACAGGACGTTTATACACACACGCACAGCAGCAAAATAAACTCCAGCAGCTGCACCAGATGCAGACAGCAGCACCTTAGACCAACAGTGAGGGTTCATCCCCCACTGCTATCAGTGGTGATCAGCACAGGAATATGAGCTTTCAGATCCCATCCCTCCCTTTTTCCTCTCTCAGTATCAAGATGCCAACATCATATTCTGATGAGGTTTTATAGACATATCTTGGTGCTTCCCCACATTTTCTCCCAGCACAGGTCACACTGTGGAAGTAACCACACATCCTTCACTTCACCTGAAACTCTCCAGCTCCCCCTTGCTCCCCAAAACAGACCAGCAACTGTTGCCTTTTGCACAGCCCAGCACCAGTTTCTCCCTTCTATTTGGATCCATCCATTTTTTCTGGACAGCAGGTGCCTTGGTACAGGACATGGCACTATACTTAGCACCCGTGAGGCTGCACCTCCTGTACTGTATTCAGTTTTGAGACTCTCACTACAAGAAAGACACTGAGATTCTGGAGTGTGTCCAGTGAAGGGCAATGGAGCTGGGAAGGGTCTGGAGCACAAATCTGATGGGGAACAGCTGAGGTAGCTGGGATTATTCAGTCTGGAGAAGAAGAGGCTCAAGAGAGACATCACTCTCCGTACAACTGCCTGAAAGGAGGTGGTGGCAAGATGGGGGTCAGCTTCTGCTCCCAGGTAACAGCAGTAGGACGAGAGGGAATGGTCTTAAGTTGCACCAATGGAGGTTCAGATCGGATATTAGGGAGAGCTTTGTCTCAGAGTGCATAGTGCTGCACTGGCACAGCTGCCCAGGGAGCTGGTGCAGTCACCATCCCTGGAGGCATTGAAGGACTGTGGAGATGTGGCACTGAGGGATGTGGTCAGTGGGCATGGTGGGGTGGGTTGGTGATCTCAGAGATCTTCTCAACCTTAACAATGCTTTGATTCTAGGACCACACCATTGCCCTGTGTCCACACACAGAGAACCACAGTGCTCAGTGTGACACCAGTACAAACAGGCCAGGCCTTGTTCAAACCTACCAGAATAGATGGAAGCCAGGTCTGGCAGGATCTGGTGGGAGATGTTAAATCCCTTTATGAGAAAATGCCATATTTAGAAAGGGGATCACAGTGCTGGCTTCCCTGGGCAATGCCCTCTGATTGCCAGATGAAAGGACTCATGTAAGTACTAAGTAGTATTAATAGCCACAGGCACAATATATATATACACACACACACACACACACACACGAGATTCATCCAGTCAAACAAAACCTAAGTTATTTCCAATTGCAACATTTGTATAATGCCATTGACACTCAACTGCTGATAAGCTGGACACACTTAAGGAATTTTAATAAGCCTTTGAAAAGGTTTAACTGATGTGAATTAAGCCCCAAGATAATTTAGACACACAGCTATCATTCTTTAGTTGAAAATAATAGATCTTGAATTGAAACACCACATCACATGCCCCAGTGTGCCAAGTAATGTTATTTGTCACCAGCAGCATCTGGGGCGGAAGAGCACGATTCTGGAGCAGGCTGCAGCCAGCTCAAGGTGTGCAGGAGCCCTGTGAGAGTCCACACACCTGGGGGACCTCTCCCACTTCACAAGATTGGGATTGTTAATTGACATCAAGTGTGAGGTTTCTACCAGGCTGCCATTAACTGAAGTGCCTTACTCATCACAGGTCAGCGTGGAAAGGACTGCTAATGTTGGCTACAAGCCACAGAAATAGCTATGCTCTCTTGCAAGGATAGAATTAAAATCTTCAATTAGAGTTTAATTAACACAGAAGGTTGTGTTGTTTTTTTTCCCCTCTCCTTTCCTGGAAAGGAGCACTCTATATTTACTGTTTGTTTCAGTCATTTCGCTTTCCTGGCAATGTCTCTTACAGCCTGTTATCATCTGTGGACTACTCTAGCAGACATCATTTAATGCACATTTGACAAGGTGGTAAGACCAGACACTCTCACTGAGATACGTAAATGAGAACATCCACACATCTTCATAGAAATTAATTAATGCACAGTAATGAGAGGAAGAAAATTCCCACTTGTATTATCTCACTGTCTACACAAAGCTGCTTACAGTTAGGATTGTGGAAGATGAGGAGCTAAGTCTGGGCCCAAGTCTGCTATTGCCCAAGGTCCTGGCACGAAGACAAAGCTATTTTAAATGAACTGGCAGATAGAGACCCCTTCTCCCCCCCCCCCCCCCCCCCCCCCCATCTGCCCTCTTTTTTCTTTTTCGGTTGGTTTTGAATAAGCAGGCAGACCACTGGCACAGACAGCCCCTAAGTGATGGCCAAAGTTGCCCCTCAGCTCTGTGCATTAAGCTACTTGCACTTTTGCTTCAGCTATTTCCAAATATCTTCTCTGACATTTAAACAAACCTGACTAACATTACGATCTTAATAGCATTTGCAATGTTATATCCAAATGAAAAGAAGCAGAAGAATAATGCTTTGAAGAACACAGCTCGGATTGGAATTCTCCATTTGTTTAAACCCAAGTACATAGCACTGTATCAGAGTACAGACAGGGATAAAGGAAGGCTCTTCTCCTGGAAGCATCAAGCATATGCTATTATCAGGCACAGGATGGGAGGCCAACTGGATCAATAGGCTTACTCAATATAGAAAATCTTATCTCCATTTCAGACTAGCTAGCAATAATGTCAGCACCTAGATGCCACTGACAGAGTTATCTCAGATCAGGAGCAGCAATGACTGCTTGGAAGCAGGGTGACACCTACAAAAAGCCAATAACCCAAACAGAAATGTTTTACCCCACTGTCCTTTCTGAAGATAAAGGCAAACCAGTGAGGCTCTCTGCTCCGTGCGTGTTTATCAGGACTACACAACCAGGCTCTGCAGCAGCCTTGGATTTCAGTTTCAGACCTCTGTTCCCATTGGGACAACACAAGCAAAGAACTGTGGGTGCACAGAGCCCAGACCCCTGGAGGGGTCAGGTCCAAAAGCGTCCCTGCTGGCGATACGCGGCCATCACGCTGTTGAAAAGAAGAAAGCAAAAAGCTTTCATGTTGTTCTATATATATGTGGTTCTATCTATAGGGCCGGGTGTGCGCTGATCCCCGAGCAGACGTTCTCCCTGCCTGCCCTTTGGGCGCTTATCACGGCACGCAGGGACGCACGCAGCACTATCTCCAGGCCAGGCTCGCAGAGGCCGGGTGCCATTTTCCTTTCATGCAGAAAGCCACACCAGCACAGGGCAGAGCGCGTTGCAGGAGCGCGGCTCAGCCCCAGCATCGCGGCACCACACCAAGGTCAGCAGCGATAGCATCTGAGCGGTTCCACTGAGCGAGCTTAAAAATAAAAAGAAGCCCTAGCAGATGGATGAGGTCTGAGCGAGCCCTGCAACACGATTCACACAGCTGCAAAAACCTCAGGATTCACTTTGGCATTGGAGGCTCATGATAGACGCACACCCAGCATCGCTGCACCACGCAGTATGGCCACTGATACCACGCTGGAAGCGTGCCCTTTTCCTCGGTGCCACCCAGGCACAGAGGGGTCAGAAAATTCTTGTCACGTGGAATCAATGGGAACAGTCAGTGGCTGAAGATGCAGCCAGGCCAAAAACAGTCAGCAATCCCAAACGCTGCAAGGTTATGATTGAGGCATTCACCATTTACATCGTTGGACTAAAAGTACGATACCCAGAGCAAACCCCAAACCAGAGTCAAGTAAAAGCTGCTTTTTATGAAACATTCCATGGGGATAACATGTGATGCTTTCATTTGCAACTGTGAAAGCCATGCATATGCTTTTGTAGAATTTGCTCTTTTTGTAATGATTGCACAGTGCCCAAAGCTGGGAGCTCGCTCCTAACGCTGCTCATGAGGAGACCAATAGCCCCAGCTCATGGAGTACCCTGGCCTGGGAGGTGGGCACTGCCTTCTCTGCTATTTTGCAGAAGTGTGAGAAAAGGATTTGGATATACATCTTTCCTATGATGACTTGCTCTTTGTCAGAGCTTTGCTGCTGCACAGCACAGGGCCATGGCTGCACGAAACCCATTTATAGGCAGTGCCAGAACTAAAAGGTAAGGAAGGAGCCTAGCAAGAGCTGCAATATCACTAAACTTACAACTGAGATGCAGGAATATGCATCCTCTAAAGAACTCAGTAGGTCACTGACAAGAAGAAAAACAGGAGGGCAGGTCACCTCTTATGAGAAAAAGAGGTAAATAACTTTATTAAAGTAGCAAAAAAAGTGCATAAAGCAAAGAGACTTTTTGCAAATCCCTACATAGTTGCTTGCCTGGCATGTTGGGAATTGTCACCTTGGATATTCAGAGTGTGCTGGGCAACTAGAAAAACAGTATTAAGAAACAAACATGGGAACTCTGCCTTCAGCACCTGTGAACATTTTAAGTTTGATCATCTTTATTTTCCTATAGTCAATAAATCCAGTAGCAATCATGTCTTAGAAAGATAACACTATCACCCACAGATCCCATTACTGCTAAATAAGCATGCCTTGAAACATACTCAAATGAGAAAAATTGAATGACATCGTGTGCTGCTGCGTTAGAGAAGTAAAAGTTATACTTCAACACAAAGTATGAACACAGGCTTTTTCCACCTCTTAAGCTGAACTTGTTTTTCAGCTGTTGCCAAAAATACCATTATTTGTACTACAAATGAGGACTGGATGCAGTTGGATAGAGATTGAGACCGTTCAGCCTTGAGAACAAAAGGGCCAGAGGGATCCCATCAATGCACAGGAACACCCAAAGGAAGGTGCAGGGAGCAGAGCCAGGCTCTTCTCTGTGGCACTCAGCGCTAGGACAAGAGCAACGAGTGTGAGAACATAATGCTCCTCTGAACATCGGTACAGACTCCTTCATTGTGCAGGTGATGGTGCACTGAGAGGCTGCCCAGAGGGCTCACAGATACTCCTTCCTGGAGACCTTTAGAAGCTGCCAGACATGGCTCCAGGTGGCCCTATTGGCACAGGGGCAAGACCTGTAACCTACAGAGGTGGCCCCAACCTCCACCACTCTGAGATCGTGAGACACAGACAACCAGGGAAACTGAGCAGCAGCAACCTTCCAGCCCTATTACAGCTGCTTCTTGAAGATTAGCTCCTTTTCTCAAGGACTGTCCTCAAATACAGAATTGCATCAAACCATCTTCACCCAGAAGAAATCACTGGGGGTACCGAGCCCTTTCCCCCCCGAGCAGAAGGAGCAGCCCATGCTGCAGCTGTCAACGTGTGCCAGCAGAGCAGAGCACCTCTGTGCCCAGCATCTGCTGCTTGCCTGGGGAGCTCTTTCCCCACTTTTGAGGAACAGAGGCACAAGACTCAGGCACCACTCCTGTGTGGAGCTCAGCCCGCCTTACAGCAACATAGAATCACGAAGGCACCACATCTCATTAAAATATTTGCTTTAGATTTCCCTTCCGGTGGGATCACACCATCACAGATACTTTTAGCTGTTTTTCCCCCCTTCAAAAGAAGAGCCCAACATACTTGCAGACAAGCATGCACATGCCCCCTGGATATTCTCAGCCCCCAGAGATTCCAGCCTGGCTCACTCTGGACCACTTGGCATGCGATAGCAGCCACATGCATTTGGCAGAGACATTTTTAGAAACTTCCAAGCTATGAATTCACCCTTCCATTTTGGTAAAGCCAGTTATGTGGAAAGCATTTTGAAAGGGGAAGTTCAAATACACACTTCATTTCACCATAATTCTTAGAAAGGGAAAAAAGATTACGTTCCTCATTCATCTTTGCAGTTATCTTGCAACATTCCTGTATTTGCTGATGCTATAACAAATGTCAAAGGCTTACAAATCAAATAAGTCCTCCCAGCACAGTTCCACTGTGCATTAAAATAATTTCCATTCATTTCCCTCAGGTTCACATTTAACCACTACCACTGTCTGCTTGCAACACGTTTATTAGTACTATTTCACCATGCATGTGCTTAATTCTGTAATTAAACTCACTAACCAGCAAACTTCTAAAAACAAGTTACTTCTCAACCTGCCAAACCATCAGAACTGCCCAATCCTCCATTGCCCCAGCACAACCAATCACTACTGTCCTCCAAATGACTCCAACCCCTGCTGGGCTGGAGGCTGCACCTTTAATGAGGCTCATTAACACAGCTGTCTGATTGCTGCCAGCTGCCTGCCTCAGCCCCCCATACTGCAAGGACATTTCAGTCTCTTTTTAAGCTCATAGCAGTTACATGATCTTTGTTTCAAAGAAGTATTACTCTTGGAAGAAAAAAGTTTTTTTTAGCTGTAACTGTTTGGAAATGAAATCCACCACTGAGCTTACAGTCACCACATCTGGCAGGTTCTACCTGAGGAAAAGCTATGGTCCAGAGAGCACCAGGAGCACTACTGGTGGCATTCACTTATGTTGAACCACTGGCAGCAACTGTCACATCAGTACCTTCACGTATTAACAGCATGCCCAAGCACCAGCTCATCTGACACCAAAATTAATGCCTCTTAAAAGGGACTGAAGGTGAGTTGAGGCGTCCACGTTCACATAGCATCATACAAAGAAACCACAGCTCTGAAACCTTTTCCTTTCTTATTCCAGTGTGTCTCCCCGCCCCCGCCCCCCGACTCCAGTTTCAGCAGCACTCCAACCCATGATCCCCAGGGAAGAAGGAAGCCTGTCCTCACCATCCACAGAGCTTCTGCTATGCTTTGCAGGGTAAGCTTGCAGGGTCAAGTGCCTTGGTTAACACTATGCCTCTCAAATAAATTGCTGTAATGCTAGCTTTCTTTTACTTTCCACAATACAACCAGAGGCAGCAAGGCCCTGAGACGTCATCCTGTGACCATCAAGACCATCCACTGCCCAGAAGGCTGGAGGTACAAACAGAACCCTTCTTCAGACACAGGAGAGCCACACAAGGCTAACTTTCCCCAGTTACTGAACCAATATCACAAATAACAGACAACAAAAGCCTCCTACCACCGCTCCCATTCCATTCCTGAGTAAAAACAAGGCACAAACGCCTACCTTCAGGCCAGAAGAGAGGTCTGTAGCAGGATGCCATACTGCAGACTGGAGGGATGATGTCAGAGCATCCCCAGCTGTGGGCAATATGGGCTGATTGCAGCACCAACCCACTCCGCTCCAGTACCAATCCCAGGTGCACACTGAGGCACCACTGATCCCACGTGCTGCAGATGATGTTTGCCCAAAACACCCCTCTTCCTTCAGAGGAGAAATAACTTTTAACTCACTATCTTCGCTTTCTTTGTTTCCAGGACTGTGGCCCAGCAGGAGGCTGGGTGCCCCTGGCTCCCTACGGAAGGAACAGATCAAGTACCAAATGCTGCTAAATCACCCCAGGGTCCTTGGTGAAGCTTCTTCTCCTTTCCCCCAAAAAGTCGTTGTCTTTGGTTTTTTTTTTTCCCCAATTATTTTGCTTGTCTCTATAGAGTAAATTTAAAGTCAGTTTATGCAGTTAGTTATATTTACAAAAGGACTGGGGTTTTTCTAATGAAATCTGGATGTGACAGAAAATAAATGTCATGGGGGTCCTTAGCAGTTATTTTTTGTTCTCAGTGGGCTCCAGCAAGTCATGTCTGAAAGCTAAAATTTCAGCAATGCAAAAACAGAGAAAAGAACAAGATGCTCACTAACGCACTCAATTCCCCCAAACCACTCCTTTGCAAAGCCTGGTGGTAGCAACCATCCCATCAAAACAGTGCACTCAAACTCAGCACCACGAGAAGGCTGCTTCTTTATTTCTAAGGTCCATCTATATTCTGATGGGAGCACGTAGCCAAGATAAAGCAAGTGAAACTTCCTGCAGGCAGTCACACTGCATTGCTGCTCACAGCACAGCTCTCGCATCTGCTTAGCGTCCCGGTATCTCAGAGATTAGCAATGACCTATTTTTGTATTGCATCCACACCAGGGAGGAAACAGTGAGGCAGCTGGGGACTGACTGCCTGCAGGTACTGCATCTCTGAGAGATCGGGCTGGAAAACACAGAACAGCACTGCTACAGCTGGCCTGCAAGTAGAAAATAGCAGAAAAAAGTTGCATAAAACTGCATTGCTCATCATTACTTGAGATGTATTTATATTCTAAATTATGTTTTAGTATTATTTAAAGACTTTCCAAGGCTGGAGAACAGAGTCCACGCTGCACACAGAGGTTTTTGCACACCTGTGCAGAAGGACAAAGGGGTGAGAAGGTTCCATCCTGATGCTGGAGGCACTATGTACGAATGCGACACTGGATGGAACTGCTCCATTGCAGCCCCAACCCGTGGATGGCAGTGCTTTCCTTGGTTAGCAGTCTATTTGTCAGACTTGTTACAAAGCAAGGCTTTAACGTTACCAAAATACCCACATTTACTTTTTGTAACAGATCTTTCTTTAAACAGAGTAATTTGTCTTACCCAAATTGTAACATGGATATTTTCACTTTATTTCAATCTTTGCATCTCTGCATCTCTGGAGAGGCTATGAGGAAGGCTGCACTGAAATATGATGAACAAACGATAGAGAAAGAGCCACGAGCACCGTGCCTAGCCTGGCTGTCACAGGACGGAGTGCCAGACCCAGAAAACGCTCACGGCTGACACGCAACACTGCCCTCTATGGGATGCACCAGGCCTAGGGCAAAGGTTTCCAAATCCCTTTTACTGCATTAGGAAGAAAGGCTCAGACATTCTAACTCTTCACGCAGAGGCCCTAATTTTGACCTAGATAATAAAATCCAGCTTCTACTGTTCATGCCCATGAACACAACCAATTTTACTGGGTCCAGCACAGTGGTTAGGAATACTACAATCTACCACTCCTCACTTATTTAACTAAGCTTGAAGCAGCTGCTGGTGAAAGGGTGCACTGTACCACTGGTAAGACCTAGAAAAACCAGCACTGCAATGATAAGGCAACCCAGTAGTCACCTATTCTCTCTGAACGTGCTATTGAGAGGTTATTGCCATACTTCTTAATAGCTCTGCCTTTTAAAAGTTTACTTTTAGCAGCTACATTAAAGCAGTATTTAACCATTCCATGAGAACTCTGTAAAGAGAAAACCAATGTTACTGGTCAGCCCTGAAAAAGCAATGATCCCATTTCATTAGAGGAAGGTGACAGTGGTTTTAAGAATGCTGCAGTGCACTTCTGGTACTACAAAGGGTGGTATGTTGGTATTTATGTTATTGCATCAAATCAAACCCCAGCGTGGGAGCACAAGAGATAGGAAAGGCAGTCACTGCAGAAGATTTTACTGAGAAAAATACCAACTTTCAGAAAAATGTTCAAATGCAGAATTTGTCTGTGCTTTGCAAATTGAAACTGTTTCATGGAATCATACATAAAAGGAAAAAAGGCTTTGGATTTCAACAGGTTAACCACATCATTCTCCAACACTGCATGAATTAACAGTTAGAAATTAGGCTTCCATTTTTGTTTTGGTCAGTCCTCCCATCACCAGGGAACAAAGCAAGTGTGCTACACTCCTGGAAAAACCATCCCAGAAGCACCCACTGCTGCAAGCATAACTTCTCCATGGAAGTTATTTTGGCTCTTTCAATCCATTACACTTTGCTCTTAAACAAAACCCAGCTTACACAGATACAATAAATAGTTTATTCATGGAATGTATGTGTGTTTCTCCCTTCCATCCTTCTGCTTGTTTTCAGCACCCTGCACTCGGGTACCAATGCAGCTTCCACTTCAAGCTGAAGACAAAAGTAAATTTCATGGCAAAGTGAAGGAAGGATGAGGTAAGAGCAGCACCTCTGAGTGCACAGCTCCTCCAGTGTCTGTCTGGACACCAAACCCACAGGCAGATTAGAGCTTCTTCTCTCCACACCTCCATCCAACCACTTCTTCCCATCCTGTGATCATTTAAGCTCTTCTTTGGCAGCTTCTTGTGAGCTCCATAGGGACACTGTGAAGTCACTCGAATGCTCTGTCAGCTATTGCAATATCCCTTTTCTAATAAGTCCAACAGTATTACGCTATCCCTTTCTGATCTTTCATAACAGTCCAGTTTAACTTCAGGATTTTACAAGAATGGGAAGAGTCTTTTTTTCAAAATATAAAGCACAGTGGCCAGAAATAAGGCAAGGGCGAGGAAGATGAGCAGCTTGTCAGTCAGCTCCCTGCGGTTGTACTTCGTTATCAGCTTTCGCCCCAGCTGAATCGTCCCAGACATGGACTTAAATTCTTCATTTGCTTCCAGGATGGTTCGTGAAGAATTGGCTGAAATGGACAAAAAAAAAAAAAAAAAAAAGAAAAAGATTGAGCTGGTTGTGTTTCAAATATACCTGTCATAGGATGTAAGCATGCAGCTTCTGGCAATACGGATAGTGCCTGTGAGATCCTGCTGGATCAAATTCATGGCTAACACAAACACACACTGTGCTCTTGCATAAGCATCCACAAATCCACAAATAGTCCTGATCTGACAGGGAAAGATGTAAAGCAAAATACAAGTAATGAACGGCTTACAGGCCCCTGGCCCCACTATTCAATCTTTAATTCTTAGGTTACAGACCAAATCTAGTTTTACAAACCAAGACAGTGCTACCTGAAAGCTCTCTGAAAGCAGAGTGAAATAAGAATGCTGCTAGAACCGTTGATTTAAGAGAAAGGAATCGCCATCACAGCCAGCATCAGCTCTAGCAGCAGCAGCAGCAGACAGTATGTGAACAAACCCAATGGACAAGCAAAACGTTTTGCCCAAGCCAGAGCAGTAAACCAGCATTAATCAACTGGGGTTAAAGAGAGAGAAAAAGCAGCACGGAACAGCAGGAGCTCCTTCGTTATTCTGTTTGAAAATTCTGAACGAATTGATGGTTATCCTTTCTGACAACAGTTCTTTTTGTTTGTTTTTCTTCTCCAAAAGAGAAAATCAACTACAGAAGAAAAGGATATTAATCAGTCTTGATTAAAGACAGAATGTGAGAGTATGCCAAAACAGCAAGATGGAACATTGGTCCTTTCCAGCTTTGTTTTCCCTGAGAAAACAGCCAACTAACCAAGCAAATATCTGAGACACAGCAGCCTTCCTTTCAAATTGCTGAAGGACAGAAAGCGAAAGTCCAGGAGTTCCCTTTCTCTTCCATAACAGACTGCACACAGAGCGAGTGCTGGTGTATCATTCCATGCTGATTATTGAATAGAGAAGGCTCAAACTTCCCCTGTGCTGCCTGCTTCATCAAAACAAGCATAGTGGAAGAACTTCTGCAGCATTTTGCAAACCATTATGTCCGACCTTAAAGAGACATTCTGTCTAAGTGAAAATAGAAAACCTGCTGCTTCCATCACTGATGACAAAGCAAAGCCTCCCAGCAGCATGCACGCACTGTAGGGCTTGCCCAGAAAAAAAGGAAATGGTTACTGCTGATTCAGAACCTGCAGCTGGGTTTTGTAAAGGATCCTTCCCTCAGTAAACTCCAAGCGCTGCTCAGTTAGAAGCAGGGTGACAAAGTGTCTGCCAAACTGTCTTTTTAACGAGAGAAGAAACATGTTACTTCTGTACAAACAAACTGTGCCCAGCTGCCATCCTCAGAAGGGGTCAGAAAACCCCAGAGGAGGGCGAAAGCTGTGGCATTTATCCCAGGCTTTACACTGCTCTCTCTTCTGCTCAACAGCACAGCTAGTTAGAAGCCCAGGCAACAGAGAACCAAAAGGTTCATGAATCACCAATTTTGAGAGGTCACTTGATTTATCTTCTTAGGAGTCTAAGCCAAATAACTGAGAAAAATCTTGGTTTCACAGTTCATGATGCACTGTGGACAGAACAAGGGACCTCGGGGTTCAAGTCACTCAACTGCCTCGTCTCTTAGTCATCCCAGCTGGAGAAGGGGTGAAAACAGCCTTCCTAGCCAGGCTGTTTCTTCTACATCTGAACTTGTACCTATGCTCTTTTCTTCTCTGTTGCCAAATGCATGTCAGGACAGTAGCACAGAGTAACACCATACACACTGTTAGCATTGTGTGAACTCACGCTGCTTTTAAAATTACTTTTATATAAAACTGAGTTCCTCAATGTGCCCCTTCCTCGTTATCCACAAACAAATATTACACAAAAACTCCAGCAAAAAAACCTCATGCAATGTATATTATTATTTTCCATTTCTGTTCAAACGTTAGAGGAGTTCTGCTGGACAATCCTCCAATTACCATCATAGCAAGTTCTCCTACAGCAATGTATATTTCCACTATGCTCTACATCACAACAGTTTGGCTCTCCTCACCCTAACAGAACAGCTGAAAGGTTCCTCAGTCACCCAACCCACACCCCAAACCTCAACCACATCTGTACCCAGGGTCTGCACAGTCTCCTCGCTCTGCTGGACTTGCTGTGACATCATCCTGCTGATGCTCATCAGGCTCTCTGTGATGTTACTTGCACTCTCTGCCAGACTTTCCTTCGTAGTCTTTCTGAAAAAGCGAAAGAAGAAAACACTAAGGGATAAAACAGTGTCTTTGGTACAGCAGGAATGTGCAGCTGTACTTTGTGTACAGAAGATACAACCAGGTTTTTCTGCACGAGAACTGGAGATCATCCTTGCTGAACTGCCAAAGAAAAATCATCAAATGCTGAAGTCATAAGCCTCAACAACTGCAGCTCAGAGTCTCGCAGAGCTCATGCTGTGGCAGTCATTCAGCCATGATGGCACAACTTCATGAGGTGGCACTGATATAAACTGCCACTTCATTATCTCAGCTATCCTCCCTGCTGCTCCACAACACCGAATTTACTAACTTCTCAATTCAGAAGTTATACTTATATCCACTTCTACTAAGGAAAATAACTTGCACAGTGATCCATTACATGTTTACGACCCTGACTGGGATTAACATAAAAGACGATCACAAAAATTATGAAGTCTATCACAACCTCATCTCTGCTTTGACATGCCAACACAAAAAAAATTGGAATTATCACAATTCTTCGCAGTTTAAGCCTCCACAATAGACAACAGCACTCCTCTGAAATAAAAGCTATGTTCTGTGTACAATACAATCATTTCAAGAACATGACATCACTCCCATTTGTACTGCTGAGTATGGCCCACATCATTTCAGTCTCACATCGTTCAGAGGGGACACTTTAATACCTTTGTCTTAAGGAGTCTCTTCCCTGCAGCAGCTGATCTTTCTCAGAGTTGTCGATAGCAATTTTGCAAGCCAGATTTGCCTTTCTCCAAGCTGCCTGATTGCTGAAATCACAAGAGTACAATGTTGTAATGTGATGGCAACACCCTGTAAGCAGCAACCACTTTCACAAAGCGGTCACCATAACTAAGATCCACATATGTACATAAACTTTGTCTGTATTATACCACAGTGACAATACATTGTTTTTTGTTTCTTCTCCTAAGTGTATCATTACAGGCTTAGTCACTCAAATGGACAGACCAGCTCAGAGAGCCAGGAGACAGTAAGGAGATGGGAGCTCTTCTCTTTCTGTTCCTGATCACAGAATCATAAAATCACCTGAGTTGGAAGGGGCTGTTTAAAGGCCATCTGGTCCAACTCCCATCAATGAACAGGGACACCCACAGCTCCATCAGTGCTCAGAGCCCCTCCAGCCTGACCTCGGGTGTCTGCTGGGATGGGGCATCGCCACCTCTGGGCAACCTGTGCCAGGATCTGCTCTTGGCCTTACTGAAAGCAGCAAGATGTCACTGACCGGGTTTGCAAAACAGGATATGAAAGAGTGCCCTGAAAGCAGGTACCCCCAAGGACTGGGCACCTGCAGTGAGGTCTGAGCATGTACAAACAGCACGGCCTACCTGAGCATTTGCTTTTTATGGCTCTCCACTTCCTGCAGCAAGGCCTGTTTCTCCGACTCTTTATCTTGTTCCCTCGCCATCTGTTCCAGCTCCTTGGACAAAAAGCAGTAACGGGAAATCAGACGGACGGCCGCCACCTGCAGCTCCAAGGGAAGGGCGCGAGGCGGCAGCGGCCCCGCGGGCAGCCCTGCTTTGCCGCAGGCAGCGCAACCCCACCTGGATGCGGCCGCGGAGGTGCCGGAATTTCTCCTTCACCGCAGCGTTGAGCTCCGTGAGGGCGCTGAGCGGCCCTGGGCAGTCCCTGATGTCCTGGAATACAACGGCCCGGTCAGCGCGGCACGAGGCCTTACGTGGCGGGCAGGGCAGGGCCGCGGGCGCCTCGCAGCCCCCGCCGAAGGGTTTCGCCGCCTCAGGGGGGTTCCGCGGTCGGCGCTACCTGCACGGCCGCCTTGATCTCCAGGTCGAACTTGACGATCTCCTGGTGGCACACCCGCACCGGCACGGAGCCCGTCGCCGCCGCCGCCGCCGCCATCTTGGAAATGGAGCGCCAGGGCCTCGAGCGCCCCCTGCTGGCACAGCACAGCGCCCCCCAGCCCTCCCTTCGCGGCGGGGTCCTCCAGTCCTCCAGCTCTTCAGTCCTCCAGTGTGGAAAAGGCCCCATGGCTCCCCAGGCCCCCCAGCACACAAACATACGCCACGATTTGAGACAGTGTTTCCTCCACAATTTTTATTTTAAATTACAAAGGATGTTGCGTACATTGATGAAATTTGCGTCCAAATAGAAGTGCGAGGGATCGAGGGGGACAGTAAACAAAGTCAATCGTGGGATTGTGCCTCTTCGAAAAAAAAAAAAGATAATAAAAACTGCACAGCTATTAACCGACATCGAACATTGCAACTCTGAACAGATCATGCTTTTAACAGGAGAATTTATTTGCTAACAGAGACGAGATCTTCATGGGAGTTTCTCTGTGCTCCCATTGGAAGCCAGTGATGGAGGATGCCATGTTCTGCTGGAAACGCTTTTTCCCCCCATGTGCCATCAGCCCTCGGCTTCACCCGAGCACAGACACTGAGCAGTGAGGTTTTACAGACGTGCTGAGGGACAGCTGACTCAAACGAGACCATACCGTGCCAAAGATCAGTACAACAATTAAATGCTACTCCCGGGGTCGCTTCTTAATCGAAAGGTTTTCCTCGGGTGGATTGTGCTTTTGTCAGTACTGAATCCAACACAGAAATTTCTCTTCTGAAGATGGATAACACCCAAATCTGACCCAAACACGTAACTAGCAACTACTCGCAGGAAAACCTTGGAACACTGGTGTTATCCAAAAAGCCTTTCATTTTATGAAAAAACACCGTGGCTTAAGGTACCTCTGGTTCCACTTTTAGCTCCACTGCTCATTAGAAAGCCAAGAGATGCACTGCCAGCATTTACTCTTGTGGAAGTTCACGGATGTCTGAGGGCTGCAATGCAGTGCACACACGCCTTTTCTACATGCGAGAAGCACAGGGGAAAAACATGGCATGTTGTGAAATGTAAATCAGACAAAGATACTTTTGTATATTGCAAAGAAGATAAAGCCTAAAAGTGCCATCTTTCATTAATGACATTTAAGAATCCCAATTTGTATTGGGAGATATTCAAGAGTGGTGTTTTCTCAACATACTAATGCCCTTAATACAGTTACAAAAAGAATCAGTCACCGAAGCAGTAACTGAAATGTACTTCACACAATCCCTGGGGTAAACAAAACAGATTTCAGCTCAGGGCATGGCTGTGTCAATAAGCCAAGACCACATCTAGCAGCACACTTAACTAGTTAATTCCAACTGGAGCCTCCAACTTCAAAACAGTGATTAGATGCATTCTTGAAATTCAGGTCTCAAGGCCCAATGCAGACCCTAACATTCATGGTACACCTCTGGTTACGCCTCAACAGAACTTCAGGAAGACTAGCAAGCAAGTTAGAGGAACAGAACTGCATTTGCTACTTCTGTTAAAGGCAACTTATATACAACCCTTTAAAATTTTCCTGATAAAGCCTCTTGCTTTAAAAAATAGCTATATTTAAACCATTTATGAAAAAAAAAAAAAAAAAGCACATCCATTCTTTGTATTTTATGAATAAGCTGTTTTATTAACGAAGGCAAATACTGGATAAATGTTGGGCGGGGGGGGGGGGGGGGGGAACCTTGCGGGATAGAAGGAAAAACGACACCAGGTGTCTGGTTGTTTTTAGGTCAGCTAACAGACCCTTCATCCCTTCAGATTTTAGATTTTTCTGGTTTCAACTTTTTTCCCAGCTTCATTTAACAGAGGCAAAGGGTCTGCTGTGTAGAAAGGATCAGGGACCGAACACAGCTGAGCCCAACTCTCACATCAACTCTGCAGCAATGCAAGCTTCATGAAATGGCGCTTCAGCTGGCATGGTAAGAAAATCCAGCCCACCCACACCTAATAGTTTTATTAATAAGTCTCTCTCATCCAAGAAAAGAACTCACCAAATATCAGTAAGTGTGTTCAACAAACCATAAAAGAAGTGTTAGCAAAAAGGGGTTTAGGGCTCAAAAATGCCCTTTGAGAGCACCCCCACATTCTGCAAGGCCATTCAAAAACTGGTCATCCATATAAATAGAAAACAACTGCTATTGAGAGAAACAAAAATAGATCTATCCAAACTCTCTTCAGGATGCTTTTACCAGTTCAGATTTGCTTTTGGAGGGGTTAGGCTTGAAGAGTTCAAGGGTAATGAAGAACATTTAGTTCTAGATGTACAAGTAAGGCACAATATAAAGCCACATCATAATCTCTCATGAAGAAAGTAGGAAAGGACAAGAATCATACATGGTACAGTAGAACAAGCAGTCCATCGAGTCAGAAAGTGTGGCACCTAAGTTCAGACTGACGAGATTTTAACAAGAGCAGTTTTAACAGCATGCTTTTAATATGGAAACAAATCCTAGAGAATCCAGTGTATCAGAAAAAGGAAGAACTTCTGTTTGTGTTAAATCAAAGATGTATAATTGTTTTTGGATATAGGATTAAAAGTGAATATTCACAATGCCTACACTCAAAAACAAACAAACAAAAAATAATCCAGGACTTCATTAAGATCCACATACCATGTATGAACACTGAAAATCTTTAGAAAATGGTCTTCTCTAAAGATCACCCAAAAACGCATGCCACAATTGCCAAAAAACAGAACATGTACGTTGTTGGTTTCTATACCCTTAAAAGATTTTGTCTGTGATAAGTATACACTAAATGTATATATTGTAATGACACTAGAGGAAGCAGATTGTTACTGGCATTAAAGTACAACCATTTCTAGACGGTTTAAATGCCACAGAGTCCCCTGGTTAAAATGTAAAGCTGCACAGCTTGCCTATGTCACCTTTATGATAAAGTTAAACCAGCAAAAGGTCTTATCTGTACTCTACATTTTACTGCCAGGTTTTATTTATATCAAGTATCGCTGCAGCATTCTGACCAGCCCAGAGTTAGCAGCAAGTGGCAGGAATCATATAAAACGCAGTTTCTTTTTTTTTTTTTTTTTCCTTTTTAAACAAAGTGCTTTTCTAAGATATACATACATATAAATAGGTACAAAATAAAGTGTCAACATTAAAAAGCTCAACTATTCAAAAGCTTTAACTTAAAATAATACATAGAAAACACTGAAATGCAAGGGTATGGAATTCACTAAAGATTCAAAGTCTACTTTGAAATGCTAGACCAAAATCATATTCTGGTTTGCAGATAAAAATAAAGAGCTATAAAGTTCTATTTGCCCAGCACTTCTGAGCAGCAGGGGCTTTCTGATACCTTGTCAGTTCAATTTGTCACAAAAGTTTTTACCTGATTGCAAAACTGCTCGTAACGTTCAGAAACGCCGCCTCGCCGACGTGGTTCTGATAGAGCAGAAGGAGCTCTGCTGCCGCAGCAGCGCGTCACAAGGGAACGACTCTGTTCGGATCTTTGCACACACGTGGCCTTATCTTCATTAGAAACATTCTTTGTCGGGGTTTTATGGGCAGTATGCATCTCTGGAATAAGTGTAACATTGGCAATGCTTACGATAGGAATACATCTCACCCACTGTGTAAAGCAGCAGCCGACTCTCACCTCACCGCGAGAGCAAGAAGAACACCCAAAGTCCACGCTGATTTTGCAAATCTTAAGTGGATTTACAAAGTTTTGCCTAAATTGCTCTGGGTGTTTGTTCAGTCTCGTGAAGGAAAAACTTTCTGTACAGCTCAGTAGTGGTATTTTGGCCTCCTCCTCCCTTCTGAGTCTTCCAAAATATTTAGATACAAAGTAAGCTGTGTGCACACTCACCAGCATGTGGCAGGAGCGCCACCTTCATCTGCAACTCTCACTGCACTATTACAGACTTTTTTATAGTACAAGCTTACAAGCTTGGATATAAAAATAACCTACATATAAACAAAAAGGAATCACAGTACAAACACAGACAAAGTAGATACGAAGTGGAGAGATTCCCCAAAGGGAGTGGGGAGAAAGCCTTCATGGACTTTGCATTTTTTTCAGCAGCTACATTTGAAAATATTTGGTATTTCTATTTTCAGTAAACAGTGTTCTGTCATTTTAAATAGGGAGAGAAAGAACGGGGAGGAAAAGGGGGTCCATGAAACCAGAGAATGATCTTGCCTTGAGATAAAGGACTTTCATCAAGGGCTAAAGCTTTTTATCTGTACGTTAACACTGACTACAAAGCCAACTCTTATTAGCACAAGAGCAAATAAGAACTGTGTTAATATTTCCCAATCATAGAAACTACGGAATTAACAAGAATAAGTCACATATAAGTTTGAAGAAGCTAGTTTTGAAATACCTGTACAAAAATATAAAAGTCTATAAACTTTTTTTTTTTTTTTTTTTTTGTCTTGTTTTGTTTGAAGCCTGTGTTGATCCTTGGAAACATCACATGCATAATAATACATCAACTGGAAAAGTGGCAACTAAGGAATTAGGTATCTGTAGCTCTTTTATCTCTTTACATATATACACATTACAATAAAAATAATTTTATTTTGGTTGTTTGTTGGAAGTATACTACAACAAGCTAAATATTTCTTTAAATTCTCAAAGTTGAAAACTATTTTACCAATAGCTTACTAAAATCCAAATATATTAAAATCTCCTACAGTAAGTGCAGAGAAAAAAGATTTAAAGACTCCGAGACGGCCACCAACTTATCTACCATGGAAGCGAACTACGAGAACAGCAAAATAAGATCGTTATGTATGGATGCTCCTTCTGTAGATAATTGGACCCAAACGAAAAAATTCACAGTTCAGTAAGATCCCTAACCCTGACCTTGTAGTTTTTTTTTTCTTTTTTTTTTTTTTTTTCTTTTGTTTTTACATTCAGTACAGTATCATATAAGCTGTGCAAAACTTTACTTAGACTGGCAGTTCGCCATATCAGTTGCATTTGTCTTTGGTACAAAAATAAACAATCGCATTAATGTGCAAGTATAGGTTTTCTTCCGGCCAAAGTACCGAAATTGAGTTTTCTAGAGCCATCTTTTATACAATACATAGACTCTGTGGCATATATCTACATTTTCAACATATTCCTATATACATTCAAAAATTTTAAGAGCTGGAACAAATACATTAAAACCTATAATCTCACCATCTGTACATCTTGGTTTTTTTCCCCTCAGGGTTTTCTTCATACAAAACTTTACCAGCTTACACTGATAGCTCTCCCCTCAAAATACAAGGCACAAAGAATATACTTTTTTTTTTCTCCTGCTTGCACAGACATTTAAATACTATATTAAGCTCAGAAAAATTAAAGTTTACATGGCACACCAGCTCTGAAGCCACGTGTGCTATGTACAAGTTAATGGTTGCAAAGAAAGCTTACTGTTTTTAAGAACAAAGGAAATCCAATTATTTCAAAACAGCAAACGAGAACAAATACAAAAACAACAACAACAAAAGAACTGAATTGTCACCTTTATAAAAAAAATGCTTCCTCTTGTTTTGCTAGGAGCATAAACCTGCCACTACGTCTGGCATAGGCTAAAAAAATTTTACTAGCAAAAATATGGTTTTGCTTCTAAAACAAAAGTGGTAAGTCTGGTCCTAGAACGTAATTTTAAAAAGAACCCTCCTCTCTGAATGCAATCTCAAAGCAGCTTTAGAACTACCTAATTTATGCTCCAAAAATGCTACTAGGCATTTTATTCCATGCTTTGATTTTTGTTTTCT
Organism: Lagopus leucura; assembly: GCF_019238085.1. Classification (NCBI taxonomy): domain Eukaryota; kingdom Metazoa; phylum Chordata; class Aves; order Galliformes; family Phasianidae; genus Lagopus; species Lagopus leucura. The sequence continues at coordinate 7,089,163 of NW_024962278.1, read as the reverse complement.
ACACTGTTGTTTAAAAATAATGGAACCTAATTGTAAGTGTTTACATAATGCTAAACTGACATGCAGACCAGAATGCAATTTACAGTGAAGTACTTGACGACACAGGAAGAATGTGAGCAATGAGAACAGGTGAAGTCATGTCTTAAACTTTTGACATTGGTATTCGTAATCCTACAAGGCCACCTGTGGGGTCTCCTTCTGCAGTCTTCTCCAACACTTGATTCACAAATTCTGATGTCTGTCCAGCCACAGGAAGTCCTGAAAACAGAGGGTAAGAAAATGCACTGTAAGTTTACTATTAATTATATGCATTTTACATTCCTAGAAGTGACACAAAGCCAATGAATGAACGTTCTGGCCAGTAACCAAAGAGAAGGTTTGGTTACAGCTGTAATGAGGAAGCGCTTCCTTTCTCTATTCCAGGAGTTGTTTGTGATCCATCATACCACAGACGACGCCTCTTCACATACAGGTGGATACATCAGATATTCTGCTTACCAAGAGTATCTTTAATAAGTATGTTCAACCTTTGTTCCATGTGGACTCCTCTATCATCTTTAGGCATCTGCACTCGATTAACAATTTCTTGTTTAATGGAGTTGATCACAAACAGCAAATTATCTGCAAAGAAAAGCCTGGGTTAGACATACACTGCATTTGCCCAGGAACAAAAGGGATGCTTAGTTGTCCACACACTGATAACACAGACTTGCCTTAAGAACATAAGAAAAACTAACATGTGAAGAGTTGTATTTACCATATTCTGTGTTGAGACCCCAGAGTTTTACTTTATTGGCTTCATACTGGGCTTTCTTCTTTAGTCTACAAGCCCTATAGCAAGAAGAGTGGAAGAATTAGAACATTTTAACAAATGTTCCAGAATACTAAGAGCATCTGTTTCAGTTAGCCACACCAACTTAGCAACCAATGCTCCCAGACATGTATCTACTCACTCATCTTCACTTCAAGCGTGCTGCTACTTGTATTTGCTTACATTTGTGGATTTTACTACTGTAACAATAATTTGCCCTGCAGCTAAGTAAGACAGCTTCCAGTGAAGATATATTATTACCTGCTAAGGAACAGGTAAACTACATCTCCACAGTGCCAGTTGCCCTGCTTGTTGATAAACGGGTAAAAAACCCATCAATAGGGACTGCCACAGTAAAGCAGGATCTCAAGACAAAATTTAGCCTTACTCGCACGGCTGCAGTAATGCAAATTTACCCCTCCAATGAGTGTTAACTAATATGTTACCTGGAAGCCAGCTTGTTCTTTTCTTTTCTTGACCTTGGTCTGGCAGTTAAGGGAAGTTCGCTGACTGGCGTCAGGTCACTGATCACCTTATTCAGCTTCCGCAGCTCATTACCAATCTGTAGAAGTTTTTTGGGGTTGGGAGTCAGGTCTTCTACATCAGTCCTCCGTGACTTCTTTGCTGCGTATTTACCTGTGTCGAATATGCAGAAGATTGGGTGGCAAGTGACACAACATGCATGCAAACCTACGAAAAAATGTTCTCAGATATGTATTGTTTTTGGTGCAATTTAAGTTCCATTGCTTGTCACAAGAGAATGGTCGAGCATAATGTGATCTCTGTGGCCTTTCACAATAGAAAGAGCATTTCCAGACAAACTGCTTTGTACAATTCGTATTACATCCAGATCAGATAAGAGCAAATACTGCTGGCCGGGCAAGAAATATATTCAATGTGATGGACAGGATGCAAACAACTGTGCTGAAAAATGTACATCACAAGTTCAAAGCCAGGCACTTTGCCCCATCTTACTATTTCATATGTTCAGCCAACATATTCTCTTGGACAGTAAACTTGATTAAAATCCTGAATAATCTTATTCTGAAAGTTCTGCATTAAGAGAGGCTCTAGAGACTTGGTACTGATGGCCCACATAAAGGCTAGGCAACCCTCTTTAGATCTATTTGAAGCTATTTAAGAGCTGGTTTCATGGAGAAAATTTGCATTCAAGACAAAATCCTTATTAAGATCTTTTGCTACTGCTGCGGTTTTTTTCTAGATTTCTATTAAAAATGCCAGTGGTTGCAGAAATTTGCATGCAAGTGGTAATAAACTGACAAAACCTGCTCCAGAATTCTTCATTAGAGAGCTGATAATTCAGCACCATTAAAGGGCACTTGCTCCTACAAGTGTCTAGTGAGACTGAGTCCTTCAGCCCTGTTTATCTGTTGTTCTATAACAAATACAGATATAAGCCTTCATAACAATGAGTAGTGATAGAGGCTTTAAGCACTGTTATTTGACTACAAGATAAGCATGTAAAAATCAAGCACATGAAAAAGAAAGAAGTTTCCTTCCCAGAAAAAAAATTCTATAAAATAAATACAAAAATCTGTTCATTTATCTGAAGTTAAACTGCAATGTTAAAGATAATTTTCAGTTGTAAGGGAATATAACATTACAATCACAGAAGCTGGCTTAATTTTGTTCCTTCAGAGCCACAATCAAATGGAACAAGCCTACAAAAGATGTCCTGTGACAAGAAAACAAATATTATTCCTATGAGTGACTTGTTCTCAATAATGTTAGCTGTGTTTCAAGTAGAGCAAGTCGGTGATCAGAAAGTCATGGGAATAAAACAGCCATTAGACCGACTGGGCTAAGTTCCTGGGAGGGTATCTTAAATAAATAGCTTATTCACTGAAAAGCAAAGTAACTGCTCCGCTGTGTCGCACTGACACGGGTGGGAGGAACAGGGAGGGAAGAACAGTAGGAGAGAGCTTCAGGTTTTGCCTGCCTGTCCTTTAGTTCACACTGCAGTTAACCTGAACTTTGCACCTCAGGCCACTTGCAGCTTACTTTAACAAAAGCAAGACTGAGTCTGTGTAACAGCCAGGGACAAGTATCAGTCATGAGACCTATCCCTGATGTTTACAGTACCACACTGAGAAAATTCTGAACTCCTGGGGTTTCCACTGGAGGCTTCTGGAAATTACAAGTCTCAATTCATCCACCTCCTCTGGAAGAAACCACACTGAATGTTATTACTGTACGTTCACTGTGCCTTCCTTGGACACAGCATAGAACTCAGCTCATCGAGCAACAGACCTGCAGTGTTTTAGTGATTTATTTTCACGGTCAAATCTGGTGAGCAGAATCACAATTTCAGGTGGGAAGCTTGGCTACTGAAGGTGCCAGTGTGACAGACTGTGACTTGTAACTAGGGTTCTGTTCTTACCATGGTGCAGACCGTTCTTCTGGTACATGTTACTTGGTAATGTATCTCGGTCCCACTCCGATGGCCGCAGCATCCTTTCCTGCTGGGATGGCGTCAGCTGCTCGCTGTACTCCCAGAAGTATCTTCGCTTGCCTCTTTTTCGAGAGGTTATTGCACTCATTTCTTTTAAGTCCTCCACAGAATCATTTTCATACCCTAAAAGAATGCATTGCATCGTTCACGTAATGTTTATAAGACGGTTCCTAGCCTTTTAACCATGGACCAAGCGTTAAACTCAAACAAGAAAAGATGGCCTGTATCACATCATCTCCTCTACTTGGTTTTCAGCCTCAGCTACCGCTGGGTATTTGCTTGAAAACCAGGGACAGACACCGAGGCAGTGATGGTGCTTCATCAGTTGAATGGAGACAAATGATTCACGCACAGGAGCCCCGTCTGGTTCTTGACCCCTTGAGCTCTGCTGCTCTTCTCCCAGCCATCTCACTGCTGTACAGACAACAGCTGTTGCAAAGTACTCCTCCACTTTTAGTGTTCTCCATTAATTAGCAGAAACATGATCCTAACTCTCCTCCACATTTTAATTAATCTTCAATCAAAAGCATTGAAATAGAAGTGGATTAAAAAAATAAAGACGGATTAGCAAAAGGCCAATAAGTAAAGCAAAACTCTTGCTTTACCTTAAGCTCTACCTTGAACTTATATACCCCTGAGAAATAAATCACACTATCCGTCTCTATTAGAATGAAGGAATGGAGAATGGACCCAATTCCACAAGAAAAGAATATCTAAAATGGAAGGGATTAAAGACAACCTGCTCAATTTCTTCATGTCTTCAGTGGGATGAAGACAAATGATCCATGATAAAGCTATACAAGATTTTAGAGATGTATTACAGTGCACTTGGTACCACAGACTGTTCTTAAAGTATACGGAAGCAGTAATGACACTATCATGACACTGCATAAATGCTTAGACCCTACCTGTATAAACACAGAATATAGTTTTTAAAATCCTACCTATGCTTTAGGAAACAAATACACCCTGTGCTAAGGTAAGAAAAAATATACAGCATTGCCTTTTGTACTAAAATGCTTTATCACACTTCACAGATAATTAAAAAATAACAGACTTCAAATATCACATACACTGATGAAGCTTCAGGAAAGCACTGAACGGACTCTACATGCAATCTGCATTGGGCCTATATCTTCAGCTCTGCACCATCTCTGAGCAGCAGCTTTCTTTATTTTAAAAGCTTTCCTTATTTTACAACAGTCCATGCAGTTAGACTGTTTGCACTTGAGAAAGCAGCTGAAAGAAAACAAACAAACAGTCTTGCTTTGGTCTGACTGTCTTTCAGCTCATAACCCAACCATGAATGGCACACAGAAGGATGCAACCACTTCTAAACTTGCTTGATTCTCTGGTTTATTGACAGGAAAGTGTTTTAAAGGAAAAATCAATCAGCAAAATGTGTTTTATAAAAGACTTTTTTTTTCTTGTAGAGTCAAAGTGATCGTGGTGATCTACATTAAATACAGTTTCAAGTACCGCGGATGTTTTTAATTGTCATTTTCTTTGACCCAAATGCTGTTTGACGTAAATATCCAAATGCTCTTCCTTACCTTCCACCTACAAAACATGTCAAGCAATGTAACTCATTATATAGGCAGGTATAAATTCAGCCCAACTTTGTGATACCGCAGAACTAAACCAATCAATGAAAACAAATCTCTTTAAGAGCTGATGTGTACAAATGTAAAATGAGGTTAAAATCAAGACTTCCTGTTTGCTTATTCAAGCCATAATTAAGTTGGCTATTTGAATTACGTTGACTTAATGCATCCTGCCTTGCAAGTCTAACACTCACCTGCTACCATTTTACAGTTACATGGAGCAGCCCCTGCACAACGTCCTGCCCTACTCTGCAAACACAGCAGTGCAACAGATCCATTTAGCTCTTCTGCACTGCATCCATCCTCCCTGAAATCTCCTCCTAGCAAATATCGTACAGCATTCTTGGACGAGCTTCTGTGAAATCTGAAACAATTCCTGTATTTACTCCTCAAGCCCTTAGCAAGCTACTCCTAAAAATCTCTGCTCACAACCCAAGGTTTCAGATTAAAATTTGCCAGGGTTGAAAGAAAGACAGAGAACAGGACCGACTCTGCTCTGTACCAGAGTAAATGCAACAAGAACTCCGCCAAAGCAGACCCCAAAAAACCTCTTCTTGTTACTGTTTAACCATTGTGACTTCCACCAAATCCCTCCCAGAGCCCCAGCTGGCAGCACAGCACCCAAACACAGAGCAGAACTTCACATGATGCCATCTTCTTGTCTCTATAGGCCATCTCCCTTTAATTCTCTTCCCCAGAGCTTCTGACAACTGGATTAACTGTTGCATCTCTCATTTCTGGAGTCACTGGACTACTTGTTAGCAAAAGCAGTCACTTACATATATTACAACTAAATTAGATAGGGAAAATACCAGTAATGGCAAGCAAAGTTTAAGTGCTGAAACAGGCCCTGGCTTATCACTGCCATAACAAATTAGCTGGACCAAAACTGCTAAATCTGTATCCCAAAAATAACACAAGCATTGTTACCACCCACTAACACTTTTAGTTATTTTTCCCACGTCCCTGAAGTTCAATGTACCTATGTATTTCCTCAGAAAACACTCACTCCAGTGCTTTAGGAAAGTGTGTCATGCATTCCCAAAACAAAAAGAATAAACCAAAGCTATCTGTGTATAAAATACACATATCAGAAGGTCAGCAAACACAGAGTTTTTGCCCTATCTTCACTCTAAATATAGTAACTGACTTTGGTTTCAGTGAAAGCATGAAAGGTGAAGTATTCCAGAGCCATGCCCTTTTTTAGAAGCTCACTCCACAGTATTTACCTCTATTGCAAAGGTAAAACATAGGAGTGCGAGTGACATAATTAAATGTGTCCATGACCTGGAGAATTACCTCCTAACGCATCAAAAACATCAGCTGATGCTTTCTTATAATACCACTGTACTCGAGATGAAAGGCTTCATAGACTTGTGCAAGCCAAGCTCTTTGGTTACTGCAGAGCAGCACGTGGCTCTGTTTAGAAGGCGAGAGCTTGTCATCAGGATTTGAACAAGCAGCAAGCAGTTAATGTAACTCCACCCTGAAAGCCCAGCATTTTCATACATCTCTTTCTCAAGATTACCAGCTGCTCTGTGCAACAAACCTCCGTGGGCTGCAAAGCGCAGTGTGGCACAGCAATCAGCACGGAGCTTTAATAGCTACTCAGACCTCAGACAGTACAGAGTTCAATTCAGAAGAAGGGAGGAGAGATTTTAAAATGCTAACATATATGCCTGGTGTACATGAAAAAGTAGCATAAAGAGCCCAGTACTTAACAAGTTTAACGCCAGCTCAGGAAATCTACTTAGAAAATAATTTAATCGGAGAGTGCTTTGTGACAAACAACAGCATGCTTCAGGGAAGCTGCTGCTTTTAAAAAGGGAGTCGTTCAGCTGTTTTTCTTTCCCCTCAGTGTTGCACATTGCCAAATGCCTCAATATCTTAATTCTCACGCTCTACTAAAGAGCATTTAGAAAATGTGAATATAATAATACTTTCTACAATTAAGCTAATACTTGGTTACAGTCCTGTCCCTGTGGATTTTCTTTTCATAAAACACTGCCACTTTGCTACCTTCTAGATAAAGGTTAGCTTTCATTTTCGGTGTTAATGCTCCATTTCTCCTCACAGAAGAGAAGAATTCCATATTCTTTGAAGGCTCACCAGATATCACCATTGAAAACCACCGAGAAATGGTTCTATAACCACAGAAGCACTTAAATAATTAGGAAACACTTTCACTCAGGCTATGATTTTGTGCCAGCTATCAAGAGATACAACCTTAGCACAGCCCACTGAAGCACTAGAAAGCTCTGCACATCCTCTCATCAAACCACAAAAAGGGAGAAAACAATTGCAGGTAATTGCTCCATGACCTTTGGCTACAAACTCAATCTTCTGTATTGTCTATTGTGACTTCTGCTGTATGACTACCATTTATGCTTTTTTTTTTCTTTTTTCCAAAACAGGGAAAACAAAGGCCTTGTGTAGTTTTCATTAATTACATTGTGAAAAGCACTTATAAATTCTGAACATTCATCAGATTGTAAGTGTTCATCTCTAACTACAAAGCATTCAAAAGCATTCTTTCCCTCTTGGCAGATGAATTCATTGACCTCAGTATTAACAAACCCCAACATTGCTGGTACCTGGTTCTGAGAAAGTATCGCTGATGTCATCATCTTTATCATCCTCATAATCTTCTTCCTCATCATCGTTTTCAGACAGCTCATGCTCACTGCCAAATCCTTCATCATGATCCTCATCTTCAATATCTTCCTCATCCTCCTCGTCTTCTTCAGGGTCTCCTTTGGCCGACTGCTCACCCACACTGTCTGTTACAAAAAGAGAATAGTTGTGCTCTTCTTTTTTCTGTGATGAATCTGACACCGATGTGCTGGCAGAAAGGCTGCTCTCCCCCACAACAAGTCCTGGAGTTTCCTGGGGTGCTCTGAGGAGCAGTTCTTGAGTCTCTTTAAAAGGCAAAATAGGAGGCGTACAGTGACTGTGCGAGGACTCTTTTATTTCTTGTCTCTTTGCTACAGCACCACAGTAACAGGTATTTTCCTTTGCTGCGTCTGCATGTGTCTGGCTCAGCACTGGTCTGCTCTGTGGTACAGGATTGATTTTTACTTTTGCCTTTTTAACATAGTCTTTACATTCAACATGAATGTTCACCTTCTCATTATTGTACACACCGGTCTTCACCATGATTTGTGTACTGGAAGCAGGCTGTGTCGCGGGTTTGCTAGCCTTCTGAACATAGTCCGACAAAGGAGCCTCAGCCTGAACATTCTTGGAGGAACAGACTGGGGCCGCTGCTCTACTAGCAATTTTTTTTCCAGGTAACAGAGAATTTAAAGGGTTTTGTTTTACACTAAAGAGTGAATCAGGATAATAGAGTGAATCTGAAACAGGTTGGGAGTCCTCACTGTTAAGCTGAGCCAGAGTCGGTGTTTTGCTTATCACCTCTTCATCTTGGTATGGGCTTGAAAAGTCATCAAGGCCCAAATAATCCACCTCTTTTGTTCCCCAAATGTCACAGCTGGTTAGTTTAGTGTATTTAGTTAAGTCTTCACAGTACGTGTCCCACTGCTCCCACTTTGAGGTGAAAGCAGCTTCTTTGTCCAGGATGTCTGTAAAAGACTCTAAGTTCTCAAGGTCTTTGCAGTCCTCCATTGAAAGTAAGTTGTCCCTGGAGCTTTGCTGGTAATCCATTTCTCTGTCCTGTGCAACATAGGACAAGTTAAAATTAAGATAGAAAAGTAGTATCAAATCATCTCTGTCCTCTATTTAAACTTATGTGGTAAGCCTAATTCAAGTGAAGAGTAAGACAGTGATATGAAGATACCTCAACTTCCAACTAACAACTTCCTCTGAAGTTCAGGTCAGACTGGGGCCCAGTTTCCCTGGTTCAGCAGCAGATCCTTGGGGAAAGGTTGCTACAGATACAACTCAAATACCCCTCCATTATTTTTCTGCTATTATACTGGTTATTAGAAACTATAATAGGACCAATACCCACGTACTTAAAACATGAAAAACATCACAGGCAACACGTTCTCGTTTCCATAAACCTAGGTCAAACTTTGTTACGTGAATAATAGAAATTGCTCAAGTTTACCTAGAGGTAAAGCTAAACTGGAAAAATTCATTCTAAGTTCATCATCAACAACAAACAAACAACAGTGAGCTACCTTTCACTTTCCATACAGGAAAAAACAAGTGCTATTGTGAACAGCTCATGAGTCAACTTTTATTTTGCTTCCTCCGCATGCACAACTTGAGTGAAGTAGCACGTAAGTACTCTTGAAGAAAAGGTGGTTTGTAAGGAAGAGTCTCCATCACCACCACATAACAACACAGCTACATTTGATACTTGTGTACCAAGCTCCTCCTGAGGGCCAGCTTTAACAAGCAGTTAGGCTCTTCCCCAGTCATAGCAAGCAGTAATGAATAACCACCCAGCGTTCCTGAGCAAATACCCCCTTATTACTACATGAACTCAGAGTGTTGTTCAAGGAGAAGGAGGTATGTGCACACAGAAAGTGGGCCTACCAGTTCATACATGAAGTCTGGATCTGAACTGCTTGCCAAGAGATCTGTGCTCATCAGAGTCTGTTCTGAAAACACATGGCTCCGAAAGGCATCTCCAAAAGGAGGGTCCATTCCACTCACACTGGGCTACAACAAAATTGATAGGGAATGTTGAAGCATATCATAAAAAAGCATATTCTTTACTTCAATGAAACATGAGTATTGATATTTTATCCAAGTGTCTGAACTTGTGCTATACTTGCATCTGGAAGGTATTTACCTTACAGATTAGCATTCTGTTTTGTCAGTTTGAAAATCGTAGGTGTTTGCCAAGATTAGGGATACATCAGCATTTGCAGAAGAGGAGAGCTGGCAAGACCTGGGAGCACCAAGAGGCACTGCCTGCTTGCAAGGCCTCCACCCCAGCACCAGTCACTATGTACTAGAGCAGCATTGGCTGGTTTGAGAACCATCAGAACTTGTAAAGCTTCTACCTGAGATGGTAACAATAGCAAAGTGTAATTAAATCAAGAGTGTTGTCTCTCCTAAAAACAAAGCAGAACTTTGCAAACAAACACTACGCAGGATGACTAGGCAAACGGGTGATACAAAGCAAGACTCTGCTACATTCAATTCCAGACCTCTATTTCTCTTCTAGACAAACTGGCCCTGAGGGCTGGAAATGAGAAACACTGTACTGCCGGAAGTCCTTCAGTTGCTGCTGTGAGAAGGGGCGCTTCTCCAGGCAGCTCCCCCCATCCAGAAGACAGCTTGGCTGATTCTTGCTGCGTGAACAAATGCAGCACCAAGAGCAGCCCCACAGCTTCCACCACAGACACCACCAGGACGCTAAAAACTACACACTGTTTAGTCTCTCCTAATTTCTCCCCGCTGATGCCAGTCAAATTTGCTTGTTTGCTTTTTCCATTTTTTTAATATGAAAGCAATGGTATTTACAATCGTAAGATTCCAGACTTACCTGAGGCATTTCCAAGCCCAGATTCCCCAAATCCAATTCCAAACTTCTTGTTTTATTCACTTGTAGTTTTCTTTCCAGCTTTACCTCAGTCTCAGTGAGTTTACACAATCCATGTAATGAAATTTTTCCTTGTGGTAACTTTGATTCACTTTTATGGAGCTCTTCTATTTGTAGTTTTCTGCGTAGAATGAACAGAGCAAACCCCAATGAGATAAGTGTCCATCATCAGCAAGACAGGGCTTAAAAAAACTGCCTAAGTGAACTAAAGACAAAAATTCTCTCCAAACAGTGATTATTCCTCATGCCTGAATGTACAATGGTTTGCCTCCCCACCACTGTTCTCCCAATGAAAGGGCACAGGTGTGATAGAAGAGAAATTCTGCAAAAACCTTTTTGACTGAGTTACATTCCAATGCCTTTTTTCCTCACTACCAGCACCACAAACTCTATAGACATATGAAAAGAAAAGCCTGCCTAATTGGAAGTAATGACTAGCATACTGCTGGGGACACGAGGTTAACAACCTTTCTGACTAATACAAGTGAGCCAATAAAGTCTAAAACTGTCTCAGACAGACATCTCAAAATATTAGTGTCAGAACAGGCAGCAATACTGCTCCAGTAACAAGACTCCTCCCTTTCTTAAAAGTTTAAATCCATTCAGCTTCAGATAAGATTCTATCAATCACTCACACAGCAGCATCTAGCAGCAGAGGGATTGCAGCAAGCAAGCACATTGTCCAGAAGTTAGGAAAGGAAGAGACAACTGCCCAACAGAACAAGTAACAGGAAGTAGAAAAATGTGTTAAGGAAGGAAGGACAGGAAGGAAGAGAGAATCCTTGGTATCAAATTAATATCTAATGTAACTACACTGGCTTCATGGAGTCTGTTTTCCTATTGCCTTGCGTTCCTGTGATATGCCGGCCTCTGTGTAAAGTGTCTTTAAGAAAAAACTGTCAGAGGACCACAATCCCAAAGCAGCACCACCACGTGTGCATGGTTTAACAGTGTTAGCAGTGAAAATACATTTGTTTCTCTGAATAGAATTCCTCGCCAGACATTGCTCCTAGGCCAGTGCAGTGCAATCTGCTCAGGCTATGTTTATCTGCTCACCGTGAAAAGCAAACAGCAAAATAAAAGTGTTCTACACCGCTGAGCCACCTCCTCCCACCAGCACATGGCGGAGGTTATTCCTGCTCTCTGATAGTATCTCAGCTATTTTGTTCAATTCAGCATATATTCTAACAGATACTGTGACAAAAACCATCTTTACTCATCAAAACATATCGCTTTTCAAATATCAGAGCACAAAGAAGAAAACAAAAGCTGCATGTCCAGTCATGCACAAATTACAGCTCTCAATAAAACCGAGATCCTGCTGCCAAGGCACGCTGCTCCTGTGTAGGGTCCTGTGTCCATTAAGAGCCAGCTCCCTCTGACCAAATCTTCCTTTTGCTCTAAGGCTTCCAGGGAACTCCTTTTACTTATCTTAAAGTGACATTTAAAAGCTAGGCTTGCATCCCAGGGCAACGTGCCTGAACAACCCTGTCTTCCTCTGCAAAGCCAAGGCTACACAGACACAAACCCAGTCCTTCCTCTGCTGTAAATGTGGCATGAATGACAAATGCGCTTTGCATTTGCCGGCCTAATGCTGGAGAAAGGAGCTGCTTTTTAAAACAAACGGACTATTTTCCCATATGCAAGGAAAGATGTGTGAAAGATCTCAGATTTAATGCATTAGCAGCACCCTCCTTTCTTTCCATAGAGAGCTGCAGATCAACGACTTTTCAGCAGCACATCAGATGGATGCTGTCTGGTGCCAGCATCAGGTCACAGCCACAACATCTGCATTCAGATGCAGACCATCCATCCATTCTGCCACTGCGTGATACACAGGGGAACGAAAGGAGAAGTCTGCTTCGTCATTACCACCTACTGCTGTGCCTTGGTCAGAACACATCCCTCCAGAAATTCCACTGTCCTTTATACACAGCTACAAAAAGGGAATTAAATTTAACTGTTACTGGCGCTGATCTCACCAACCAACAAATGCTGCCAGGAGTCAGCACAAGGGAGATCTGGGGGTGTTTCCAAGCCCTGAAAACAAACATTAAATGTTCAAAATACCTTTCACTCTCCCTGAACTGATCTGGCTACAACCTTACAGCACTGCGAGTTCTCCCAGGTCAAACGAGAGTATAAGATAGGGAACACAGCTGCAAACTCTGAACAGCCTGCGATGGAAACTCTGCAGGTTATTGTATCACCTATGAGATTTGAATGAAGTACACGATCTGCAGCAGAGCTCAACAGCAATACTACCAAAGACAAATACAGCAGGAATTTCTACTCTAGGACAACTTTCATTAATGCCTTCTGTTGGCCTCTCCCATACGCAGGGCAATGTGGGTGAAGTCCTGTGGCTGCCCCATGGCCATGCAGTGGGTGGAGGTGGTGCAGCCCAGTGCTGGCTCGTGGACCTGAGAATGGGGAAGGGCAGGATGCCTTGGGAATGTCTGCTTCCACTGAACATTTAGGAACCAAGGGCGGTGATGGAGGCACGCATATATATATAATGCTCACACTTGGATAAAACTTCCAGAAGTAGTCAAAAAGTAACTCAAAATTGCTCTATTGAGTTAATAATTCTTTAATCAAAGGCCAAATCCTAGCAAAAAATCCTCTGTATTTTTATTTACTGTTTGGAAATGCACTTTCACAACAGCCTAACAGAGGTCCCACAATGCCTGGGAAGCCTCAATTTCAAAGCTCTGACGTTAGGCTCATTACAGGCCATTACTGATGAAGCTGTCTTTAAATTGGCAAACATCAGGACCTAAACTCGAAACATGCAGCATTAAGGAGACAGATGGCACTCACCATGCATGTGCCATTTGCCCAGATGAGCAAGACACCCCCAGCAACTACACACTATCTCCAGAGAAGCCCCTATAAGAGAAAAACCCAAAATGCCACCTTACAGCTTGATGAGTCCGAACGTCCTCCCCAGCCACCTGTATGAATCATTTGTACCACCGATGTAACCCAAGTTCCTATTTCTGTCTCAATTCAGATGCACGCTCTGAAAAGCAGGCAGAGCGCAGCCATACCATTTATTGACTGCACGGTGCCTATTATCACAGCAGCTAAATGCCTGCTGCAAGCACGTTACGCCAACAATTACACTTTCCATGGCAGTAGCTGTGCATCACACAGCGCCGTTTGTCACAGTTACATTTTTCATGCAAGTAATAACAACAATAAAAAGCACGTCATGAGAGCCTGTCAGTGCCGGGCTACAGCGTGCAGAGCCAAACTCAGCTTCAGAGAAGGCACACAGCCTCTGCCACGTATATCAGAGGAACGATTACGTACCAGGCAGCTTTTGTTGTACGGAGATGCTTCAGAAAGAGGAGCACCAGGTTCTCCGCTTCTCTCCGAACTTTTTTCCTGCCACACTTTGTGCCAGTCTGTTTCCTATTACAGACCATACTCTGCTCAGCCTTCAAGCGCAGAACATATTTTTCTCAGTTTTGTTTCCATCTAACATTCTTGGGTTGTTTTTTTTCCCCCCTTATTTCTACATTAATCTTCAGTTGTTAACCGGACTTAAAAGAAAACACAAAACTCAACACATTTCCTTTTCTCCCTACCACAAAGCTGCTCAGAAGGCCACTTTGGGTTTGTTTTTGTTGGTTTTTTTTGGAGCTTTTTATGGTAGCAGTTGAGTAAAGACTGTCTGTAGGTCCTGAGCTTCTGCCCTTCCCAGCATCGTTCCCCGCTCACCCAGCAAAGCGCCGCAACCTCCACAGTCATGTTTTTGCATTAAAACGCAGTGCTAGCACCTCAGACATTATACTTTTTGCCTTTTGTATCCCCGGGGATAAACTACAGCTGCCCAAGACGTGCAGATCCTAAGTCTGATAGTGTTGCCTTTTAAAAGAAGTGAAGATACAAAGACTGTTTCACTTCTGTTAAAGCCTCTTCCTTTCAGGGCTGGAAACTGCTGCTTCCCTGTCTTCATTCCCTTTCCTCTACTGATCTTCCCCTCCCGTTATGCTTCAGCTCCACATGCCCAGAGCAGACAGACTTCAGGACCTCGAAGCAATACAGCTACACAGAACCTCCTGGCTCCAACCGCGCATGCAGCACTGCAGGTCAAAGAGCTGAATTACCAAAAAGAACAGCACTGCATTGCTGGGATCACTGCGCCCTCCCACACCCCGGGCACCTCACTGCAGAGGGGTATTCCAGACCAGCATGACTGCACAAGCAAATAAGCAACGCCAATAACTGATCACAGTGCAAGAGGCACAAAAGTGATTTAAAAACAAAACATGTATGCAACTGTGTTGAACCTATGTATTTTATAGCAGCTGTGCCCAGAATAATATGTTCTATTAGAAGCAGTGGCCTTTCTGTACATTCTGGAACAAAGACTGAGATTTTATTATTACTTTGGGTCCAAGAGTGGGAAATGCAGCATGTTACACTTGACAGAATTATACTGACGTACTTCAATCCATTTAAAAAACCTTTTATAGCTAAAAGACGAAACAAGAAGGGCAAGTCAGATATCAGACAGCAACACCATCAGCCAACACAGTCACACACCAATGGAAAGGTTCTAAAACAGGAGGAGGGTTCTTTTCTTACCATAACATAATGAGGGAAGGTATTACTGCAGGGTCTGAATCCTAAAAGCTAAGATTTCCAGAAACTTTCCAGCTTAATTTTCAAGGCAACACCAACTTTCAAGCACTTCTTTTTAAAACTTTTATTTTAAATGATCCTTTAGTTAGATTTCACAAACCACTTAATACGGACATGCAAGTCAGAACCCAAACCAGTGGATTCACTTGTTCATACCATGCTACCAGTCAGACACAAGCTTCTATTTATTCCCAATTAATTCCTGTTAATTCTGAAGGGACTTCCAATCCCTGTGCTTCAAAAAGGGTTTTTTTTTTTTTCAGCTCTCAGTATTTAGAAAACCACAGTGAGATGTTCAGCATCTAAATGCCTCTGCAGCAGATTTCTCTCCTCGGCAGGTAACACTCCTACCAAATGCAGAGCAACTCTTTTGCTCAAGTGAGCTAATTGCCACAAAGCAGCATATGAGCTTTCCGAGAGAGCTCTGAAAAGAACTATTGCTGAGCATTGGTTTCGACATGCAATCTTTCCTGCTAAACCAATGGTGGTGGTGGTTTGATGGTTGGACTTCATGATCTTAGAGGTCTTAAGCATATGAGGGGCAGCTGAGGTCCCTGCATTTGCTCAGCCCAGAGCAGAGGAGCTGAGGGGAGGCTCATGGTGGCTGCAGCTCCTTACAGGGAGCAGTGCTGAGCTCTGCTCTCTGTGACAGAGCCCGAGGGAACAGCATGGAGCAGTGCCAGGGGAGGGCATGTAGGGCAGAGGGAAAGTTCCGCACCAGAATACAGTGGGCATGGAAGGGGCTGCACAGGGCAGCGCGCATGGCCCTGAGTTGCTGGAGATCAGGCAGTGCTTGGACAATGCCCTCAGACACGGGGTTTGGATGTAAGGTAATGCTGTGTAGAGCCAGGGGTTGCACTCAGTGATCCTTATGGGTCTCTTCCAATCCAGGACATTCTATGACTCTGTGGTCTCTTCCAGCATTAAAGATTCTATGATTCTATTCTATGATTCCAACCTATTTCCTCCATAGAAGTCCAGTTCCTCATTTAAGGTGCCAAAAGTAAAATCCAAAGTTTCTAAGTGCCTGCTCACGACTGTCACTACAGGAACATACACTGAATGATAACTGACGCAGAGATGCTAAGCAGCCACTTGGGTAAAGAACTCTAGGCCAAATCTTAACCCTCCTAATTTAAAACACTTTAAGACGTTAGAAAGCTAACTCTACCAGAAGCTGGTTCTGTTTTCTTGCTTGATTTCAACAAACTGCTCTCAACTGCCAATATTTCAGCTGCTGCTGCTGACAGACTGGCACTGCTCAGCACGATGTATGGGGAAGCCTGAAAATGAAGACGTGTTTATACTGGAGCGTGACAGATTGAACTGGAGCCACTAAATTATCTTCCATGTCTGAGCAGCTCTGCAAGGTGCTGCCCTGAGCAATGCCACAGATGTGGCTACGGAGGGTCACCAGGCACAGCAGCTGGTGATGGAAGCACGAAGTCCCGGGTCGGTAACGAGCCCGGCCCGATTCGCTTGGGGGAACCCTGCGCTGGAGAGGTGGGCCGCGGCTCTGGGGAGCTCATAAACGGATCGCGGGAGCCCGCAGGAACAGGCTTTATAGGGGCAGGCGCCAGACCGACACCGAGCTCCGGGCCGCCACTGCCCGCGCAGAGCCCACAGAAGCGGGGAACTCCCGGAGGCGGAGCGCAGCGCACCTCACCCCGCTCGGCTGCCCGCTCAGGGCGGCCCCAGCCCCGCCGCGCACCCGCCCCTGACCCACTAACACACCTCCCCGCCAACATGGCCGCCCCGCCAGCCGGAGCCGAGCGCAGCCTAACCCGGCCGCCGTCCCGCCCCGCCCTCTCCACCCGCTCATTGGCTGGCGCCTCCGGGAGTCTCTTTCCCATTGGCCGCCGCTCACGCCACTCGCTCGCCCAGCGGCCCTTTCAAGCTAGGTTGAGGCAACATGTAAACAAACCCCCTTCCGCCGCTCCTGAGGGGACCGCGGCGGCCCCGCGCCTCCAGGCCGCGCCAGTTCCGCACCGCCTCCCCGCAGGGCGCCGCCGATCCTTCCTACCCGTGGCGGGAGGAGCGCGGAGCTCTCCCTTTGCCTGACGCGGGGGCTGCCTCCGCCCCGCTGCTCTCCAAGGGGCTGGGGCTGCCCTCCTCGGGGCTCGCGGCCCTCAGCCCGAGGGGCAGAGCCCCGTCCCGGGGGGCCGCAGCCAGGTCGGGCCGCTCCGCGGTGAACCTCCGCGACACCCCGGCAGTTACATAAAGCCTGCGGCCGAGCAGGGGTTTCCCGCCCCGCCTTCCCCCGCAGCCGGACACCGCCGGCCCGAAGGCGCGGAGAGCCGCGGCCCGCTCCGGGCACTCCAACAGGTGAAGGCGTAAGGGATGGCGGCCGCGAGCCCGAAGGGGCAGCCGGGTCCTGCAGCAACAGCCGCTCGGCGCCGGGCGGTGAAAGCCGAGCCGTCCCGCAGCTCACGGCCGGAGCCGCTCCGAGGAGCGAGGAAGGCACCTCCGCCCCCCGGCACTCCTTCCACCGCGCTGCCGCCGACAGCCGCCGCCGAGCTCGCGCCCCGCAGCCCCGCTCGGAGCCCTCCGGGCGCCGCCTCCCGCAGCCGTGCAGAGGGACGCGAGCACCCCCGTCCCGCAGCCACACCCCCCAGCAGCCGGGCTCTGCGGCCGTAAGCTCGCCACCGGCACCGCTCCTCCGCTCCCGGCGCCGGGCAGACACACCCCTTTTCTCGCGTGCCGGAGCCCCCTGCCCGTCGCGCGCCGCCGACCCCCTCTTAACACCGCCTCCCCTCCGCCGAGACGACGCGGCTCCCTTCATCAGAAGGCAGGCCGGGCCGGCCGCGGCCGGCGGACGCGGAGCTCCACGGAGCCCTCTGTGCTGCCCTGCCTCCCCCTCGGGGCGCAGCTGCCGGCCGGGGCCAGGTTCCGCGAAGCCGCCGCCCGCCGCCCCCGCGGCCCACACTCACCGAGCGGTCGGGGCTCAGCAGGGGGCGCCGCCCCGCGCGCTCCGGCCCGGACCCTCCATGCGGCTTTGGGGTTTGTTTTGTTTATGTCCCTTCCTGACGGGTTCCCGGAAATCGCGTGACTCGCCCCCCTCACGTGGGAAGGGAGGGAGGGGGAGGTGAAACCAGCCAATCGCCGCCCGCTTCTGCGTTGTCCAATGGGAAGCCACCGGGCCTGGCCTCCTCAGTCACGTGACGGCAGCGAGGCGCGCGGGGGGGTATTTAAGGCGCGGTGGCGGGCTGCGCCTCAACAATGCGCGTTGTGGGGGGGGGCGCTCGGGCTGTGTGGGGGTGCGGGTGGGGCACCCTGCTTTATCTGGGGGAGAGGGTCTACTCCGCTACCGGCAGTGTAAAAAGCAGCTCCTGCTCTTCCCCTTTGCACATCCAGCTTGGGGGAACGCATCGAGGCAGGAGGATGAGAGGCTCCTGCTCAGAGTTACATACTGTGCATCCTCTCAGCACTGCGTTGAAGCTCTGCTGCTGCCTATAGCCACGGGCACGGCCACAGTCACTTAGACACAAAAGAAGACATTACTAAATAAAGTCCGGTTCTTTCCTTATTACCATTTGTAAATGATATTTTCTTTATTGTGCTAAACACACCCCATTCTCCCACACTGACCCCATCCCCTCCCACCACAGCTCCCGCTGCACAGATGTAGGAGCAGCCAGCAGCTCTGAGCACTTCCAGCCCTCAGCAGGAGTGAAGCATTTCCATCGTTCTCCATGGAGGAAACCAAAATGCCATGGAGTTCTCAGAGCACTTTCCCATGCAGGTGTTTGAACTGCCCAAACAGCGCTGACAGAACAAGCTAAAAGCACGCGATGTGGCACTGACTGGAACACAAAGAGGCCCTCAGTGTTTGTGACCTGAAGCCCCCAAGATGCCTCTACGGAGTGTGCTTCCTTAACCCTCCGTGTTTTATATTTAACTTCTGAAAAACATCAAAACACACCTGGAAGTCAGACTGTTCCCCTGCAGATGCTGACTTTCTATCTGTTCCAAGCTCTAGCTCATGTATATTTTAACATTTTCCATTGTCTTCTGCTGTCACAAAGCAAGAAACTGTCACAGGCTTTGATACCTGCATTGTGTGTTAAACACCAGCGATTGAATCTGTCTGTTCTAATTTCCTGCAGTCATGCAAAATAAAACCTTCTCAGAAGCCGTGTTAATTCCTGGCACACATGCAGCAGAAGATCACAATGCAGACAACAGAACACACAGCGTTCAGCAGAACAGGAATAAAACATTATCTCGTAACTTATTTAATCATGCTACTTGCGCGTATCTGTTCCAGAGGAAATATTAAGCATTAGATAAAGGGAAATTTCTTTATCTGGAAAGCATCTAAATATAAATGCAAGTATGGCTTGTTTGCCCCGGCTTTAATTAGCTCTTAGCATTAGATTCACCAGCAGCAAAACATCAAAACACACCCCAGGACCTAGTTTACTTTCCTGTATCTTCAACAGCGATTGCTTGAAACCTAAAATGGAAAGCTTGTTTTAAAGAAAAAGAAGGTTAAAAAGCCAATGTAACAATACCACTTCTAGTCAATGGGCGTTTTCCTTTTGGGTTAGTCTCACCTGACTTTAAATCCGACAGCAGATCAATGTATTTAAGAACTCCCTAACAATGTCTTGAAGCATTTCTCTTTCCCTCCCTTTATGACATCAACATATCTCATCCCCCTTCCCACACAATTAAAAAACACCTATGTTTCACTAAGCTCCCTCTGATTCCAATTTTCTTTGGAATTCTTTTTCCACAAACTATGGGGCATGGTGGAGCACAACTCCTCGCATGTTAAAATACAGCTTTCAATACTAGCTAACTTGGAAAAAAAATAATCACCATTCCAGTCCCAACAGTCATTGTACTTATTTATACTACCAAGTGTTACGGCTTCTGCAATTCATGCTGCCTGTTTCTGATTACCACGTTACTGCCTTTTGTAAGGATTTCAGAATTTCCTGTACAGTAATGAATACCATCCCACCAAACAAGTTAACAGCATATTCAGAAGGAAAAAAATGCTCCATCCCTGTGCATAACAATATAACAAAGCAAGGCAAAACTGCTAGTTATCTGGACTTGATTTAAAGAAAGTATGCATGTAGACTCCTGCAAATAAAAGCAGGGTTTGTACTTCCGAAGTTATTCCTTGGCAAATGACTGACTCGATTCACTCCCAGAGCTGCAGCAGCCCTCCATGTGGGCTCTGCCCCTCCACCTTCCCCCCATCCCACGTGCATGTGTCACCCATCTAACACCACTGCTGTGACTTCAGCTCACCCCACATTGCTTGTTACTATACATGACCTCCAAGAAGGCCAGGGATTCCATTCACCTCCTATCAAAACCACTATTTACAGTCCATTCAAACCAGTCACATCATCTCTGCTAGTTAGCCCTTCTGGGATCAGACAATGAGAAGCTCACAGAGAGGCTCTCAAGCAAACACTGCTCCCTGCAGAACTCATCAGTCATTTTGCTCTGTTTTGGAGCCATCCAAGAAGTGTGGGTACAGGCAGCAGCGTGCTCCTTCAGCACAGCAGCAGTCCCAGCTGAACGCCAGCTAAGTGCAGCACAATTAAAACAATGGAAGAGTTAAACATGGCACAAGAGCGTTCCTTATAAAGCAGAAGATTACTTTTATTTTCCGGTATGAGAAATTTAAGACCACATTTCCCAAAACCACAACTCCTTTTAAAAAATAAATGCCATCAACATGTGGCAGCATTGCTTCTCTCCTCATACAGTTTCATTTCTTTTAAAGACATTTCTTTTCAAGTGCAGTCAAACAGAACAGGAATGAACAGCTAGAGACAAAGCTCTGAGATACAGCATTCCTACAGAGCAAGTAAAGCGCACAGGGAAGCTGGCAATGTCCCTGCAGAAACTTTAATCATACCTGAAGTTAACAGATAGAAACGTACAGTACTGAAGGAGTTAGATTAGGCACACTGTTAGGTGGTAAAGTAGGAAAAATAGAGGGCTTTCAAGAAGCCATCTGAAGCACAATGTATGTGTTAAGGCATCAATGC
This sequence comes from Lagopus leucura, assembly GCF_019238085.1. Classification (NCBI taxonomy): domain Eukaryota; kingdom Metazoa; phylum Chordata; class Aves; order Galliformes; family Phasianidae; genus Lagopus; species Lagopus leucura. Next base: position 7,068,084 of record NW_024962278.1, on the reverse strand, counting down.
AGGAATGGTATCCAACCAGGTATGTTAAGGGCATCTTTGGATCTGTGGAGGTTTTTCATCTGAAGGAAATCTCTTCTTTACCTGTAAAGCAAAAGGCAATTGAATTATTCACTTCAATGGAGGTGATTAACTAGTTGAAGACCCAGTTGTTGAGTTATCCACAACTATTTGCATTCCACAAACGCACTAGAAATTATCGACAACTGTAGGCAATTTATTTTAGGAGATTAATCTCTCCTTTCTTTCTTTATGGCTTAATTTTCTGAAGTTATTACATTTACAGAACTATTATGCCACCAGAGAGGTTTAAATGTCTGCAGTAAGAGCATCCAGTCATCCAGATGATGGACCTTCTTGCACTCGCGTAAAGGCAGTTCCTGGTCTGAGAACACAGACTGCAGTGACAAATTTCAGACTACCAGTGGGCATTACTCCTCACTGATTAAAAGGGAAGAGGCTGTAGCCCATATTTAGTACAGCTGCGTGCTGTTACGTACTGCTCTCAAGCCACAAACATGGGTATATAGACAGTCATCTCAGACATCATCGTCATTTAAATGAGAGGGATAGTGACACAGAAATACCAAGCAAGTCAGCATCTGTAGGCACTCCTCATTAGGATGTGGGCATCCCACAAGTATTTTTCAGCCTGCTCTATTAGCCAAGTGAGACAGGTTTGCTTATACTGATCTTCCTTTTAAAACAGACTCTCTTCCCTGGTAGTTACCACTTCATTCTCTGTAACTGCACCCTGCCCATACTAATCCATCCACAACTCAGCTGAAAGAGAGACTGGAGGCAGACATGAACACAGCGTATGCAACTCGAGCGCTGCAAAAGCACATCTTAAAAGCCAAAAACAACTGGTCAAAACCAGAAACGGTGGATGCACTGATGGAGTGCTGTGCAATGTCAGAGAGATAACGCAGCCCCTTCAGATGTAATCTAACTGACAGCTCCTGCCTAGTGAGAAACTCATCCAGAGCCGTTAAGTGCATCAGCACACAGCAGTGCCAGACGCCGCAGCCCCTCCTTGCAGCCAGGCTCACCCAGCACTGCACGAGTAATTCTAATTCAACCATGGAGCAGCTTATTTCTACCTCAAGGCAGGAAAGAACATGGTATCTAACAGTGGAACATTATCCTATACTATTTTTTTTCCCCTCCTTACTGCAGTCTTTTTCCTAAGGAAATGAACTTTCATTTCATTCCAAAATCAAGTCAACAAAAACAGACATATTTAAGATTTAAAAAACTACTTCATATTGCACAATGAGTGCTACATGCAACTTCAATTCTCCATTAGAAAGTCTAAAAATGTCAGCTCCTCACATCGATGTTCTGTCCACCCCAGACTGCATTGGATCCCTGTCTTCCACAGTGCAAACACACTGCAGCTCTCTGGGAAACACTCCTCTCAAAGGGGTGAAAGCAGAGCAGGGTAAGCCCCGATCTTCTTTGCAGACATTTAGTCTACAGACACTGTAACCCAACTCCCCTTTGTCTTTGCTGGTAGTATGACCACAGTTCATCTATCAGCCAGATAAGCCCACGTTTAAAATCCAAGGCATCTACTTGTTCAGATAATTGCAGCTCAATTTTAGGTCTCAGGGAACCGTGGGATTCAGGAATCTGTGCGCCCAGTACCAGAATACATTGCTCTCTGCTTCTGATTTTGTGTTAACACACGAGCAGTGGAAACACACCTGGGAAATTCAGTCTGACTGATGTACTTAAACACAGCCTCCACCCGAAGCAGGACCAAGTCCACCTTCAGCTTCTGCTTGATGCTTAAAAAAAGATGCAAGCATACACACATCCCACGGTCTGACACTACCACAGCTCAGATGAATCCTACTTTGAATCTGCAGAGCTTTGCTTCAGGGTAGATTTACAGAATGCTCTACAGCCAGCATTTAATTGAATTATAACATCAATTGTTGTTTGTCTGCTGCTGCTGGACTTCTGTGAACAAAAGTTAAAGGTACAAGAGCAAAGGAATAGGCAACTGAACTGTAAGAGTGGGAGAAAACCCACAGGAACCAGACAGGTAAAAAAGGCTAAGCGTGCTGAATTACTTAGTGTTACCAGTGTAAGAACTAAAACCACGGGTACCTCATTCCACAACAAAACCTTCACTTGAACACTTAATTCTAAATGCTGCCCTCACAGAGAAACCTGAAGTCATCATGCTGCTTTTAATAAGGTCACACCAGGAGTGGCCTCAAGAAACGCCACAACAGCATTCGAGCAGCACTGCCAGGTAAAGAGCAGCAGGCTCATCCAGGCTCATCTGCCATTCCAGTGGCTCACACCACCATAAAAACAGAACAGCTGTCTGCAGGTTGGGTGCTAACACTCTGCATGGACAGGAGACTGAGAGCCACTGCTGCAATTCTCACTCAGACTTCCCCAGTGAAAGAACAACACTGTACTCTGCCTTGGGAATCAGTGCTTGGGAGAGGGGCTTCCTCAGTAAAAATGAGGCAATCCATTTATGCTAGCTGTTAATAGAAGAATGCTTCCCTTCCAGCTGTTTTTTGGTAGGGTGAAGAAATGCAGTGTCGTCCCTACAAACACCTGTTACTGAAAACAGTCCCACATGACATGATAGCAGAGCCTGCACAGAAATTCAGCCTGGGCTTTTCACAGTGTCCGGTCACAATTAACAGCCAACATTTGTTTGGTTGCAATCTCTGGAAAGAGAGATTTGTCAGTCCCAAACCCCAGCAATTCTGAACCCCTGCTTACACTGCTGCTGAGCCATTTAACACACCAAATGCGTTAACAGATCTGACCATACTCACCCGGTCAGTGCAGCGCAGCAGGGAACCACCATCCTTAAGGCCAGTGAACTTTAAGGTACCAGATCGTGTCATTGCTCAGCTGCGGCCCAAAGAGGGGGTTGAGCTGAGCCAAGATTGCAATCAGCCAACTGCAAGACAACCAAACAACCCAAGAAAGAGAACATCAGCCAAAGGACACAGCTTACGGTACGGGAGGGCTGGGCCAAAGCACACAACCTATCAGAGGGGATAACACAGTGTTTTGGAAGGTGCTGCATCAGAGCAAAGTCATGCTCCAGCTCACATGCACACTGGATACTATCAATGAAGACCTGATACCACACCTGATACAAGTGGTCCTGATCAGCCTGCAGCAGTACATAACCACCTGACAGCATTTCTCCCACGTACTTCTCCTTTGCCAGGAAATACATGAAACGTATGGGATCAGAATACAGAAACATAAACGAGTTGGCTCTTTTCTTGGTGCCTTTGAAGCATCCTTTAAAGGACAGAAAAAATATACAAGAAAACTCCTCTTTCTCACTGGCCATTATTTTCAGTGTATTGCAGACCCCTCTGGCAAGCCTGGAGCAGGACTGCTCAGAAAACACACAGGAACAAAAAATAATCATCAATCAACGTGACAACAAACCCCTGTGGTCAGAGCCAGGGATTCTGTCAGTGGAGCAGCTCACAAAGCAGCACCGCAGGAGCCACAGCCACCACCCAGAACAAGAGGAATGCAGCCTGTGGAAAACATCCAGGAAAGCTAAACAGAAATAAATACTCCACTGTTACGAGATACATTTGCTCTGTAAATATTACAAGGTTCAGAAAGAGTCGTGAATGCTTCCACGGATTTAAATCTACATTAAATACTAACTGTATAAACACATTTAGTGCACACACACTGGTTCATCTATCTGCTATTTCTAGAACGCTTTGTAAGGAGGAGAAAAAGCAGAGCGGCTTTGTAATGGGAGCTGCCACAAATGTATCAGAGTGCTCAGCAGTCATGGAAAATTCCACACAAACCTTGATGCTCTGAGCAGCGAACGAGGCGCAGGTCAGCTGGGAGGCGGCTGGAACAGCCACAGGGAGGGATGCTGGCCAGGCTTAAAGAAAACGCACCCATCCCCTTACAACTGACAAGTTTTATTTTCTATGCTACTTTTTCTTTTGCACAAATTAGGGCTCCTGTTAAGGAGTGGAGCCTGCAGCACTCTATCGGCCACGCAAGCCTCGCAATACATAGCAGCATTCACAGAGCAGCTAAAACAGCAGCCAGGTACCAATGGGAGCAGCCAACAGCTGTCAGGCTGACATCCTTCAGGTTTGCTATTAAGGTAAAAGCAAATGAGCTCTTGGAAATCAAACAGAATTTATTTTGCAATGGTTAATTAGAGGCAGAAGAAAGGGGTGCCAGAGCACTGTGCCATCTGCCTGCAGCGTTCTGAGCTAACAGCAGTGGGAGGAGGACAGGAACACCAAAAGCCTGTTAAAGCACATTATTCTCCTCCCTGCTGTACCAAAGGAAGGAACTCTGTGCACCAATCTCTCACCTCTCCATGCCTCCAAAGATCAGCTCAGCGTGGCTGTGAATTAAATGAGCTAGAAGCACATTCTGAGTATCGGCACGACCCAGCTGTACAGCCACGCTCCAGGCAAGCACCAGGCACTTTCCAGAAGCCGTTTGTTGGGGCTTTGCTGGATGCCCAAGCTCTAAGCCACAGTGGCATTACAGGTCAATAGCACACACCTCCTACTCACACTGCTGGCACCAAAGGGCTGAAAGCACAGCCAGGCACTGAGCCCTGTGGCTCCCCAGCACTTAAGATAAGCCAGGGAAAAGCTTTCCCTACATACTGCTGAAGTGATGCTGCTCAACAGAGCAATTTATCGTGACAACACAACACAAAATGCAGCGTTCCAAGTAGAACAAAGCGAGCTTTGGCATGCAACAGCTCATGTTCTGAGCTGCTAAAATCAGGTATGGCATTCGAGCCACCCACAGGTCCTCCAGCTCTGCCGGATACCGGTTACAACTGCTACTGTTAATTACCCAGCTCGAACAAGGAAATTAAAGTCCCTTCTGTTCTCCCAGAAAGATTTCTGAAAGGTCTTTCTGACATAACTGCCATCTGTCTGTGCTGCATGTCACAAACTGAGGTCCTGTTATCTCTGTTTAAATGTCACATTGGGCAAGCATCTTCTAATTCTCTACAAATCAGCAGCAAACTGTATCACTTCTCAGACATCCTGTCCTCTGGCAGCAGGATATCAGGGCACCGCTTCAGGCACTGCTTTGTGAACAGCAAAATAGATTCAGACCTTAAGAGCACCTCACAAAACGGTGCAACCCAGGATTTATGCAGCAATAACTCTCCACTTGGATTTTTCTTTTATCAGATTTCCGAGGCTTGTATATTCACCTTCACAAAGTGCTGTGGTACATCATCTGTACACAGATCACACACTTGCACGTGGAAAACCTTTGAACAGAATAAGCAAATGAATACCATGCAATCAAATGGCTATTCAGAACGATCCCTTAAATCTAAACACAGAAATATGTACAAGGTGAACGCGACTGACTTTAAAAATCAGTTAACAGAAGTTGAGTCTGATTCCTGTGAGAGCAGCATGAAGGCTGTTGTTCATTGCTGGTGAGAATGCACAGATAATGGAGGTGATCATGTTGAGAAACAGCGTTTTGTAGTCGAGCATTTGTTCTACCAAAGAGTGTTATTGTGTTATTTGCAGCTGCTGCTGTTTCCATGGAAATAAATATCAGGCATTACTTTTGTAGCAATGTATGTATAACTCCTATTATATTCGGATATAATTATCAACAGCTTAGTAAGGTTTTGCTGCTTCTCTTTTATCATAGCATAACTGGAGAAAGGAAATACAGAACCCAGGTTACAACAGACAAGATGAAGAAGGCAGGCAGAGGAGTCCCCCCCTCACTGACAGGTAGAAGCAGATTATCAATCACACTAATGAGATTTGTAATGGATCTGCTTCAGTGCAGCAACCACTAAACTGAGAAGTGAAATACTTCAGAGCTCTGTGACGAATCCCACACCATCATCCTGAAGGTTCTGAGGCTGCCACAGGGCCTTGACTTCACAGACACTGCCCAGCCTCAAAGAACAAGCACAAAAGAATAAAACAAATCCTGAACTCAGAGGAATTTGGAAGAGTAGGTCACTGTTTCTGTTAAAACAAAGCGTAGGAAAAACCACAGTGAGAAACAGAAGCTTAAGCACCACCAAAAAAAGCACACACCACACACTGCCAGCAGAATCCTACAGCCACCCCAATGCTGCAGCTCTGAGAGGGGGCACCCGGGAGCCCACACTTACATGAGCATTTGGGACCTGGCACAAGGTGAGGCTAAGCAATTGGTACGCAGGGCAGGGAGGCCACCACAGCCTCTACAGAGCCTGGATACCACATAACTAACGTCAATCAAACGTCCATACAGCTGCAGGCAGCCCAGCACCTCTCCTGGAACACAGCAAAAAAAGATCCAGAGAAAGAAGTCTGTGTTCTCCCCCAGACCCCAGGTACAGCTGGCTCAGCTCCTACAAATGCATGCTATGAGGAGTATATCAGTAATGTCAGCCAGTTTGCTCATCTACTCATTTTCATACAGAGAAAGCAGGCAGTAGCAGAACATACTGGTCACGTTTAAAACAGAAATTGTTAATATATCAAAGTATCACAAGCGTGACAAATTATCTGGCATGTACAATTTGGCTAACACAGGTGGCAGAGAACAACCAGAAGAATCTTGGTTTATTTTACTGCAGTCTTCATCACCACAGAAACATTTCCTCCAGCAGGACTGGAGGTCTTTATAACAGAGAATGCTAAGAGGTGTCACAGAACAGCACGTGTCAAAATCTGATTCATTTGCTCAAGTTTCCTCCTAAATTCTGTGCAGTAAAAATGTGGCTTGATTAAGAGGCAAAGTGTTATTTATACTTACAACAGGTAGCAGCAGACAGCACACGTCACCAGCATTGTGTTGATAACACTGCAGAAAGGAAGGAAAGACACAGCTGGTTAGGTCTCATGTTAAGACTGACCACAAGATCTATAGGAATAACCACCAGGAATGAGTTCTGCTTTGATCACACGCAACTGACTCAGCATCAGCACTCTAAGTTCTCCCAGCTGAGCGAGCTGCAGGGGCCATGGCTGGGCACAGCTGACGCAGCCTGGCCAGGCAGAAGAACAGCAGGAGTAAAATCTTACGCAGTGTCCTTGCTCCATCTCACAGCCACTCACACCAGCGAGTTATCAAAGCTGGATTTCCTGATGCCAACAATAAACTGTTTTCTCCATCTGCAAAACTCTGCTTACAGAAGTTTCTAATGTCGTAAGTTTGTTTTGCTTTCTTTTGGTAAACAAAATAACATCTCAAAGGCCCCTTGGATTTGTCTGCAGGCACAGCATTTCCTTTCTTGCTGAAAGAAAACTGAGACAGAAACCATCACTAAGGTGAGAAGGAACAGCCAAGCAGCTCAGCTCCTGAGACTGACAGAGAGGTGAACCTGCAGTTTTACACAGCTTGAAATGGGAGGGAAGGGAATGAGAGTTTCTAACACTGAGAGATCTGTGCAGCCCATAGAACTCAGCAGGAAAATGGAGGGTTGTTTCTTTTTTCTTCCAAAAAGGGATTTCCCGATACACACCTATCCCTGAACTGAGTAGCAACACCTCTTGTTAGGACAGCAAGCTCCAAATCCTTCGTGACATGCATTAAAAGAATTCTCACATGTTATCCATCAACAATCAACTGTTCTGCTCCCACACAGAGCTGCACAGCCTGCATGGGAACTGCAGGAGCAGCCACAGACAGGAGACACTGCCTGGAAATGCTAACCCAGGCAACGAAAGCCACGGGCCAGTTAATATCTAAGTTGACTTTTGCTAGAAAATGGATCAGCCTAACCCAACCCCCAGGGCTCTCTGGGGGCGTTTCTGGTTGGATTTTCTTCTCTAAGATAAGAGCAATCAGTGAATACAGTGTTACTGTAGCATGAGGAGTCAGCAATGCTGCAGTCACGTTTGTTAAATGATCAAATTAGAGACGAACTGGAGGTCATCTGCTGGCACCCCTTCCCTACTTTCCAACGCTTAGGGACGCATCTAGAAGATACTTCAAAGACACCCCTGAGAACAGAAAAGCTTCCGGGCACAAAACCCACTTCGGGTCCAAAAGAGGCAGCAAAGAGCCGAGCCGAAGGGACGGGGCCGAGGATAGTTCCTTCAGGTTAGAGAAAGAGCGGCGAGAGAGCGGCGTTAGTACCTGTTAGTACGTGCGGAGCAGAGGGACGTCAGAGAGGGGAAGCGACAAGAAGCCGTCGCGTCCCAGGGCACAGACGCAGCACGCGGCTCCTCCGCCGGGGCCGCGCCGTCCCCGCCCGGCGCTTCGCTCCGAGGCCCCGCGGCAGCTCCTGCAGCCCCTCCGTGCCGGACAGCTCGGCGCTGCGGGCCGGGAGGCCGAGGTCTGGAGCACGAGGGAAGAGGAAGCCGCGCCCGCAGGGCCGCCCGGGCCCCGCGGCTCCGAACCGCACTGTGCGGCGAGAGGCGGAGAGGCGGCCACGGCGCTGCGGGGAGAACGGGGCGGGAACCACGCGGCACCGAGGGCACGGAGCGGCACGGCCCGCGACCGCGGTTATTTAAGGACACGGAGGAGAAGAGCCGCGCCGCCCGCCGGCCACTCACCCGCGGTTGGGCCCTTTGGGCACGAGCCACGGCAGGACGCCGCCGACCACCCCCCAGAAGACGGTCATAACGATGATGGGCACCGTCAGGCCACCGTACGCCATGGCGGGGCTGCGGCGGAGCGGAGCGCGGCGCCGGGCGGTGCCCGATCGAGGCCTCGCCGAGCAGCGCCCCGCCCCGCCCCGCCGGCCAATCAGCGGCAGCCACGTCACCCGAGCGCGAGGCGGCGCCGTTTGCCGCGCACAGCGCCGTGCGGGAGGCGGGGCGTCGGGAGGAGAGCTGACGGGAAGCGCGCGCCTCGTCAGCGGCGTAAAAGCGAATAAGGTGGAGCTGCGCGCGGATAGAAGCCGCTCAGGCAGCAGCTGGGTCCCTTCTGTCGGCGGTCAGCAAGCACGCGCTGAGCTCACCTGATCGCAGGGCTCGGGGCGCTGCAGCGCAGCTCTCAACGTTAAACACGCAAAGCCCGCTTTCCTCTCCAGGCGCGGCGCCAACAGCAGCGAGCCCTGCAGCCCTTCCCGAAGCACGGCCCTTCAGCCCTCCTTGCGGCACCGATGTAAGGGATTCGGATGCCGTGCAAGTGGTGGGGCACAGCATGCCTGGCCAACTGCTGAAACATCTTCAAATGCAAGGAGAAATGTGAAATACGTGCAGTCTGCAGAACTGCCATGTTCCTTTTAAACTGGGGGCGTTTCTGAGTGTTAGACATCAGATGAAAGACAGACAGACAGACACATCCACTGCTGTATGTCTGCAGGACTGCGCTGCTCCTACACCACTCCAACTTCAGCTAAATCACACCTTTGTGCAGAAGAAGCCTGTTTTCAGAAGAAAGAAAGGCTTACAAAGCATTTTTGAAATAGGCACCTTTAAAACAATTAAAAAATGAGAAAATATTTCACCACTGTCCAAATGCCCTGCACCAAAACTCCCTAAAGGAGAAGACACGCAGCAATACGTTTAGTTTTAGCAGTTCTTTAATGGTGTCAAATAGAAAGCCATCTACTCCTGCATCTTTTCGATCGTTTCTTCCTTGTATTTGCCCTTCTCCTTGCCAACCTGGCGAGACTTCGCTTTACGCTCCAAGATCTTCTTGCGGTCTTTGTCCAGCTTTAGCCTTGTGATCACCACCTAGAGAAAGGAGAAGAACTCAGTGCCTTCAGCATTCCAAGCACAGCACCCTGCCAGCAGCAGTAGCAGCACAGCAGCAGGCTGCCCAACTGCTGGAGTAGAACGGAGGGATTGAACTGCCTACGAGTTTCCCAACTTCTCCTCATCCATTCAGGGAATCAGAACATATGCACAGTGGCTTGCTTGCACAGCCACAACACTCAAGCCAACTGAAGAGCAGCCACTTTTCTACCCAGCTACAAAGTAATTGCATTGGAGCAAGTCTGATTTTATGATTTCATCGGAACATTTCCATGACACCAGGTGCTGCTCAGATATGACGGATAATGCAGCAGCACAGCTGATGCTGTTCCCAGCAGCACACAGGAACACAGTGGACCATCAGGCCTCGAGGAAATGCCCCGAGCTGCTGCAGGGAGGGTGAGATCGGTGATCGGGACTCGCTTCTCCGCACAGAGAATGGTCAGGCATTGCAGCAGGCTGTGCAGTGAGCTGCTGGAGTCACCATTCCTGGGGGTGTTCAAGAGACATGGGGGCACCGTGTTGTTGTGGACTTGATTTTAAGGCTCTTTTCCAACCTAAATGAAGCTAAGTTTATTTAAATTTGTCCATGTTTAAACAGCGCTAAGCTTCAGAATGCTGGAAAACCAAGCTGCACGCTGCTGCTGGTCACTGTCATATCTCTGCTGTGCTGCTTGGAATCACCAATCCATCCAGCTTAGCTACAGGGAGCAGCAGAAGTCCACACAGTCATCACCTTCATGAACAGGACCTGAACAGCTGAACATGGACAGCTGATTATCATCAGTAACACAGAGAGACAGACAGAAGATAATTTGTGCAAACCCTCTGCTACTGGATCCTTAATGAGTTTGTAACAAAACTGCTTTTCAGCCCTGGGTACCCTTCAGTTCCTTCTCTGCCCACAAAATTGGCAAAGAAATATTCTGTATAACTGAAAGCAAGACTTTAAAAAACACACTGAGGTAATCAAATCTTAAAACCTATACAGGCTTTGGTACAGCTGCGTGCTCCTGGTTAGTTCCACAGTACAGCAAGCCCTCAGGAATTAACTGCCATTAATTCCTACCTACCTCGTCCCACTGCAAGCGTGCAGCTGCACACTGCCCTAGGACTAACAACTATAATCTTTATACAAAGCTTTTTCTAAGTCCAATTTCCAGTGCAGGAGAGCATTCACAGCAGTGAAGGAGCAGCACAGACCTTGATTTTATCCACTATTTACCACAGGAGTAATTTCCAATTACGTGTACGTTGGTTCCATCACAATGTCACCTTGTACCTCATATGTTATCACTGCACACAAGTCACTGTTGTTTTGGAATCACTCTGTTCTCCTTTTAAGTAACAACCATTGAGATCAGAAAACCTGCTACAACCAGCACTTCAATGTACACGACAGGTCTGACGCACTCCAATTTCATCTGCTTCAAACCAGGTTTTTGGCTAGGCTTTCTGCTTGCTTTGAAATGATTTGCTATTGTGATCTAAACAGGCTTTGGCAGGTTTTCACTGACTCTAAATACTGCAGGATGGCTGGGCTGAAACCAATGGGATGAAGTTCACCAAGAACAAGTGCTGCGTCCTGCACCACGGCCACAAGAAGCCCAGGCAGCGCTGCAGGCTTGGAGCAGTGGCTGAAAAGCCGTGAGGAAGGAACAGACCTGGGGGTGTTGGTCAGTGCCTGGCTGAGCACGAGCCACCACTGAGCCTAGGTGGCCAGAAGGCCAATGGCATCCTAGCTTGTATGAGAAGCAGTGTTCCAGCAGGAGCAGGGAGGTGCTTGCTCCCCTGTGCACAGCTCTGATGAAGCTGCACCTTGAGCATTCTGTTGTTTTGGGCCCCTCACTACAAGAAACACACTGAGGCCCTGAAGTGTGGAGAAGGGCAGCAAAGCTGTGAGGGGTCTGGAGCACAGCCCTTGTGAGGAGCGGCTGAGGGGGCTGGGATTGTTTAGAGAGACACAGGGGAGACCTTATTGCTCTCTGCAACTGCCTAAAGGAGGTTGTGGCGAGGCGGGTGTCAGCCTCTGCTCCTTTGTGACTAGTGGCAGGATGAGAGGGAATGGCCTCAACATACACCAGGGGAAATTCAGGTTGCATATTATGAATTTTTTTTTTTCTCTGGAAGAGCAGCAAGGTGTTAGAACAGGCTGCCCAAGGAGGTGATCGAGTCACCATCTGTGAGGCATTCAAGAACCATACAGATGTGGCACTGAGGGATGTGGTCAGTGGGGAAATATTGCCCAGAGGTGCACGTTTGGACCAGAGGATCTTAAAGGTCTGTTCAACCTTCGGTGATTCTATGACTATAAAATCATTCCAGGCTGAAACCAGATTCAGACAAGATTAGAGCAGAACAGTCACAAGAACAAGTCACCATTCTGAGCATCTATTTAAACATTTCAACCACTTCCTAAATCAGTGCAAATGCCATATAGAAAAGATAAAGGATTATTCTAAAAGATCCATCCCCTAAACAATCAATTAAAAAAACTACCTGTGCTTTAGGAGCTCAAACCTTTTCCAGAAAGCACTGTTGGAACAGCCCAGTCTGCAACAACTCCACTAAATAAGCATCAGAAAGCCCCTGCTTCCAACCATTACTTCTCTGTTAGCATGACATTTAAAGTCTCCTTGTTTATTATTAATGCACACCCCAAGCAATCTCAGCCCATCATTCCACAGGCAGTAACAAAGTTCTACCCATGCAAACAGCAGTTCCTTCATTTGCCAGCAAGGCCTCCCAGTGCCCTGCAGAGCTCCCCTCACAGCCCATACCTTGCTGGGATGGATCCCCACGTGCACAGTGGTGCCGTTGGCCTTCTCACGCTGCACGCGCTCAATGTAGATGACGTACTTCTTCCTGTACACCTGCACCACTTTGCCGATCTGCTGCCCTTTGTAATGACCCCGGACGACCTAAACAAGGAGATACAAAGGATTCTTTTCCAGGACATCCAAAACATTCCTGAAGTAATTATCAGACCTTAAGGAACACAATATAATTATCCTAACCAAAAACCAGAACTGTAAACTCTTGTTTACTAATTGTGTCAGGAAGAGATAAATTACTGGACAATGTAAGCGATGGAGGAAAATGTAATGGATCAGAACTGCACCTTTTCCTCATTTAGCCTGCAATAAACTCTCATCAACCCACTTCAAACCTTTTCAACTAGAAATAGCCCTCTGCTGCTGCCAGCAATTTGGGTTTCTCATGCCTCCCAGTTCACTGACGTGAGGTCAGGAAACATTCCATAGGACAAATCTCTGACTACATCAATCCTTACTCTTCCCAGAGCTCTGATAACTTTCTACGAACAACTTTGGTCCTAAAAAACAAAACAAGATGAAAACCTAAAACGTGACAGCAGGACTCAAACATCAGCCAGCACAGCTACCTGGACTTCGTCATCCTTGCGGATGGGCATGGAGCGCACGTTGTATTTCTGCCGCAGCTCCTTGGACAGCGGGGAGGACATTATTTTCCTCCGGATGTGGGAAGGGGCATTGAAGTGCCGCTTGCGGTTCTTGCTGCGGTCTGAAGTTACGAATGGGTTGAACTTCATTTTGGCTGCACAAAGAAAAGCAGTTTGAGAGACGTGTAAGTCACGCTTATCAGCTACACACATAACGCAAAGCAAATCTTAAAAGCGCATTTTGACTTCACTTAATGCTTTTACTCTCATTCCCAATTTGTATATCCATATAACTTAGATTTCAAACAAGGTTTAAGCCTTCCACGAGTGACCGTGATTCCGGGGACTGACAGAGGTGCCTGTGTGCATATGAGACAGTATTCTGTAACGCAGAGCTCCCTGTAGTCACAAGTCAGGGCACCTGACGGACTTCTATTCATTTCACACAGTTGCACACCTGCTTTGTTTAAGAGGTGAATGTGTATTGCAGGCTTCCCCTGAAACGACGCTCACAAAGCTTAGAGATCTCTGATAAGATTTAACACCAGACCTTGCAGCACACAAGGCACATCTGATCTCCTCCAACTCTTAATGGCTGCAGCGCTGCCCTGTGACTGCTACACCCAACTGATACATGCAGCACCAGGTGCTTCTGTTCAGCCACACGAGCCAGGCTGCACAGCAGGCTGTGACACACTGCATTCACCGAATCGCCCATTAGCAGAGAACGTGTCAGAGGAACGACATCTATCCGGAGTCTGCAATCCAAACCGGCACCTGAGTGCAGTCAGGCCTGACTTCAAGCCGGGGTCGTGCCGGACCTGCCCACAGCCCCTGCCCGAAAGCCCGCAGCGCCCTCACCCCGCCGGGGCCGCTAAGCGCGGCGCAGCCCGTTCCCCCACCAGCAGCCCCCGGGAAGGCTCGGGCCGCCCGGCGGCAGCGATAAGGCCCGAGGCCACCGAGTCCTCTCCCGTCTCCCTCCCGCTTCCTCGACCGGGCCCCACCGGGGCCGCCGCGGAGCCCCCATCACGCCTCAGGCACCGAGGAACGGCTCGGGGCCGCCCCGTGGAGGATGGCGACGGATTGGAAAGGTCCACCCCGGGCGCGGAAACCTCACCCGCTGCTGCCTCCGCGCCGGTCGCCCGGAAAGAGGAGGACGAGGCACTTCCGCTTCCGCAACCGGCCGCCGGGCCCGCGCCAAAGGCCGTGCGAGGAGCCGGAGCCGGCTGCGCCCCCTCGCGGCCGGAGGTCAACTGCGCAGGGCTGCTGGTACCCGGCCGGCATCTGCTGGGTCCCGGCCGGCATTGCAGCCCCGGCTCCCACCCAGACATCCTTCTGGAAACCGCTCGGATTCGAATTTTTCAGTCCACACCGCCGTTGCTGCAACTTTCCTGTGTGCACTGTCACTCCACCATTCCTTCACACCCAACGTACCTGAACGTGCTGCCTGCGCTCCCAACAAACACTGTGCGATTACTTTGCTGTTGTTCCCCCCGGGCACAAGTTTATTTCCAAGGAAATTATCTCACGGCAGAAGATGCTGACAGAAATGACCCAAAGCACCCTCAGGGAGGAGCAGCACAGCACCTCGGGGAGGTTGGGTTCCCAGAGGCAGGCAGGAGCCATCTCAGGCGGGATGCCCAAATTCACGGTGTGGAACGTTTCAGTATTTAATCTTTGCTATTGCCTCAATGCATTTCCAAACACTCTGTGAAGCAAGGCTAAAAGGAAATTAAAGAGAGGAAGGACAAAAAAGGGTTACTCAAACATCGAGTGAGCGAAGCCAGAACTGAGTGCAAGCACAAATCATTCACACACCTCACACCTCATTCAAAGAAACACATAATAAGAGGTGAGGATACTCGGTGCAGTTCAAGCCCAGCACTGGATGTCCAGACATGACTCAGTGCTGATTACAACAGAGCCTCGTGGCAACTTTCCGCAGTGCGACCTGGCCTGAAGTGATTTCATTGTGTGATAACGCTCAATTCATTGAAATAATAACAAACCAAAAAAAACCTTTTACGTTGATTTTGCAACGGCAGTGCAACAAGAAGCCAATCCAAACACAGGAGAGTTTTATTTTTAATTACAGAACTAAAAAAAAAACACTAATAGTTTATTAACATAAGGTTGCAAATTAAAAGGCAGATGCAAAAAATCCTCAATAAACTGCACTGTAAAAATGCAAGATTTGAGCTTTACATGCTGCCTTGACACGGGGCAGGACAACAAACCCTGCCTGCTGAGAAATACCCCACTGCCACACTGCAGCTGAACCTCCGGACGGCTGTTCTAAAGGTACTGCAGACATTTCCAGCTCCAACAGTTCTGCGTAGCACACAAACAAAAAGCAAACTTAAACGAGAAATATTCAGGAAATTAATTCTAACCATTGCCATCTACACTGCAGATTTTGCTTTTTACAGAGCAGTAGCTGAATGCAAATATTTGATAGATCAAACATTCACAAACACACATTTTTTTTTAATTTTCACCCAATTCCTTTTGTTTTTCCCCCAAAAGCTCCTCAGCAGCCCACACAGTGCCTACACCCTACAAAGCACAGCTCTGCAGCTTCCCCACAGCCACAATCCTAACTCCAGCACTGCAAAGCATCCTATACTGCACTCATTCTCATTGCATGATGCCCCGTAGCTTCAGAGAGGTTTATTTAAACCAGAATAAACACAAGCTGTACACATTTTACTTCCTACAGGGTTGTTTCTGCTAGAAAACCACAAATACTTCTGTCAAAATACTGATTTGAAGGAGCAAATCCAAGCAGATGGATGAACACCTACAAAAAATGGTTTTCCTTCCACTACGGCTTGAGAACATTTTTGCTTGCATTGCTGTTCAAAGCTCATTTTGCCCCTAAAAGGTGTTTGAGACTAGAAGTGAAATGCAGCAGCACGTATACGCACGGGGCAGTCCTGCTACAGCAGTAACCACCTTGCCTTCACATCTGTACAGATTAAAAGTGAATCCTTCTGTAAACAAGTGGTGCAGCAGCATTATGTGATGCAGCAGGCCACATGCGAGGGATAAACGTGCCGCAACGTACAGCAGAGCTCAGAGTCAGCCTTGGCTTGGCAGCACTCAGAGGCTTTGCCCTGGCTCAGAGAACGAAGGTGCAGGCTGTTTCTTTTGCCAGAACTTGAGTACAATTTGATTTCCACGTTTAGCAAAAATAAAAAAGTGATTTATTACATCATTGCAGTGGATGTTTTGGCAGTGAAAGCAAGCACACCGACGTATGCAACTGTTATTTCCAAAAAAAAGCCAAACAATCTCAGTGATCTGGTTTAAAGAACTGGCCTGGGCTGCACAGAAGGCAGCGCTACATCCGGAGAGAGGAGGAGGAGGGCAGAAAAAGCACGCTGAGGGCATGAGACACAGAGACATCTGCAACCAGTTCTGAGCAAATCCTAAAGGGGAAAAAACTTCAGAAAACTAAGAGCACAACCCACTGTGCTGGAGATGCCTCAACAAGACGTTAAAATGGCATCCTTGTAATCCACCAGGTTCACAAGGTACGAGCAAAGAGTCAGCAAATTCAAGAGGGAAAGACGAGGACATTTTTGCTTTAAGCTTCAGTTGGTGGCAGTGGATTGGAGGAAATCCTTCAGGCGGCAGCAGCAAGTATTGCAATGGAAAAACCCCAGGCTGCCAGCAGGCATCGCTGCCACCTCGTGGGAACCGCTGACGGACAGACGGACGCACAGTGAAATGAAGACAAACATCTCATTTTCAAGTTGATTTTTGTAAATGGAAAAAATGTATAAAATCTATCCGTACATTAACAGATACAGGAAGTTACACAATCCAGTTTACACCTAAAGGAACAGCAATCAGTCCATAATAAGAACAGGGAATAATTCCAATGCTGCAACTTGTCAGAAGTCACTACAGGGCAGAGAATGGGTGTATGTGTGTGGGGGGGGAGCTTGTTGGCCTTTTCATTTTTCTTTTTTGGCGTGTGTGTGGATAAAACTGGAGACCTTCCCTGCTTCCAAAGCAATGAGACAATTTCAACAGACGTGTATTAGGAATACTTTTGAAATGCATCTGACTCTAGCATTAACACTGATAATTCAAGGATTCGTATTATTCCAACATGATGTTTGGATACTTTTGCCTCCAGAAAAGGGCAATGGACAGTAGATACTACCCAAGAGAAATCCTGCACCTGTCTTAGAATTTATAGCACTGATTGAGGAACTTTATCCATTCTGGAAGCTTAAAAATCCATGTATCCTCAGCTCAGACACATACAAAGCATGCAGAGACAGTTACTAACCAAGGAACATCTAGGAGGCTATGGAAAATGGACCAGTGGGCATTGGTCTACTTTGTAGTGAACTCACATCAACCATTGCATGCAAGCCACACCTGGCAACTGTTCTCCCCTTGCACCTAAAGTTACTGGAGGGTTCAGAAGACAAAGCCTGAACAAATGGGCATGGAAGTTCAGTATCACTTGAAGGAACAGAACAGAACAACTGCAGGAATGCCTGCCCCGCTACTGCTGTACCTGTGGGCAAACAGCGTCAGTGCAGGGCTCAGAAAAGATGCCTGGCTGAATTGTAAAGAAACAGGTAGGCACCTTAAACCGTGGACAGACTCCTGTGTTGTACAAGTGTATTCAATACACACACACAAAGCAAGACAGTAAGCTGTGCTCGTTCACCCAGAAGGCTGCACCGCTTTTTTTCTGATCACACAGAGTGGAAAACTGCTTTTAAAATAACAACAGTAATAACAATGCAGAAGTGCAGAGTCCAGATTACTGGGTGGTCTGTGTTTAAAATAAAAAACCAAGAAGAAAACCAACAGAAGAAGGAATAAAAGCTAACACTGTAAAGACAACTACTCCCTTTCAAAGCAAAGGCCACATAAAACTGTGTTGCTCAGTTTGGTTTTTACTTCATGCCACCTGTAAACACAAGACTGGATATTCAGTTTCCGGGAAGAAATCAAATCACTTTTACATCCAGAGGAAAAGGCTCTCCTCTGCCTGGACCACAGATTATCCAGGAAAAGGTAGCTGGGGGATGGTCTCCTCCTTTCACTAAAAAGGTCATATCTGAACCAAAGAACTTTCCATAAAAGCACAAGACATTTCTTGATGTAATTTCTGCCCTCTGTCTCTAAAGCCTGCTATGGGAACTAACACTTTCCATTCCTCACCAACAGATACATCACCTTTTTGGCACCAAGGGTGGAATTTCTTCCTAATGTATAATTCTCCTTTATATGTAAGTTGATTGTCTGATCATGCAAATCCAACAAATTCCAAAAAGTGCCACAAGACAGCTTAACTCTTTGCAATCTACTACCTAGCTTGTATGCTGCCATAGGAACACCCCCAAGAAGATGCTACTATCCTTACTTAGATCTGACAGTGTGTTTCATATAGGGCTTTTCAACTTCTCTTTCTGGGGGTACAGAATCGAAATCCAAGACATGACTGCAGTAATTTTTGTTATTTTGCTCTCAGAGCTCTGAAATGCATGGAGATTTCTTCAATTAGTTGAAGAGGTCTTCACTGAACAGCCTGATTAGAGAAAAACACACTGATTCAATCAAATAGAAAATAAAGACAAAAACAGGTAGTGGTAGGTTTCTCAATCTTTGCTCCTGTCCTTGAAGACTAGTTTAGAGTTTCACTGCTACTGCATTTTCCCCAGCTGGATCTTCTTCCAGGCTTCTGATGCTGTGAAAATGCAGGAGTCCAGGATCCCAGCTACAGTAAATGTTCCCCCAATGATGGCACATATCTGAAAAGTACAAAAGAGGAAAGAAATGTCAGTGATGAGGCAAACGTTTACGCAGCTTGAAAATGAGGGGAAAGATATTGCCTACTGTAGGGAGTCTTTTGGAAGCACAGTAAGAATTGGGTAATAGTACTGGGGTTGTAATTACATGATACTCATTCAGGAAAACTCTTCTGTACAGTGGAATAACTTAGTGCTATCTGGAATCACTGTAGCCTGAGCCAATCATAAAACCCAGCTCCTAAGAGTACAGAATGAATCCTGTTCCTTCCTAAACTCCACCTAATAGAGCTTTCTAGAAGTCCAGTGTTGCTCATGTATTCCTACTTCTGTTTTCTATTATAAATATCACGGCCTTGTAGTCTTTTCCCTATTTCACAAGATGCAGCATTTGCAGACAGGCAAAAGACACTTAAATAGTATGTTAAGGATAGTGACTAACAGAAAAGCGTAGCTACCAACGACACCTACAGCTAAGCCTGTCTAACACTTTCCATTACAAGTGCTGCTACTAAAGCACTGCCAACTTAACTGTTTGTGGGCCAAAGTTTTCCATACAAGATGTCTTGGGTAGCATTATAAATATATATATATAAAAATATCAGCAAAAACACAGAATCATTTTCAAGAAGACAGTTAGGGAAAAAACTAGACTCCTGATTTTCATAACAGCTTAAGTCAGTTCTCAAATGCTAGAAAAACACCAAAGTATGACATTTCAAACTAAAGGTACTTCTGCTTGGAGCACCCCAAACCAGAGCGCACCAGTTCCAGACTTCACAACACACTGCTTCCATTCTTTTAGTTATGAAATAAGGACAATGCCAAAGCTGCCTCCCAAGGAAACTGTGAAGGAAAATGCTTTAGAAGTGTTTGACACTATGACGATAGCTGTCCTTGTGGATACACACAGCCTGTGTGCTGGACCAGGTTCACACAAAGCACCTGTCAGTAACAGCCCTGTGTGATGGGAAGAAACGCTGCTTGCAGGGTGCTGCCCCACTGCGTGCACTGAACAGGGCTATGCTCACATGGAAAGTATGATACAGACTAATGTATCCTAATAACATTTAACAGCCAAGTTGTAATTACACAAGGCCTGGCATTTCATAATGCCCACATTTTTGCCTTCATAACTGTGGTGTTCTTTGAATTTGGTCTTTCACATGTAATTCGTTGTGTAGGATTAGGTGGCTCTCAGAGCAAGAGACACTGTGCCAGCGAGGGCAGGGCAAGACACAGAGCTTATCTCCTGAGAAGGGCCTGCCTTAGGAAAGGGGATCTTGCTATGATCCAGGAGTTGAGAGGGAGAGCAAGGAAGCCCAGATTAGTAAGCTAGAGCAGCAGGGGAATTCAATGCAGCTAGCACAGAGGGAAAGTGGAGACACACTGGACCTACTGCGTGTCCCCACAGGCAAAGTGACACGGAAAAGAGTAACAGAAGAGCAAGAGCATTGGGTTCAGCAGGAAGATCGCAGTGGCAACAGAACAAACAGGTCATTAATGCTGAGTGAAGGCTGCAAGAAATGCACCCCTCATTTACACGTCTATCTATAACTGTGATATTTGTGTTCAGTGAGCTCAGCGAGATGCGGAGAAGCAGCAGAGATAGCAAGGCAAGGTAAACATGACTTCTGCAGGAAGGCTGGCATTCCAGAAGATAAAGGCTTCAGAAACCAGAGCACCAGCTGGAGGCAATGCTAGCAACTCTAGGGGACAAGCCCTCCAGGCTCCCCTCTGCCTGCTGTCATCGTCCCCCCCCCCTCCCAGCATGATGCAGGGTGACTTTTGGGGGAAAATGACAGCAATGGAGTTGGGTTATTTCAGTTCTGGGCAGCTCAGCTGATGCAATATTTACCGCAAACAGAAAGACTGTCCAACACTAAGATCATATGGTAGGAAAATCTGATTTCAGTGCAGCACCGTGGGGGGGGGGGAGGAGGAAACAGAAAAAATATATATTCATCTGCACTGTACTGCTGTGTACTGCACAGTGTTTATGAGTCACACACACCTGGCATTTGCTTGGAGCCTCCCAGCACGCACACAGCTCTGCTTTGTTGCGACAAAAGCCGGCAGTGCTGGGGTTGGTCTCCAGGTCAGCACAGAAGCTGCACCATCGCACTTCCGAATCATCACCATGTGAACGCTCACACAGCGCTGCTCCTTCGCAGTGCTGGAGGAAGTCAGGCATCATGCACTTATTCATATTGATTCATATTTTATACTGGGAATGATGGGTGTTTGTCCCCGTGAGTTTGATTCAGGCCTAACCATCAAAAGAAGAAGGAAAAGGAATACAGAAACGTAATAACTGCAGAATGGAGAGATCATGCCATGTGGGATACACAGGAGGCTTTTTAACAGAGCATTATTTCTGTACAGAGGCTGGTGTGCAGGCTGAAGGACACCAGTGGCTGTGCAGGAGGAAATGCAGCAAGACAGATGACAGAAAGGCAAAAGTTGGATATGTGATTGTGGAACTTGTCCCACAAGGTGACAAGTTTAAAACCTGAAGATGATTTTAATGGTCAAAGGAGACCTGTAGGAACATCAGGTAATTCCTGATATGGTAAGCTGGAGAATTCCACCCAGAGATTTCTGGCTGACCTGCAGCACATCTTGTAGAACACCACTATCTTGGCTTTAAAAACTGCATGGACTGAATCTGTGCTACCGGCTGGCAACAAGTCCCACAGTGGAAATAATCCTCCCCACAACCATTTTTTCCAATTATTTCCAGCTTAATTCCTTTCATACCAAGCAGGCTGACCGCTC
Organism: Lagopus leucura; assembly: GCF_019238085.1. Classification (NCBI taxonomy): domain Eukaryota; kingdom Metazoa; phylum Chordata; class Aves; order Galliformes; family Phasianidae; genus Lagopus; species Lagopus leucura. The sequence goes on along the minus strand of NW_024962278.1, from coordinate 7,046,425 downwards.
CTCTCATATCAGGAAAAAATCTTCATTTTTCTTTTGAATTTTGAACGCTTCACCAGAAGTTTGTCTCATTTTCTCCCTGCTGTCCCCTTCCAGCATCTTCCATCATTGACCTCGTGATAAAACCCTTCTTTCAGCCTGGCCACTTATATGAATGCACAAATCTTCAGCAGCAAAACTTTCTCCCTTTCTCCATAACCTCAACCACAAATCCATGGACGACTTCTCTTTACTGGGAAATACCTTAATTTTAAGCAGTATCGTTTAAGAGGCTCAAACTCCTGTGTTTAACACTGCACCAGCTGTGTGTGGTTAACCCTGGGATCCATTGCAAATTCACCATGTGCATCAGTGGTTACACTGACTTACAAGCAATATTCTTACTTAGAACTGAATTTTTTTTCAAGCCTGGCATGTAAAATAAAATAAATCCTAAACCTTTGCCTTTGTTCTACACAGGAAGCACCTCTAGCGAGGTATAGAAAATGAGAATAACTCTCCATACCACAAAAACCATGGAGCTGGCATGAGTCTGAGTGCTGCAACACACAGCACAGTGGTTCAGCTGGGAATACAGAAGACCAGGAACCAACACCAGGCATGGCGCCCTGAGCAGCACTGAACTTTTTGGAAGGCAAATGTAATACTAACAAAGAGCATCAGATAATCTCCCCAGCAACAGAAACTCCTTTGCCTTTTATTGAGCAGTCGATACACCTCTCACCTGACTGCCCCACATGGGACTGTCCCTTCTCAGTGCCCCTCCAATATCAGTGCTTTTGACCTGACAAGCAGCCAGCCACACACTGCACTGCATTTCTAGTGCTGCTAATGCTTCTTTTAAACCCACAGCAGTCTCCCACACTTCAGGACACATTTCAATTTGCTGTGGTTCCCTAGCAAACAATCTGTTCAATGAAAGATGCCACAGCACCCACTCCAAGTCTGTGTGCTTTTTTAAATTAAGCAGCTGCTGCTCAGAAATAGATTATGAGTTCCCACGGCTCCATTGAGCAATGACTCCAGATGCCCCAGCACATCTCTGCCTGGGCCAGGTTGCAGCTTGTGTTGCTGACCATGAGCTGGTCTCCAGAGCAACTGTGATGCAAAAGGCCACAATGGATACACAGGAAGGGGCTAGAGCAGTGGAAAGGACAACAGAGTAGATCGTGTCATCAAAACAGGGCAAGGAAACCTAGGACAAAAGGTGCGTTAATCGCCTGCCTCCCTGCTTCCCTTCAGCCTTGTCTCTACCACCTTCAATACTGTAAGCTTAAAGGGCAGCACACGCACCAGGCCAAGGCTGCCCCAGTGTAAAACATTCCCAGCCTAAATGAGTGCAAGAGCAGATCTTGTGCACCAGGTGAGCCACGCTGATAGCCATGCTACAGCATATCTGTACCAAGGATCTGCCTCCACGTCAGCCACCTCTGAAAGGGGCCTGGCAAAGCTGTGCACAACACTGTGTAACAGCTCTGCAGATATTGTCATCCATACGTCTCCGTAGGAATGATGTTACACTGGAATGGCCTCACGTAAGCTGCTTCAGATTACAGCCATTTAAGACCAAAGTAGATAACAAACAATTCTAAAACTCTTCCTCAGCAGTCAAGGAGGCAGCACACAACTGCCAAACTTTACAGACTGTACAGGGCAAAGCTCTGGCAGGGTGGTACCAAATCCAAAGGTCATTGTGGCAAACAGTCAGAAAAGCCACTCCTGTGGACCCCATATGTGAATTCTGAAGCATAGCACCACATTCAATGAAGATGTCATTTATATGCATTCAATGCAAGCAAGGGACACAACAAATAATGCCAGCTATTTGTGACTTCTAAACACTGTTCCTCTTAAAAACACCTCCACACTTCCACCCCCAACAAGAAGCTCGAGAAAGCTATGAGTGTACACTGTTAGGGAAAGAAGTAGAGGCAGTATGAGATGCCAAATCATAAAATGATGATGTTTGATCTTTTTTAAGATTACATTTTGAAGCCCGGCAGACATGCTAAGATGACAAAGTCTTAATAGGTGACAGGTTTTGCTTTAATACCAAGACCTCTTTGTCTTGGTATTTGTATATCCCAGGGATCACACACATCTCTGATGTTAAGTGAAAGGAGCTTAGTATTCATCAAAAGCTGCAAAATCAAAATCCTTAAGTGCAACACAGCCATACTGTTTATATGTTACTTCCCATTGACACAGTCAAACTGTTTAAAAATCAAAATCCGAGGTCTTATTTCAACCAATTTATTAGCTACTTTACATTCTACCATGCCTCACTAGCACAAGAGACCACAGTTTATATTTTAAGCCAGTATCCTCAGGACACATTTTGCCTGATCTGGAAGATCCTGAAATAACTTTTTGCCCAGTTATCAGTTTGGACAGTACAGCTTTGCTACAGATACCAAGATCAGTATTGCAGGATGTTATCTGGATGGATCAGAACACAGCTACACAGCTGGTAGGAAAACACCTCTGGAATGTTATGATGTAGCTCTTCTCCACTTCTGCCTGAGAGCAGACACCTGGAACTGGCATACCCATATTAAACCAAGCAGCCACACCGAGTTAAACAACTGCCCTGTCTTCTCTGCAAGTTAGGCCTCGTCATTAGTGAGGCAGCTTATTGCAGCCTGCTTTACTGCATACCTCATTAGTTTAGTTCCAAGTTTCTGGCATGTTGCAATCGTGTTCACCATACCTAGACAGAGTTTGGCGCTTCTGGAATAGGATAATTTTCTTTCTTCTTGTGCCTAACTATTAAATCAAATTGCCAGAGTATAGGATTAGCCAGTTACCTCACTTACACTTCACAGCACTGGCGTGGTGATGTACTGTTTTATTTCAATCATGTCACAATGCCCTGAAGCAGAAACTCAGTTCTTCTGGGAAAGTAAGGCTTGGAAGAGAAATGGAAAGCAGGCAGGAGAAAGAAGAACCACAGGCTTTGAGTAACTCACCGATGTGATAAACCTGTACAAAGGCTGTCGCCTCTCTGTATATTTCACCGTGATGGGACTCAAATCATAACGAAACCAGATAGCTGGGATAATGCGGCCTGTGTGACTGTAGGCTACGTACTCCTGGAAAAGAAAGCAGAGAAAAATGACACAGCACGAACAATCCCATTCTGCATACAGTGCCTGGTCCCTAATTTACTGTTCTGTACTAAAGATCAACTGAAGAAGTAAACAATTAACTCTGGTATGACGCTCCTTTCTCTACGCTTATCAGATGGGAAAGCAATTTCTTCATATTCTGACTGTGACACAGCTGGAAACAGAGGCATGGTGCTTAGCAGTAAAGAGCCTGTCACTGATTCCTCTAGTGTAGATCTGCTCTACTTAAATACAAGATTGTAAATGGTTGTAGATGAAGTTTTTGTACTGTCAGTATGTAAATCATACAAAAATTCACCAAACAAACAGAACTCAGTTAGCAACAACCTGAAAATCCCTGCTTGTCTGTGCACTCAGAACAGCAATCAGCAATTCCTGTCTGTGAGACCCTTGCACGCTGAAACAAACGTGAATGCTCTGCCCAGTCAGTATGAATTATGTAGAGCAATTTAAAATGAATCCTCTAAAGACCCATTTTGTACATTTGAAAATCATGCTGAAAACCAGAATGCAACTATATACAGAAAAAAACCTGTCAAAAGGTCCCAAAAATATTGCAAGCTGGCTGAAGACAAACATCTTTAGATTTCCAGTGATAACCTTACTTACTCTATTTCTGCAATAACTGCTACAGTGCAATGTATCAGCAATGGATCAATACCCTGTTAAATCACAGAGTGCAATGCTAATGTAGAACAAACACTAACATCAGCTTAGCATCAATTGGCACAGCTTTCAGAGCTAATATTTTGCCTGTGCTCTCACTTTCAAGGATTAGGGCATTGATTTCAACAGACCAGAAAAAAAAATCTGCTGAGGAGTCAGCACAGAGCCAGCAGCACGTGCACAGCACACCCTGCAACTTTACCCAGTTGTTCTTCCCTTCTTTTATCCCTATGACAGGACTCCCAACTCAGATGACCTTTTCAGTTTCAGTTCTCCTTCCTGCAGAGGCAAAGACAAGCTCATATACTTTGAAAAGATGAAGAAACGATAAGCAATAGAACATCCATGAGCATGATACAAAAAAGACAACTCTACTCTCCACGAGCTCAGAGGGAATCAACAAAACAGCATCAATCTCCTTCGCTGGTCATATATAACTCCCAGATTTCCCTCTAGTCTTTTTTTTCCCCTCAAAGAAAATAAAAGCAGCAAAACTGTGCTGCAATGTCCAGTTTGAGTGTTTCCAGCACTCTTATTGCAGACATTCTGCAGTGCACGTTAAGATAGTGGCTATTTGGGTAAGTGGGGAAGCAGACCTAGAAGGTAAAGGGAGAGAAAAGACAGCCAGCCACACCTCCTTCATCTCATCACACTAGCCAACCTATGGCAGATTGGCTTCCAATTTCTGTCTCCCACTAACAAGTATAGGAGTCAAAGACTAAACACAGTGATATGAGAATTTCTATCTTTAATGAGAAACGGCAGAAGCAGCACTGTTTTTCCATGCTTCCATTTTGACAGAACTGGCTTCATCTTTTTTTCCCTCTCCCCTTTTCCCCACCAACAGTTCTGTGATGAGTCAGTCTTGGCTGAACTTACAACCGTAATCACAGAAGTGTCAAGAGCTCCTGCTGTCTATTCTCCAAATTGCTTTCAGAACTTGTGTCACAAGAGTCTTATCAGAACAGCAATAGTGACATTAAGCAGAAAAAAATATATCGTAAACTGAACAGAGAGAGACATCCAAATCACTGGGACACACTGTACCAGCAAATCCCAAAGCTGCAAGACAGGAACACTAATCTGAGAACTAGTCCATAAGAGCGGGTGCTTGAATCTCAGCTATGACACATCAGTAGTCATAGACACTAGGAAAAGATTCTAGACTTTCACTTAGTACCTGAATAGCAAATTGTTTTTAACTGAATGAGAAATTTTACCTTGATAATTAAATAGGGTCTTTTCCCTCCAGCCTCCCAACACACTTTGTTATGAAATTTACTTATATCTATTTATTGTAAATTTATTCAAGAATCATAAAGTTACAACAACTAACATAATCCACTAATAAAGTAGATGATGTTTACTGCTAAGTGTTACATATTTGATGCTGCAGATACCACAGATAAAAAATCCTTAAGAAAGTTACCCCCTTGGTCAGCTAAACTGGCTGACAGTTCTGTAAGCCAGCTCCAGTGTCACATGTTTTGATAATTTATTTGTCTGACACATCCATCACAATTGAGACTGTTCTGTTAACAAAACTATGTGCAAGTACATTCAGCTGGATTCCAATTTCTGTTCAAACCCCTCTTAAATCACAAGAACTGCAGCACATACAAATCTTCCACATATCTTACAGAAATCTACATTAGCTAAATAGACACGACATATTCAGGAATAACAACACTGTACTCTAAAAGAAGACCAATATCTGCTCTGACTTGTCCTCACAATCCTAATCTCAGTAAGCACCAGCACCAGGAGCAACAGCAAGCCCTGCTCTCAAGAGCTTCAGTTCCTCCTCCTCCCAGCAGAGGCTACTGCTCACCTACAAACAAATGTACATGGCTGTAGAGCAGATGTGTAAGAGGAAGGAAGAATGGTGAATGAAGATCCTCCATGCATCCACTGGGCTGCAATGAGGAGCTTTTCTGAGAACTGCTTCTTTACCTTATTAGCCACCGTGTATTGGTAGGAGTATCGCTGCTTGCCGCTCATGTCCTCGTACACTGTTGGGACTATCTTCAGTATGTAGTCATGAGAGGCCAGTGCTGTGCTCACAGAAGGAAAGTAAAAATCAGCATTCAGAGAAAGGAATCACAGCCTCCATAACATTCCAAAAGTAAACGAAAACATGTAAACTGTCAGAAAAGGTATCCCCTTCCTCCTTATGTTGTACGTTTGGGTCACCTGAAAATTCCTACCTGTTTGTAACTATAAATGATTGGCACCACAAAAAGCTGTCCTGGTGAGATCAAGCACTAGCTCACGTTAGAACTGCAGCTCACTCAGCTGCTTCTGACAGAAAGTGCTGAGGCACCACGCTTGCATGGTCCCAATTCTTCTGAGCAGCCAACTTTACTTCTTTCTCTCCCCTCCTTCTCCCACAGCTGCTTAACAACTGCTCAATCCTTTTTCATTACTTAAATGGCTAGGGCCATTTGCTATTTTATATCTATGAAACAGTTTTGAAACAGAATTTAAATTATTTTTGTGCAGAATCCTTTTGGTTAAGTGTAACACAAAGATGTACAAGAGAAAAAAAAATGCTGTCTAGCTTCAGGAACAGCCATAGAAATTTTGTTCCAATAAATGGACAAGAGTAATATCCTGTAGAAACCTGAGGAGTTGAAGGAGAAAAACTGGAGAGAGTTGTAGCATGCACTTGAAATTTGGTTTTTTTGTTGCTGGTCATAAAGAAGAGCAGTGAAAAAAAAATCTACCCTCCCATTTTCTGAGTAGAACTTAAGCCATGAGCAAACTTACAACTTGAGAACAAGGAAAACTTCTAGTTGTGGTTTCTGGAGCACAGGAGAGCTATAAGAATATACTGTGGATTTAAAAAAATATATCTGTATTCTACAGCAGATGGTTACACTAAAACTGGAGAAAATAACCAGATTGCAAGAGGGCTCCTCCTCTAATACTAGAGAAAATGTAAGTGACAGTCAGCAGTGTCTGGACATTTTAGTTATAGAGGCAAATTAAGGACTTCTGGATACATCAGTGTTGCATGACCAGCTTTGTTTTACCTCCTGAAGAGAGAAGCTAAGATCTGTAATCACCAAGAATACATACGATTTGAGCTGAGTTTGTCTGCTCCCTCCAAGGCGTTGAAGGCGCCATGAACATTCTGGACCTGGAAAGAAGAAAGACACGTGAATAAACCCTGCTCTAACTTGGCAGTGACCTTTGCTTCTCTATCCTATCCTGTTACAAGGAGATCAGCCCGATTCAGCCTTTCCAAAAACAAAGCCTCAGTGCAGTAGAAGATGACTTGAAGCATTTCTCAGTGACTGCCAAGCAGGGGTTGGTTCCAGAGGAAAAAAGTTGATTTCTCAATGTCTTAAAAATGAAACTCCTCAAAGCCACTGCAAAGCTAAAGGAATTGCAGCTGGAAATGGCCAGTTATGAAACTTCCATAGAGATATTACTTAAGAGCTTTGCATAGCTAACTGTGAAATTTACCTATCAGGCTGAAGGGAAATAAATGGGAATCGGATTCAGGATAAACTCTTGAGTCTTCATGCAAAGGTAGCTCGTGTCAGAGCAGTTTGGCTTGCACAGCTTTGCACATCAGCCCTGCCCTCACACCATGCACAACATGCCCTTGGAGAAGAGAAGGTCACATGCCAACACGGCCATCCATTCAGCTTTTCCTGCAGTTGGTCTCAGGCATGCAAGTATCTGTTTGCCCAGAATAACAGGATTTCCACTCCATACCTTCCACATACTCTGATCATCTGGAATCTAACGTCAACCAACAGAATAATCAATTTGTGAACTCTCTTCACAACAGAAACCCCACAGCAAGAGCTGTAGATCAGATGTTGCATCTTTCACAAAAAAATACAGCAAGCTACAGAGAAAGGACATATACATCCACAACCTAAAGATTCCTGTCCTTAAACCAGAAAATAGGGAAGAAACATTCAGAAGAAGTATTTGGTCATGAACGTGTGAGTTGTGATGACGTAAAACTCACCAACAGGGCAATGCACAAGGATTTCCTTCCCAGGTCCTCTTAACAACTAACAACATGTGGATATATTTCTCTGATCCTAATGGCTGTTTTACTGTTCTGAATGCAATGCAGTAGGTGATGGTTTGGAGGAAGCAACTGACCTAGTTTCCCAGACAGAAAACTAAAGACACAAAACTAACAGCAAGTTCAACTTGCAAGGTTGCAAGGTACAGAGAAAAATAATCAGCAGAACCTTCTACAGCACCTCCCGCTCTGCAGGGATTTCCAATATTTTACACAACAGCAACCATCTCCAAACTATAATTGCAGATTCTTTACTTGGTTATTATACATACACAGTGTCAGCAGAAAAGCTTACAAAGAAAGACAAGTCACCAGACTGGGCTACAGTATTAAGTTCCACTCTCAGTGCTGCTGAGAAGTAGCTTACTGCATATCTGAGCTTGAGATGTTAAAGTTCCCTTAAAACACTCTAACAGTAAATATTTGAGCTGCTGCTCAGTGAACAACTTTGTCTGTCCTGTGAGGTATCTGCATATTTGGGCTCATGCTTTAGTTCCTGGCTCCCCAACATCCATACTTCTGTTTACATGTAAGCGCTGTCTGATCTGTTGTCTCTCTGAACAAGTTTGCAAAGCTCCAAGTTACAGGGCAGACACTGCCACCACTGCCATCAGGTCCTTTGCTGCACCTGCCTCCTCTGCCTTTGCAGCACAGATAGCATCTGTAACTCCCAGCCTGACGTATTACCATGATTTTCCTTGTGGAATATTCTGGATTCCCTTTAAAGTACTTGCTGCCATAGATTGCTAATTAATCACTGTGCTACAAAGTGCACAGGTGCATTCCTTGGGGGAACATTAACTTGTTTGCACCTCATTAAGTACCTGGAGGGACTTCAAGAAGCAATAAAACTTTGGCCACAGTAACAAAATTGCTTTGCAAGAGAAAACAATCAAGGGTGTATAGCCAGGCGTTCTCAGGACTGTACAGTATTAGAGGCCAAATCCAGTGCTTTGAGCAGAAGTATTGGAAGCAAAGGAAGTGAATCAGCTGTTCACTAAAGCCAACGCTTGGTCCTCCCTCAAGACAGACCTCCACAAGATACTTGCCAGGCCCTTCAGCACCCTAGGCTTTAGCCTCTACAAAGGCATTCAAAGATATACAACTTGACTGATCAGACTGAGTCCAAGAGCAGGCTAAAAAATCACTTGTACTTATACAACTATAAAGGAAAGACCTCTTGCAAAGGTTAAAAACTACTGTTTTTCATTGCAGAAATCTAGCACTCAAGAGAATTTTACAATTCCACAGAATCACAGGGGTTGGAAGGAACCCTCCTACTTTACACATTTCTTTGCTTGGTTACCTGTCATGCAGTAACCTTCTGGTCTTTGTTTACATTAGGAAAAAATCAACACAAGGCCTGCCACTATTATACATCAGCTATTATGAAGAACTGAAGCTTATTCGATGCCAGACAAGATTTGAATCTTTATTTCAAACTGACTGTTCCTTATGTACCTTAGTGGATATTTCTGGCAAAGCAAGCAACATCCTACAAAGAACGAGGTCTCAGCATTCGACACAAGCAAATGAGAGAAGCTCCTTACTCCCTTTAAGAAATATGAGCATGTATTACATCAAAGCAGGTGGAGACACAGCTCAATATTTAAAGATGTATCTACATAGCTTTAAAGCTCTCCATACTTGCTGGCTCTCTACACTGCTTGCTGAGTCTTGATAGCACCTGTTTAGCGAACACAGCCTTCTTTAATTTGTACTCTTAAACTTATGTTTGCCTACAGGATCAGCAGCACCTACATGCCAGACAACGAGTAGTTATTCTGGGCTTTGAAAAAACTAATCAGAGCTTGTCCAAATCATGAGTCAACCACACATCTGCTGAACAGGTTTCTCACTACCAGCATGGAAGACACTTGCTCCTTTGCCCCCAACAGTCCAAGCTTCTCATCTCAGTGATACTTATTTTCAGCACTGAGAATTGAAGCTATACCATGAGTTGGGCTATGCAGCTCAAGGACTCCATGATAAAACAATGGGAACAGTGCCTTGTAGCTTGATTTCCCACACAAACTGCAGAACTGCCTATTAGCACTTACCTAATATTTCTCATAATCTCAGTGTGCTTTACAGACATTAAGCCAAGCTTATTTATATGCTAATATTTCAGCATTCCCACACAAGATATTTCCTAAAAGAAGCCGGGAGCAGAGTCAGAAGACTACAAAGCAATGCTTAGACTTGTTAGCATGAAAAAGGTTTTGGAAGTGGGTGTACAAGAAGCAGACTAATGAGACGTCTGTGCTGAGGAAAGAAGATTACAGAGAGACTACGGGCAAGCAATGTTTTGGGTGAGTCGCAAACTGGGTGTGCACATACACAACTCCCACCTGTGATGCTAGCTCCTTGGAAGTAGGCTAGAGAAGTGCTGTAATCTGCCCTCATTGAGAAATCAGGAATTATTACATAACTTGCAACACCTGGTGAAACTCTATCCACAGGGCAAGTGCACGCATTCAGCTTCTTCCCAACAGGGAACAGGTGAAACACAAGTCTAGCTTGTGTTTCACAGAACAAATTTGACTAATAGGTGTCTGCTATAGAAGTATGGTGACGTACATTAAAAAGAACTTGACTGGTGCTATGGTAAGACAGTAGACAGCACACATCTTCCCTCAGTATACTCCATGCTACTCTGCAAAGGAGGTCAAAATACACTTGCTAAATTAATATTAGAAACAGTACTGCATGGTTTTTTACAGAGTCACTCCTAGCAGGAACATAACCACAGTTTTCCAAAGGCACTTTCAGTTTCAGATGGAGAAAGCAAAGTTACTCTATGATGAACACCTTTCTTCCCTGAAGTAATGGCATGTAAAGTTAGCAAACTCTTCTGGACTGAATGCATACTGCACGAATGCCAGCTTGCCTACCCAGGCAGCTCATTCTTGTCCTCCCACACTGTACGTGGCCCTTCCATAAAACCAAGCAATCCAATATCAAAGTTACTGTAGTTGCATTCAATCCCCTAGAGACAGGGAATTTTCAGGGAAGCAAACTCACCTGTAACTTGTCCCCAAATGAGAGCTTGTGGATGATGTGAGTCATGTCAGGATTCTGAGGCTGTGCAGTGGCACTGTGTGTTGACACGTGAAAGTTACCAGGGACCTAAAATTAGTCAAGACAAGGAAGACAGGATTTCTCATTTTATCCCTCAAGGCATTGCTAGGCTTTGATATGAAGACAAAATGCCTGGATCCATCCAGCCTAGCAAATGGTATCACTTAATAGTAGACAACTTCTGGTACGCTGCAGAGAGGCTCTGAAATGTCTTCTTTCACTTGACCAACACCACCATACTGCACACAGAGCAAAGATCTGTTACATCCCAGGAGTCAGGCTCTCATTGCTACAGCTGCTGACTAGGAAGTGACTCCCAGCTCTAGGATTCCTAACACTTAAGGCTATGTCTTTCTTTCCCATTAAAATACAATTCAAGTCACTCAATAAACAATTGCTTAACATTTTACTCCCACATCTCACATTTGTAAATGGGACCACTGTTTCAGAACATCCTAAGAAAGCTATGCATATATTTTTTTTTCCAATCATAAGATACCTCACATTTCAGAAGATTGGTGGTTTTCTTCATATACAAAACCCATTCTTACCCACAAAATTTCGGGGGTATCCTGTACAAACAAAGCCAGATCTTCATCTTCTAGTCCTGACTTGTAGCTGGCTTTTAGCTCCTGGTTCCCCCAGTACAAGATTTTCTATTTGCTTTTGTTTTTTGTTTTTAATTCAGGGAAATACAAAGTTTTGAAAAAGTACAGATTTCACCTAAGGACTCAGTTCCAAGGCAGAAAATGAGCACTGGTGTCATTCTAACTGGATCACTCTAGCACGCGCAAAATTTTCAGGTCACTACCCCTACACTGTGAAGTCTTCCAACAAATTCAACTCAATCACTGTTACAGAGGTGCAAGACTTTTTTCCTAGGGAGAAAGGGGTTGGAAATTAAATGGTCTTGAATTGCAAAGCCTTGAACAGCACTAAGAATCAGTCTCAGACAACAGCAGGAAAACAATTGCACATCAGGTGCTCATTGTTCTCACTGTAGAGACTTCAGTGTCAGGCCCAAGGGAGGCCGCATGCTGATTACATGTGCTTTCAGGAAAGCTAAATTAAATGACTTGATGTGTGGCAGTGCACTCTGGGAACACTTTCAGGCATGGACTGAAGCTGCGTCATCCACAAGCTCAGTAAACAGGGTGGCAGTCTGCAGCAAGTACACAATGTTACCTTGTTCTCCCACTCCAGGTTTGATGCCCTGCCATGTACTACCACATGCCCAGGCTCTAATCAAGCCAAAAGTTACTCCTATAACTAACTTCACATAAGCTCTTTAAAAAGGGGTGTGTCTTTGTTATGTAAGCTTAGAGTCCCACAGCACAGTGTCCAACAGCCATGCACAGTCATGTTTCAAAGCAGGGCCACATCCCACTCGAGATGCTGGCTCACACAGGAGCCTGTAAAATTCCTGCCAAGGGACTGAAGACTTTCTTCCCCCTCAGATGTGAGAGGCTCAGATTTTCAGAGCCAGAAGTCCTGGTGTACGTTCCCTCCTTCTAGTCCCAGCCACTACATGAGACCATGCAATTAGTGGTTTTGCACAAACGAAGTAGAGAAGGGAATTTCTTGTGTTCACATACAGCAGCTATTTTTTTTTGTTTGCTTGTTTGTTTTTGAGCAGAAGTGACCACGTACACCAGAAAAAGCCACAACTGTTTTAGTACTGTGCTTTTGGGATTAGCAGAACAAGACCTACCTACCTTTGTAGAAGCCCTTTCCCAGTTTTGTGGACTATGAGCTGCCAGTAGTTTTGGCGACTTAGAGGTGAGGAAAGAAACATCATCTTTTTAATCCCTAATCTCTTCCATGTCACAGAATCAATAAGAGGTTCTGCCTGTTATTTTTAGATGAGATTTAACATGACCTGGGCGGGGAAGAAGGAAGCAGGATTTTGTAGCCCGTGGTACATGAGGAGGCGTGAATAAAGGGTGCGCCCTTCTGAGGACATCAGTGGGCCCCACCACTGACTCCCCCACCCCACCTAGTCATCTCCAGCATTACATAGCAAGATTATTCAATCCTGAACACACCCATCCCAGAGAGGAGCCTCCTCCAGGCCTGGATTTTCATTCTTTGAGGCAAAGCATCCCTACAAAGCATGCGCACAAGCCTCGTGCATGTGTTCCAAACATCTCAGCATGGAGCTGTTTCTGTTATGCTGGCATCCTCTAGCAGGGAACATTCCTGTCATTCTGCAGCTCTTGGAACTAAAGAGCACTTGGATAGAGACATTGCCAAAGACTTCTGCATAGTGAGTCACATTTTGGAGGTGCAAAAGTCATGATGAGTGAACACAGAAGCCATTCAGCATTCATCAGGCGTTTCTACGTCCCCTATATGTTAGGCTGCTGCATTCATAGAGACATCACTAGCCACAACACAGAGCCACTCTGCTACTAAGGAATGCTATCTGGGTTACCTGCTTTGAAGATTAACAATAAGCCTGATCTAACATGTCCTCTATGGCTCTAACTACACAGCCTCCTCTTCCCATATTGTTCTGCAGCACCAAGGGAATCAACTTCACCCGCTGATTAGGGACTCCCTAAATGTACTCCCTCAAGGGGAGACAGAGACACACAGATTTTCATAGCATTTTACAAATAGATCTTACAAGCATTTCCTGAGCCAGCTCAAGCTCACCATCATTCCTACTCACCTTGTTGATGCTGAAATGTCCCTCGAATCTACAGCCATCCCCATTATTGAGAGGTATTTTCATCGAGTTGTCTATGTGACCCACTTCATGCCTTCCCATTTCATCCTGGATGTCTAGTCCAACTACTGCATGGGAGGGAGGAAAGGAGACAAAAAAAAAAAAATAATGAGATAAAAACAGAAAGGTTGCATAGGAAAAGCATGTGCAGCTTTTACAGGAAAAAAGTCCACATCATTTTCCCTGACACTTGACTAAAGTGCTAATAAAATAACATCATATGTCAAATACCCCTATACCAGAGTGAACTTTGTAACCAAATTTTGTAGACTGTTTATTTGACAGAAACATATATCTTATACCCTGTCAGTTAACTTCAATTTGATCTGCATACACAGAAAAACTTCAGGTAGACAAGGCAGATGATCTGTGAAAAGCCAACAACTGTCTGTTGAACTCAGTTACACATAAAACTTGGGAGGTTTCTTGCTCCCAGACACTATGTGGTCACTGTAAAAAGGGAAAGTACTTAGAATAAGGTAGCAAGGGAGGTAAGTCACTAACACAGGCTGCAGTGAGAGCACAGGGTCCAGGAAAACTAGTGGCCTGGCCTCACCTGGAATATGAAGTGATGGGGTATTGGCATAGGCTGCAGTGATGTGACATCCTGTTACAGAGGGGTCACTGTACAAATTCTGGCCTATTCAAATATGAATTAAAACAGGTAAGAGAAAGAAGGTACTCACATTCACAATGCAGATTTGGTAAACTGATGTTCAGATTCACTTCTATTTTACCTCCACTGTCTTTGTCTGGGTCATCCACGTACAGCTCATTAACTCTAGAGGAAAGAAGACACGAGTGGGTCCACGCATATAGCTACTTTCCACGGGAGAGGGCCAAAAAACAAACTCCAAACAACCAGCCTTGTATGTGAAGTGAAAAAAAAAAAAAAGATAGAAAAGAGAGATTTTGAAGCACAGAGCAGAAGACAGCACGGCAGGCCACAGGGCACAAGACCCCCACGTGTGATTGACCACATCAGGTACAAAAGCTTTTTCTTTGCTTTCAATCATCAGCACTCCATTTTTGGGTGCCAGGGTCTCCTTTCTCTTCTCTCTTACTTGCACCTTCCTCCCTTAGTATTTCATTTCAATCTACGAACTGTAATCAAAAGCAACGACTAAAATTGAGAAGAGGATTCAAATCAGGAAACAGATGGGATGAAACATCCTGGACAGCAGGATCTAACACTGTGCAACAGCCTCCCAAAGAGCAGTGATGTGCCAGCACTGTGGGTGCTACGAAACAGATTTAACAGAAGACAAAATAGAGATATAGAGCAAAAGGAATACAGAACTATAAATATTTATTGTTGGCACATACAATCCATCTGACAGCTAAAATATAAACCAAATGAACCAACGCAAGCACAGCCACATGTCCCAGAGAACACACTCCAGAAAAATGCATCATACTGAAGCAGGAAGATGTGGAGGGTACCCAACAGCTCCATCTCTATTGAAGTCTGAGACTGCTCAGTCTCAAGGAAGAAGATTTGAGAATTTATCTTTCAGCGTGATAGATAATAAAGGTATGGGAACTTATGCTCAAGCAAGCTGCATAAAATAAATTATCTTTGCTATTAAGAGCTCTGTGTTATTTCTGTTTAATGCTCAAAGTGTGTGAAATCCTTTGACAAGCCCTTGCCGAGTATACATGCTAATAGACAGACCAGACCAAGGGCAGCTAACAAGACAGAATCAAAGCGATTCTGTTCTGGTGATACATCTCTGGACCACAGTGAACTGCCTGCCCTGTGGATTCAGAAGAAACAAGTCTTCAGACTGAGAAACACACAGCTGCCAATTTCTTTCCAAGTTAATTACTCACAGGTCAGTGAGGTTTGCAGACACTCATTTAAAACCAGCACAGCATTTGTCTTCAGCTTCACAGCCCTACCTTTCTCTGTTTTTAATTGGCTTGACAAGTTGCTTGCAATCATTACTCAACGTATTTTTCAAGTGATTAACAAAAATGACACAGAGGGAGTGGTGAGATTGCTCATCAGCGACCTAGTTAGAAGCTCCTTGGCTGAGCCTTCTCCTTCCAGGTGGAATGTGTTAAATCTTCTATGTATTCATCACTGGCAGACTAGGTAGTGATTGGGATTAAGTCATATGTCCAAATACAGGGGTAAGGAGTACTCCAGGCAGCAGAAGCATTACTCCTCCAAAGCACCACATCTCTCTCCTCCCTCCCAGCCCCCAGCCTGATTTCTCCCCAGCTCCTCATTGCCTCAGGTGTGACCACGAGCAGCACAGCCAACTCCATGCTTCTGATGAAAGGGAGCATCTGTGTCAGGGCTAGCACAGAAAGACTTCAGGTTTGGCACCTCAGCTGATGCAGCCCAGATCTTTGGAGTGAAACTCTAAGAAGTTCACTAGTTGTATTTGCAAATTTCCAGTTCTGAACAGGGCAGACAATGGGCCCCCAGGTGTGGTGCTTGAGCAAATGCCCATAGGCCTTCTGGAGATAAGTAAGCAAGAAGTGGGTGCTGGTAGAAGTCAAAGGATAAACTGTGTACACAGAGCCTCTTGAAGCTTTTACACAGGAAGACAAAGAGGTGAGATCACTCAATCACAGACTGGATCACTGAGGCAAAGAGAAGTAGGCCACTGTGCCCATGTCATGTGGCCCATTAGTTGCAGAGATAAGAGACACTGGCTTCCCGTTTGGAACTCCGGTCATGAAACCACTTGTTCCTAGCCTGCCTCTTGGGCAAGGCTCACGGCCATTTCCTTTTCCTCATCACCCTGCTCTTCTCCTTAACCCCATTCCCAGAAGATTTCTTAGCAGGGGCTCAAAACTGCACTCTGCACTGACCTGCTCTGCTACTGATGTGCCTCCCCTGAAGGGGACCCTAGGGCACAGTGGGAACATATGCAGGCTAAGCTTGCCAGAGCAAACCTTAAAAGAAGATTCATCCTCTTTCAACAAACTGGAAATTTTACTCCCCAAATGCTTTCTGGAAATCTCACAGGTAAAGCAGATATCCAGGGTCAAGGCTGCTACTTCATGGATCTCCGCCTGAACCACTGCTGCCTAAGTCTGGGCTGGTGCTCTTGTCTCAGTTGCTAGCCTTCTCCCCAGGGCCAGGAAACCAAATTGCACACAGCCTTCCTATAATTTTACCAGACAATCCTGGGATGTTGACAAAAGCAGCATTTGGCACCTCTAGCAACACCCCCTGAAAGGATAACGTCTCCAGCAGAAAAAAAGAAGCTGGTTTTAACTTATTGCTGTCTATTCTGGAACGTAAAGTATCCCAGAATTAAGCAACAGTACCTAACAGTGAATATGAGATGGTCATAAGGGAAATAAAATCTGAGGTCAGGCAGAAGGACACTGTAAACACAGCTGCTTCTACAGTTCTTTAGGGAGGCAGCATATAGGGTCATATTGTAAACTAGAGATGGCACACATCTCCTCTTCCAAAGACCCCAAAGAAGTAGGAATTGGTATTTTACTGGTTGTTGTTAAAAGTCCATTTGAACAAAAGAGGTGCAATAAAGCAAAGGTGAAATGCAGAGCTATGAAAGTGTAATAGGGCAATAGGACACTTAAAAGTGCACCTCACCCTGAGCAGGGCCTCCCATCACTGCTTCAAGGAAATGGAGGAAAGTTTCCCTACGCTGCAGGAGCAGTGATCCACACAGAAAGAATCTGCTTCACTTCTAGAAAGAGCCACTTTGAAATACTTCCCATTCCTGAGCGATGCTGCTGGGAGATAGATGCTCATCCCATCTGCTTACAAACTTGTAGCATTACACAGAAGGAGTTGGCTAAGATTGCAGATCTTGCAATGGTATGCAAGACAGAGGGGAGAAGAGTAGCACGAGGGCTTAGCATTTCTTTAAGATTTTATCCAAAGACAGACAAACCCATTCTCCACGCTTAGATTTATGACACAACAGCTTTGTTTCCCCAGAAACAAAACTTCTCACATAACTTATTTCCACCTAGCAACCCTGGCCACTAATGTTAGACGCTTTGCACTTCCAAAGCTAACAGCCCATGGAGTCCAAGAGGGGCCACGAGGCATCAGGCTGCTCAGTGCCTCACGCTCTGCCTGGATGCTGAGTACATCATCCTCATTCTCTGTATTCCATGGCCTAGCCTTTGCTTCAAATTGCAACTTTTTTTCTCCCTCATTTACAGCAAACAGCCAGGCTGCCTCCTCCCAGCCATCAGCCATAAAGCTAGAAAATACAGCCACTCACTCCACAAGCTGCCTTTTACCTCATCCTCCGACTGCCAGGAAGCATTCTGCACTCTTGAGTCCCTAAGCCTGAGGGGAAAAATAATTACTCCTTCTTGAGGGAGTTCAAAGATTCTCTCAAGGGATTTTCTCGGGCAAATTCTACAAGTCCTCTTGACTTCACTTACCATTCCAGCTCTCATCATTCACCTTCCACAGACACAACCATCCTAAATCAAGAGGCCTGCACAACCTCCTCGTTTGTGCCAAACAAGAGAAGGCATAATATAGGAAAAAAACCCACTGTAACATCATTTTCACAATTTGTGCAAAGAAAGAAGCAAGTCAGCAAACTCTCTGCTGTGTAATAAATCGCACGTATCTATTGCTCTGCTGCTTGTAAGCTTCTTCTCTGCCCTGAATGTCATCAATTCACCATTTAGAAGGTCTCTGTCCCACTTTATGTCCTTGCCTTAGCTGTAAAGCACAGAAAACACTGTCCTACAATGAAGGAATTACAGCTCTCCAGGAGGCAGGAAGAAGAAGGCTTCCAAAGACACCAACGTAGATTTGAGTCAGAAATTTCGAATGACATCATGGCACCACCTTCCGCTTCCTGCTAACCTGTACATGGACGTTAGGACAAATGGCACAACAGCACAAATAAATAACACCTTTTATTAGGTAATCTCCAAGTTACAACGCAAACATTAATTAAGCTCCTTAACACCTCTGAGGTAGTTCAGCTGAGCATTATATCCTACAGAAAAGTGTCTGTCTCAAGGTCAGTCCATACTGAGAGCAGGATTACAACTTCCATTCCCCACCGACTACCAGGCCATGCTCTACCCGCTGTTCGAGCTTGCTCCACTATTTCATCTGCTTTAACTGGATGAGCCAGTGGGGCTGGACCCACACCTCCAGCTTAGTGCCTGGAATCCAGATCAGAACATACAAGTTGTAGCAGTGTGCTCCCAGTGCAGACAGCTCATGCTCCGAGGCTACCATCATTTCTCACAGGAGGAATGCTTATTGCACCAGGATCACCCTATGCTGCTCACAACAGCTACAGCCTGACCCTGCAAGTCATTATGAGAAATCACTATGAGACAAAGCCACAAGACACATTTCAAATACCCCAGAGAGCCTAAGGGACAGAAAAGATGACAGGGTATGATAACAATTCTGCTTCACTGCAGGATCAGTCTTGGGCATGCAAACAAACCCTGTGTAATCAAGCAGTATTAGTCTCAGAAGCAGCTAGCTTTCTGCTTCCTCCCATTTTTGGAGTACTTGATAACCTGCACAGACAAGTTGTACGGCATGCAGTGCGGCCCCAGCACCAGAGCTGGGCTGTGTGACACTCACAGATCAGCAAAAATATTTTTGAAAAGATTAAAACAAGACGGGTGTCCTCTGTGAATGATCTGGCCACCTTAAATGAACAGTTGATTTTGACATTGCTGATAAGTTATGCTTATATAGAGAGCCAGTATTTTTATTGTAGATACTGTGCTTGCATAATTACCTTGCAGGAGGACACAGACATTCAAGCAGCAAAGTTGTCACTCGAGCCTGTTCAGTGTCAGCTACTTCATTTCAAACAAACAAACAAGCAAAAAAACAACAGCACAATAACAACACCAGCAGAAATAGTCTGCTGCTTTTACATAGTACGCTGTGCCAGATGAATTGTTGTTTGGCAGACACATTCATACCACAAATAGCACATTCATACCCTCCTACCCCTTCCCCTAGCTGCCAATGCAACACAGACTAGATTACTTAATTACATCTCTCCTACTAATGATGGAATACTTGGAAAACTCTTATTGATCACATAGAACATAATTCATGACCTAATTACAGTCGTAAAACTGCAGGATTATCATCTTGCCAGCTATTAACTTCTGGAATTGATCTGGGTTAATTAGAACAGAGATAGGTGATCTCTGCATTCTTGATTTGCAGCATAACAGCAAGATGAATGAGGAAGGCTGTTAAAGGTAGCACAAGCAATTCCTAGCCCTCACTCTACTCTCAACCAACTGCCCATCCTGCTCAGGAAATATCTGACACATTTAACACTTGAGCTTCATGTCTCCAGCCATTTGAGTCATTTGCTCAGTGGGACAAGCATCTTTGATACTGTAATATTGCAGATGCTCAAATGTGGAGCATGGACCTCCTTTGCTTTATCTGTCTTTTACAGAACTGAGGCATTAGATCTAAGTTCTTGCTCTGTCTGTTCTGAAGTATTCAGTCATTCTCTGGATAGAAAAAAAACAATCATGAACATCCTTGATTTCCAGAGTTCACCCTTCTCTTAACTGCAATGACAGGTTGTGGTTGAGCCGAGGAAGAAAAACCTTTTTTCTCACCAGCACTTCACAGTGCTTTTCCTGGAAAGGATGCAGTCCCATCTAGGAACCAAGCTTCAGCTTCCTTCATGGCTACTCAGAGGACTGCCTGTTAGAGTCATGCAGTGGATCTTTAACATGACAAATTAGAAATTTTCTAGCTTGCTCTGGACTCATCTACACAGGAAGCTAGTAAGCAATAAAATAGGATGTGCATTTATAGTGTGTTACCTATGCCACATTAATTTCCTGCATGCCCACTGTAATGCATCCAGTATCTTAATCCAGCTTCCTAGCTGAAGCAAGCTTCCCTGCCACGGACGCGAGCTGGGTGCTCATTAGACGTGCCCACACACTGAGTTATGACACACCTACTGTTACGCACAGTCTTCCCCACATCGATAATCTGTTTGGGTTTAGTGTTATGACTGCTATCCTCAAGATGAAGGTGTAATTTCTTGGCCTTCTGCCACATGGGCAAGCTGAGATTGCAAGCACTAAGACAACGGGTCAGTCCAGGAAAAAGAGATTTGAAGTTGGGCAAGAGTGACCACACAGATTTCTAGCAATAACAGGACTTCAAATTGCTAGTCATATGAATGCAGAAGGAAGTCCAACAGTGGGAAGAAGCTTAGGGGTTAATGTGGTGCAGAGCAGACCTTATTTTCTCATGTTAGAACACATGAGTTCAGCAAACCATACCAACCACTCTTTTCAAACCTAGATACCAAAAAACCCATTGGTAAGAGTCAGACAGCTAACCCTGTGGGTACCACTGCTGTTGAGGTTGCTGCTGACTTGCCCTGAAGCTGGATGTCAATGCACACACCCACTCCACACACTATTACTGGGCATAACAGGGCTATGAAGTAAGCATGGATTAACAACAGTGAACCTGGTTTGTCTCTGATGTAAGGAACCAGACCAGGTGCTCTTGATTTCAACTTGCCATCAAAAATGTGCAGCTATTCCCATGCAATCTGGCTTTGTAAAGTACATGACTGCTTTAGGGGAAATATTACACAAAGACTGATGAAGTCTTCTAATTCAGCTGGCACTGGCAAAGCAGGAAAGCTCACCCTGTACAAGAGCATACTCTAGTTAATCATTCAAATTCTGGCTGGCACTAGGAAATTTCAAGCTGGGAGGGTATGTTGTGCAAGAGATAGGAAAGATACAAAAGAAATTCGATACAGAAGAAACTTGAAGCTTGCAATAAAAGGTGATGGGTATTGAGCAGTTTGCACAAAAGGAACCTTCTGCATCTTGAGAAGTATTTGGTTCTTGGCAAACAAAGGCTCAAAACATTTTTCTGAGTTAGTATCTCCACTGTTACCCGCCATCACCCAGTTTCTAATGATGGTTAGAACTAACAGAGTTCTCACACTGTTTCAGACCACATACAGCTCTCCACAACTGCACCCATGTTCCGAACCATCAGACTGCGCTGCCTCACAATGTAGCATCAGTAGCACATTTTAAAGGGAGGCAGGAGAGGTCAGCAGCATCTCTGAACACCTCTAAAGTGCTATGGGCTTCCCAGAAAAGAAAGCAATGAGTAAGAAATGGAAAAAGAAGAGTACTCCTACTTCAGAAGTCACTGAACTGGGAAGCACCTCTTAAGAGTCATTCTGAAGTATTTCCGTTGTAACGGAGCAAGCCTATTCACAAATGCAGTGGGTGCACTGTTCCCAACAAGAGGGAATTTGATGACCCACAGCTCATCAAAAAGAGGTGATCACATTCAGTAAGCTATTGTGTTGGACAGTCCGTGACACAGCAGTTTCCTGCATTCACCTCTGATTCTTCCATGACATCCTCCCTAAAATTTTACTGCTTCACTGTTCACAAACACCTCCTCCCTGAGTCCCTGCTGGGAAAGACAGCTTACCAACTCGCTGAGGTTCCAACCAGAATCCTCAGTATGCACAACTCAGAGCACCTCCAGTATCTTCATGGAGAATGCATCGTCTTGTTCAGAAAGTCACCATATGAAACAAGCACAAAGCCTCAGAGAATCACACAGCTTTGCTGTTCAAAAATAAACCCAAAGTCAGGAAATAATCACTACATAAAGAAACATACACTCTGCTAGATCAAAATTAGGTAAATATTTCTAATTCCTCTCGTAAAAAAACTAACAAAAAATCAGGTAAGTAAATGAGATCTAAGAGAAGAGCAACAAAAAGTACTTTTTTACTTGAAGTAATCTGTCTAGAGTTTTCTTAAAACAAAGAAATCAAGAATTTCTCACATTTAGCTCCTGAGAAAAGTAGGTGAATAAGACGAGCCTAGTATTTTACCAAAAAAAAAAGCATGAATTGAATTCAAAGAAATGGCAAGGGGGTAAGAAACATGAGATACCATCTCTGAAAGAAAAGTGCAACAGGCATAAAAATCAGCTAGAGCTAGATTACACTATTGTCTTAAGGTTAAACATTAAGGTTCAAGTTATTCTTTAAGTTAAATTCTTGATCCAAGTCAGAGATGAACAATGAAAAGGTACGAGGTGATCAGAACCAACGCAAAGTGCAGTTGGTCAAAATACAGCATAGAAGTCTTGTGCCTTTCAGAGCTTTTGTGCTCAGCAGTGACATCTGTGGCTGTGAGGACCATCATGCCAGTCCGACTGAAGTTCCGCCCTTCCTAACTCTCCAGGAAAACTGCATCACAGTTGGGTGAGCTCACTGCCACGTCAGTAGGATTACGGAGGCCGTTTCCTAGAACCCCAAACAAAGGTACTTAGGTTAACAGTTACCAAGAAAAGTCGACGTTGAGGCATGAGGAGTGCAAAAACAGAAAAAAAAACACCCAACAATCTGATCAGTGTAAATATTCATGCTATGAGCAATTTTTTAAACCCTGAAGTATTACTGGTTTGCTCATAGTAGGTCCAGAAGAGATCACCCAGGTACAATTCCTCTTCAGGCACAAAGTCTGTCAAGTAAATTTTCAAGTAAGGCTTGAAGGCACAAAGAATGAAGACAAAACTCATGCCACAAGTAAAGCGATCTGCATGTATCAGATATTCAGTTCAATCTGACATCAGAAAAAAAAAAAAGATTATTAATATTAAACTAATAAGCATTCACATTTTATACAACTCATTTTCTCAAAAAGCATCTCCAAAAATATACAGTGAAGACCAGCAGAATGCAACCCTCATTCCACCCACAAAGAAGTCAGGGGAAAATAAAAGGTTTTGTCAGAGATCCCAGGGATCCACAACAATATCCCACACTCCCAGAGCACTGGTAGAGTGGTTTCAACCAGTAGGCACCACACATTTCAACTTAAGGTATCGCTGATGAAAAAGACACTGATTCAAAGTGAATCTGGAAAAATAAACAAGTACAGAGAAAAGAATGTATTCAGGAGGAGAGAGGAAATGAATCTCATAAGAGGAAAATAAATAAAGAACTTAAGGAGGAAAAGGGAACCTGCAGCAGATCGGCACCAATCTTAGCAATCACAGTGCCTTATGCCCATCTATCATCAGAGAACTGAAGAGGAATGGGAGCTTATTCATCTTGTTCAAGAGACAAATCTAGTATGCAACTGATAAAGGATTGGGCAGGCCTGGAACAATTTTCTATAATATAAATATTTTAGAACAAAGTTTGCCTGGCTTATCTCAGTAAAATAAAAAGCTGAATGAATGACTGAGTATTTCAACTCAACCAAAAGGAATCCTAAACCATGAGAGAACTAACTGGGTAGTGAAATTACCGGCACATTTTTCCAAGGTAATGGAGGACATCCATAAAGAATCATGTATAAACATACATTCAAACAAAGGAAAACATGGTTACTACTTACATTTCAGTGGCTATGAATCCGGTGAGCTCAGACAGGAAGAGAAACAGTATGAAGAGACAGCAGCAGACAGAGACTGGAAAAGAAGAAAGTTGAGGAAAAGGTTAGTTTATATCTCCAACAAAGACACAAACTGTTTTCACACGGGCAGATCATTCCCCCTGCAAACATGCCATCCAGACACATCTAACAATCAACAATTTTTCTGTAGAGACAACACCAGGCCATCCAAGCAGTGACTTCAGTGGCATGCCAACACTCGGCGTCCTGCTGGGTATCTTAACTCTTGGCCTACCTTCTCCGCCATGATTTCCATCTCGCCACAGCTCCTGTGTTCTTCACCTCCAACACACTATGCTGGTCAACCAGCTCTCCCTCCCCTTTGACAAAAGTGCTTATCAGCAGTACTTCTTTTGGAGCCCTTGCTCCATGCTGAATTTTATTACACTAAAACCTCCTTAAGAAAAGGGAAGAAAAAAAAAAAAAAAGGCATTTCCTTGCTTCAGAAGCACACAATCAGTTATGTTGTGTTTTGTGGATTAGGAAACATTTTGGTTCTTTGTCAGGTTCTAAGGCTATGCACGTGCTGTCTCACAGCCTGTACTACATGTGAGACAGAGCAGATACTGCAGAGACTGTTGTGATAATGGACTAGTCTAAACAATGCCTCATTCTCCTCTTATTTCTCCATTTGCCAACATACTCTTCAGAGAAGACAAATTTGTAGCCAAGTCATTGCTAAGAACCTGGACAAGTCCTGCGTCAGTTCTAAGAAAGCCAATCTACAGTTAAAAGAGCAGAGCCAAAAGTTGCCAGTGTATTCTTTGTTACTCTTCATCAGAAACTGTTCAAAACATCACACAGTGACATTCATGCAGCAGCGTCAGTTTCCTGTACAGGAGGAGCTTGAAGGAAGGAAGGAATGGCTGTGAGTCTCACTGAGTAGGGATGATTAGACACGGATGTGCCAACTCAAGGAGATGGGGCTGTATTAAATAAAATATCCAAGTTCATCATGAATCATTACACAAAAGAGTAAACCAGGAAATGGCATGGCAGCAGACACAGTCTGGTTCACCCCTCAGTCCCAGCAGAGTAACAGTGACCAAGCACTCTTTGGAAATGACCATTTTACCACAGCCACTAATTAAGATTGAGAAACGTGTAAGAAAAACCCTGTTCCTCAACTTTACTCCACATGACCCATACAGCCTGAATATCCTTTCCTCCAGAAGGCTCAAGCAACAATTGGCTGGAGAGCAATTTTAATCAAACTATTGCGCCTGTCCACTGTCCCTTGGTACGGAGCATGGGAGGCATGGGAACAAAAGGGGAGGTACTTAAAGCAAATACCGACAGACCCTTGAGTGACCTGAAGCCCTGTGCCTCATTCTTCAGATTAGTCAGTCTGTAGTTCTGAGGAAAGAGAAATACACAGCTTCCCCTTCTTCATCAGTCATTTCAAGGGTGGATTCATTTACTGACCCTCTCAGAAGTGAGGAGGATTAAAAGAGATGCCAAAAAGCCATTAAGTAGGATGAAGAAAAAGGGGAAAATGAAGTCAAAAATCAGTAGGAAACGGAAAGCCAGCGAGGATATTCATTGGAAAAGAGAAACCTCAGATGGTCAGACAGTCAATCCCAGGTCCTGGCTGTGAAGATGCAGAACACCACGACACTGCTGCAACCCAGCTAAGCCACCAGCACAGTGTGTCATGGGGGTGGAGAAGGAACTACTTGAAACACAGCAACAAACTCTGATGAGAACATATACGCCCATGTAAGAGCAGAAAGAAAAGCAGTCGGGCACAAGACTAGTTGATCCAGTGTTTCTCACCATTAATCACCGAACAGACACATAAGATCTCTGATCTTGGCAGTATGCAGGGGAGAACGTATGATTGAGACAATTCTTTCAGCTGCTTTCCATACACCCTTTTGCCATGTTCTCATTCTGTAGCAGTTTAACACAGCATCAGACAGACCTCTCTGCTCTCCATCGCTTCTTTGCAAGCTTGGTACTGATGCCAATTCTCACCCAGAGCTTTCCTCCTTTTCCAGCTTTTCACTTTCTTCTCTGTCATTTTCATTATCAAATTACCTCCTCCTTTCCTGGTATACAAACTACTATCTTCCTTAAGTCCCTTTTCCAATCCAGCTCTTCCAGTGAAGACCCATGACAATACATACTAAGTACAATAAAATTACAAAAACCTGCACATAAGAAGTCCTGCAAGAATGTCCTGAAACACCTGGTGGGGACTGACTTCCAAAGGCCTTTGATACTTCTGTCAGTGTTTGAACTGCACAGGCAGTTTTCAACCTACAAAACAGATTACTGAGAGTTTACACAAGGACAGGTCTGGAGAAGATGAATGGGGAAAAACGACTCACTCCCAGTACAAGAATGCAATGGAAGGCTGAGCTTTAAAACAAGAGGAGAGAGTTTTTCTTCTATGGGACACTTGGCATTCTGAAACCCCTCAATGTCAGGGAAAGTCTAAGAGACTTAAAGAAAGAAAAGAATCAGACATGCCTAGAAGAAGAAATCCATTGATGGCCACTAAACACAAAAGAACCACCTCTGTCTCAGCCAAATGAGGGATGTTTGGGCACTGTTTCACCTGTCCTCGTGCTCTCAGCATCTACTGCTGATCACTACCTTGAAAACTACACTTGGCTAAGTGGAGTTTTGCAACAGCCTTGCTAGCATGGCTGCTCTGGTGTTAAAGCATTCCTGTACGTGCACATCTCCAGAGCAAGGGGTGTTGGGTGTCTTTGGCATCACACTTACACAAAAGCTTTATGCTTTGAACCATCTCTCGCTGCCAAAGTGCCCCTCTCCTTAGTGTACACAGCTGTATGCAGGCACATAAACACTCTCAGTGTGACAATGTACACACATAGTTTCAGCTACTTATTGCATAGTGAAGACCTGTACTTGCTTCCATGCAAGTGCATGGTTCCAGCCACTCATATATGATAACTATATTTCATCTGGAAAAGCAGATTAAAGACTAGGATCAGATAGAATAGGAAAAATTAGTGCTTAAAGCTTAAAGCTTAGCTTAACTGCAAGGGCACTGTGATGTTCCCACAGAGCTTAAAGGACAACGTAAGACAGGTTTCTTAAAACTCTGGTAGGACAAAGTGATCAATATATCCCAGATTGCTCATTGTAGACACACTGGAATGTGCTTTTATTGAGAAATTCCAAAATGATGAGAAATTCTACCAAGGACTTTTTTCAGCATTGGCTTCTACATCCTCACCCTTATGCACATATCTCTTTAAATATACACCCCCATCTAGGTACATTCCTAACTCACCCTCCCCACCCTTCAATAAATGAATAAAATGCACACTGTTTAACAACACACAGACTGAAGGAGTGAATCTTTGTCTATATTAAGGCATAAAATTAATAGTATTTATTGTACAATGAAGCAAACTGCTATGAAGTACAAGGATTGGGTCTTGTTACAAATGACACGTGAATCATAACTTTGATATTTCCTGATGTGTATTTAAAACTCCAGCCTCCAAACAGCATAGAGTATTTCTGGATAACGTTACCATGTGTGCATACAAGACATGCATGCAAACTATGCATCCACGCTGACTGTTAAGCAGAAGGATTGCTACAGCAGCTGTTCGAGTCGCAGGCCTCTCTCTCAAGAAGTCAGACTGCTGCTGTCCAGATGCCAGCTGTCAGACAGCCAGGGCATGTGCCACTGCTGCCTACATACCCAAACATGGCCAGTTCAGCACCATGGTAATCAGGGCTGTTAGAAGGGCCGTGTGCTGGCCTCACAGACACACTGCACCAGGGTCAGAAGGCTTGTGAGGACTGGCACAACACCTGGTGGAAGAGGGACAGCAACAGCATGACTGTCTTAGTGGCACATTAACTGATCTGAAAGAAGAGATTTTTACTGAGAACAAGGGATGCCTAACTACTGCCTGCCTTTCGCAGTAGTCTTTGTGTGTGCTGTTCTGTGCAAACCCTACCACTAAACTATGGGGGACTGCTCTTGGTTCCTTTGTTCCTACTAGTTTTTAGTAGCCAGAAGGGTTGCTGCACAGATCCAGAGTATCTTATATGCAATGTGCTTTCGAAATTACAAAAGCCTACAAAAAGAAACCCTCCAGTTGGATTCTGAACTTGCCCACAGACTCTTCTCCATCAAAATACCTTCACACTTATTTGGAGCTGCCTCTTTCCTAGCAGTTGGCCCCTTCACCCCTGTTGGTTGGACACAGCATTGGTACTCACATCTCTTTTCTTTTGTAATTTGATCTATTCCTTCCTCCCTAATAAACCTCAAGCTTCTAAAACAGAACAAAAAAAAAAAACAACAACCCCTCAAACAAGTAAATAAACAACAAAACAAACAAGAAACCCACACACAAAAAGGCCTTCCCTCCCCCCAAATACAAACACAATTGGAAGAATCCTGCTTTAATCTGCTCCCATTCCAGAAAGCACCAGAAAAAACACTCAGCTGAAATCACACAGGAAGGACTACAAAGTCAGATACTACGGGCTATTTTGTATCAACCCTGTAAGAAGAGTAGCACCCTCCCCTACCTCCAAGCCTCTATTATGGTTAACACCTGAATTCCCTGAAGCATTTATCTCAAACTCATGAGACCTTCCCAGGCTTCAAACTGCCATGGCAATGGGCTGGTCTCATTCACGGCCTCCTGCAACACTCAAGATTACTGGCTTTCAAATTACAAGTCACAGGCTTGGTCAGACAGAAAATCCATTAGGAAAGCTGCATCCAGGATCCTCACACGCAAAGCTACCACAGGTTGTTGGCTGTCTGCGTGTGTGGTTCAAAAGCTTCTATCAGCCTCTCTGCAAACACTCTGACAAAAAGAAGGAGAACCAGTTAGAGAAGAAAAATCAAAGCCTGAGAAGCTGCAAATAACAATAGAGAGAAATAAGTCAGCTAATAATTTTAAGTAAGAGTCACAGCCTCCAAGCCTTCCCACAACACACTTATCACTTAAGCTGTTTACTGCAGATCTGAAAGCCTAATGCTGCTGGATGGCCTTTGATGGGTTTTTTGTTTCTAAAACATTTTCTTTTGCAGGTGATTCATAACAAGACAAATTCTCAAAGACAGCCCAGTTATACTGTGGGAACTCCTCGTTTCCAAAACAGAAGAGAAGGTAGAATCAACTAAACAAGTTCAAAGTGTTCTTTCAAAACGCTCAATCTCATATACCTCTAAATTACTGAACAGTTTTACTCAAGCTCTTTGTTTACTGTCTCAGCAAAGCAAAGAGGGAATTGACTTGCAAGAAATTCGGTGGTCAGGATAACAAGAGAGGACAAGGACTCCCTGAAAGTAAATATTTACAACGACAAGCTATATTCACAGAAACACAGAATAGTTGAGGCTGGCAGGGACTTCTGGAGATCATCCCATCCAATGCCCCTGAAAAAAAAGGGTCAGATGAAGCGTGTTGCTCAGGGTCAGGTCTACTGGTTTAGAATATCCCAAAGTTGGAGACTCTACACCACCGGGCAACCAGCTCCAGGGCTCGACCACCCTCAGAGTAAGAAGCAAGGAGTTCCTTTAGCTCACAAAAGGCTCTGCTTCGTGTCCCATTGATTCACTGCTGTTGACTCAGTTCTATTTGGTGCCTGTTGTCACCAAGGGATATGACATCACTCACGTCAGCAATGACATACAAGGCTACTGACCCATCTACAAGAACGGATGAATGGAGCACAACTGTATGATCAAAGGAAGTCACTGTTCAATGGAACAGGAAAGCTGCAATAGGCATCTAATTACAGACTTGGCAGGGCCAACCTGATCAATGTTTACCACTCTACACAGTGCACTCACTGGATATAATTGTGTGAAATTGCATTACTCAGCCCACAGCCTACCTCAGGAGGAGGAAGGAAGGAAAAGAGGCTCGAGGCAAGAGATTTGTATCAGCTGAAGTCTCTGCACTGATACACAGGAGTGAGAGTGGATCACTATCAGTGGTTTCTGACAAACTAATTATTGTCCTTTAAAAGCATGACAAATAACAATAAAATAAGATCTCCGCTCATTAGCCCCATCTACAATGTCAGATGAATCCCCTGAGTACATTGTGACAGAAATAACTGTTTCCCAAACCATCCTCTCTGATGGCCACTGCACATTGCCATCCACTCAGCTCCTCATTCAATCGGAAGCCAAAACCTGGATTCTCTATAGAGTAGCAGTTCGGTTCCTCAACTCTCTTCAGTAAGAAATGCAACTGTGAACACAACAGCTATGAGCTGTTCTTCACCATGAAGAGATGCCCATTAGAGACAGGCAAAAAAATCCAGTCGTTCACTCCCCCAGTGTTTGGATCAGACTCACAGCTTCTATTCCAGGGAAGACTCCAGTAAAAACTCTACAGCTAATTCAGTAGCTAGCAGCGTGGGTATTCCAGCTTTAGCTCTTAGGAGCTCCCTTTCATAAGAAGATATCTTTGCTACTTTTTGATGCCGAGAGTCCAAATCCATGCAAATTCCTCCATCACTCAGTGAAACCTTAGGTACTGGGTAAAAAGAGCTGTCTTAGCAACAAAGGACATAATTCCTAGTCTTTTATATTCCTTTGAAAATATCCTGTAAGACACAGAAGCCAAAATTTCTTTAATTTTAGCTCAGGGGGATGCAAGGACAGCAAAAAGAAGTGCTACTTACTAATAGCCCCTGTGTAGGTTGGCTGTGTAAGGTCTTTTGGCACCTTCCTGTAGATGTCAAACCTGAAAGAGGAAAAGTAACAGCCATAAACCAGGTGGAATATTTTAATACATTTCACGTCCCCACAGGGATGAATGATGCTGAAGTTTTTTCCATCCAGCTTTCCAACAACATTTTTTTGAGTTTGCAGAAGGATATGAGAAGGAAAAACAAAACAAAACAAAAAGTCCTTTTTCTTTTGTACAGTTATGTAACTGCTCTGCTTTTGGGCTCCAGTTTCCAAAGCACTTCCCTCCGCCTCCCTTGGTTTTGCTGCCATGGATCTTTGCAATCCGAGCTGCTGCAGGTGCCAGGGAAGAAGTCATGCTGGACAAGCTTACAGACCACCGTAAAAGGAAAAGGATACTCTACAGACTCCTGAATATAAAGGCCTGGCAAGAAAAAACAAACAGCAAGACACAACCAACATTTCAACTTGTGTTTTGTATTCCATGGTAGCCAAAACTCACCAAAACCAGAGCCAGAAATCATGATGTTAAGGCAAGAAACTGACCCTCGGATATTGGATACACAGGAAAAATTAACCCAAGAAGTTTGCAAAATCCATTTTAATATTAGACGGTTGTTTTGATTCAGTCATATCTTTTAATATCCATATGGCTCAGCTTTGCTATTTTAAACTCTCCATGGTTAAACTCTCACTGCCCTTATGATGTTGCTGTATTATTTCCTACCACGTTATATTGCTGCATGTCCAGACTTAATGCAGCTCTTGACATCAGTTTTTCCACCACTCAATAAAAATTAATTAATGCATTAAAAACAACACGCCCTAAAGAAGGAAGTGACTGGTTCTCCCCCTGAATAGACTTCTTTTTTATATAGCACTAGCAAGTGAGATGTGATGCTTTGTCCAGTCCTGGACAGGCATGAGAAACACCAGCTTCCAAATTCCTCCTCTCTATGGCACCATCATCCCTGCGTTGATTCAGTACTTCCTACTACACCAAATGTTACACTGAGAGCTCAAAAACGGCAGCAGCATTCTTTCCTTTACTCTGCACCTACATAAATCATCAGTACAATCTGGATGCACACTGTGTGCATTTGCAACACACTATATTAGGACACTATTGCTGTTTTATTCAGAATGTGAAACTGGAGGAAGAAAGGACAAGAGAAGGAAAGATGGTATCATGAACATCACCTACGCAGTTCACGTCCTGAACTCACTATGCAATCACTTCACTGTCCTGATGAACCACTGCTTCACCTATGAAATACGAAGAGTACATCTGTTCAGGGTCTCGTGAGGATGAACTCAGCATGTGCAGCATTTCCAAACACAGCTAACAGAGCCACAGCAGCAGGCAGAGTGGCATTTGCTAACCGCACACAGCTCTTGCTCATGTGATACAACTGACAGAGCGCCCTGCACGGGATGCCCACGGAGCTGTATGTTTTCATGACTCTATTCCCTGCCATCGCCTAAACAGATCAGTAATATTCCTGAAGCAAAGAGTCCATTTATGGTTCTCCAGCTGCCCTGAGAACATCTGGAAAGTGCTGTTTACATTCTTTCCACGTACACCAAAGCAACAGCAGCAGCAGATGATAAAGCAGCCCAGAGCAGCTGGTGACATCACGGTCTCACAGGCAGAGGAAGTAGCTGATCTTTCCTGCTCACAGCCCATAAAATGCTGAAAGCTGGCAGTACCTCACTATGGTCACAACAACAGATCAACGTGGCTAAAAGAGCTGAGAGAAAGCGCACGAAAACGCAGGAGCTTTTCAGTGTGAGTGAACAATTAGAGATAGGAAATACCTCCACACTGGAGTCAGTAAAAACAGCAGTCTGGGATACTATAAAAGGAAATTTTTTCTTACGGTCAGAAATATTTACTAGTTTTAAAAAGATGATCCATCACAGGATTAAGAAAATAATCCCATCTTTTAACTCGGTGGAAAGCTGATGTCACAGCATGCTTCTCTCCTCTCTGCCTGCCATTTTAACCATGTAAATAACACCCAAACCCAACAAATTAAGTTTTACACGGTGCAAGTAAGCTAGGAACAGGCAAAGGCAAAACAGAAAGCTGATGATCAATGGTTCCCAGCCAAGCTCATCAGCTGGCTTCAAGTGCTTAAACGGCAGTTCACTCTCTCGATGTGCTGTTCTGCTTCCCACGTCTTCAACATTACATTCTACCTCCTTCCTTGACCACGTCACACAGCTAAGAGATTTAGGCAAGTCTCTGGATCCATTTTGCCTATAGGATGTGGAGTTACATACATGGAAAAGTGAACAGGTTTTACTTGCCCTTAGGTCAGATGTTCCTGCAAGCACTTGCAGGAAAAATTCCAGCAAGCCTCAAAGTTCCTGAAGCATTGGTCACTTGGAAGAGTATTTACATGCTGGGAACAGAGAGGAACCTTGTGCCCTCTCTATTGCAAAAGCTGCCTTACAGATTTCTGATACCAGCACATTCAACACAATGGAAGGTATTACTAATACTGGAGGGAGACTGGATGTTCAGAAGTGTAGCAGCCCAGAACGCAGTGAGACACACTGTACTGTGCTGTAAATATCCCTTCAACACACTTGTACTTCCATACTAAACAATCATAAGAAACCAGGGCACAGATTTCCAGCACATTCATTGCCTCAAGTAACTGGCAGCTGGCAGTACTGTGGAGCAGTTAACCCAGCTTTCACAAAGGCAGACATGACTTTGCACTTACAAAGCATGTAGACACCAGTTTCCACAGGCCAGCCAGCAGGTTATTTAAACCTGGTTTTTGGCAACTTTCTTCCTTTGCTCACAAAGGCAAGACTTGTAAGGTGAAGGAACACCTCTGAGTCCATCAGCTGACACAGCCATATGTATGAAAGCAACAAGAGTTTTTGCTAGGAAAGCTCTTCCTCCAGGTCATCAGATCCTCACAAAGGGAGGGCTGG
Organism: Lagopus leucura; assembly: GCF_019238085.1. Taxonomy (NCBI): domain Eukaryota; kingdom Metazoa; phylum Chordata; class Aves; order Galliformes; family Phasianidae; genus Lagopus; species Lagopus leucura. The sequence goes on along the minus strand of NW_024962278.1, from coordinate 7,012,727 downwards.
ACCTTGCAGTACCAGAGCACAAGGCTAAAGATAGCACTGGGCTGTCATCAGTGTTACAAAGGAATTTCCTGACACATCCAGTGTATCTATTGTCTTTTGTTTCAATGGGCAGCATGGATGCAAACAAAGAAGTTATTTGGTAATGTCAGAGTTCCATGGAAGCAATGTTCATGACTAGTGTCAGGGAATGCTACAGCTTTTTCCTATCCAGTGCTGAGGACACAACCAGAAACTTTCTCATCTCCCTGACAGGAATGTCAATGAACTGGTCAAACATCTGTGAGCACAATCCTTGTGCAGAGTCCCACTGAGAGGCTCAAACAGAATCCACAGACCCTAAAATGGTGAAAGGAGATGGGAGATAGAGAGAGGGCTGTCTGATGGATGGGTGTGCAAGAGGCCTCTCACCTCGGTCTCATCTGACTGCAGTGACACAAATGGATAGCAGCGTGAAACTGTAGATGGGTGCAGTTCAATGGAGCCAAATGAAAGGATGGCGTATTTGAAGCACCAGCAAAAGTCCCATGGACTTCAGAGTACACTTAGACTAATATGAGATGCTACTATTTAAACATTTCTTCTTTGGATAGAAGCATGTGCTCCTGCTGTTGAGTTTCTATGGCTCTAGGAGACTCTGAACAGCACCCAGTTGTTTCACCAGGCACAACCAGATGCAGCAGCACTCATTTGACTGGAGCAGCCACAAACAATTATGTCCAAGGCCAGCTTGGAGGCCAGCAGAGGCAAAGGTAGGTCAGCCTAAGACAACAATACAGGTTGACATCACCAACCCTGGGGTGACTCCTGGCTTTCCTTTCAAATCTATCTGATTGACAGTGCAAGACGGGTGACAGAGAGGGCAGAAGATGCCTACCCAAACACTGCATTTTCTTCAAGCGTGGATACTTCAAATGCCTGTCCTGAGAGCGGGGATGAGCTCCTTCCCACAGCAGGAGCTACTCCAGGTAGAGCATCCTGCACGGCATGCTTCACATGCACCTCAACAGCTTCAAGTCTGGAGCTGAAATTTTTCAGGAAATTAGGTAAGAAACACATTATTCTGCTGCAGATTACCACCTCCCTGAACAGAATAATCCTTTCCATTTTCCTGGGAGTCTGAAAGGAGCTCCAGTGTAATACTACAGTAGCATCTCTGTAAGATGTTGTTATCTTTCTCAAGAGTAAGAAGCAAAAACCTTGAGGCAATACAAAAAAAATCAATACTTGTAAGCACTCAGTGAAGGCTGAATTTGAATGCTGTGTAGCAAAGGGAAACTTGGACACGAAAAGGAGCTAACATCAGAGAAGGACAAACAGAGTTCTTCAGTTCTCAGAATTTGTTGCAAGCCTCAGGCATGCACAGTCCTCACCAGAGCAGGAAGAGGAAGAAAACAGAGGAGCAACGTGTTGGCCACCTTAGGCATATGCTGTGAGTACAGCTTATAAATCTGCCTGTGCCACTATACTGAGGCACTGCAAAGAGACTGCAGGCTTCAGCTATCTCTGCAAAGCACTGAAATGGACCTCTGGAGCGAGGAGCAGGGGAATGTTTTCATGTACCCTTCTGCAAGGTCTGTTTGCCTAGATTTAACTCGGGGGGGCAAGGGAAAGTTTGTTATGCAGCTCTTGGGACTGCATTTTAGATTGCAGTTAACAAGTAGTCAAGCAAAAGTGCAATACATTCATGTTGCTCTTGGTCACGGAACAAAATTCAGACACTGCAAGTCGGCAGCAGCTTAATTTTCTTCCCTTACCACTCCTGAGGTGACTCAAAAATTCAGCTTTAACGTTCACAGAGAGGGGAAAAAATATTTTTGTGCTTTAGGCAGATAAGTGTTTTTCCCCAAGAAAAAAAAAAAAAGAACATTTAAACACCAGTCTTCCCTCCAAACCATACTGGCTTTGTCACAGGTAAATCTGCAGCATGTACTGAAGGTAGAAGGTATCTCCAGGACACAATCATTCATTACAGCAAATGCCATTTCTGATGTTAAAGACAATTTCTAATAAATGATAAAAGCACTGATATTCCACCTTCAGTAGGTCAACAGTGGCACAAATACATCAGGTTGTCTTAGCAGCAGGGGTCCATGGCTCTGATTTACACAGAAGAATGTGGGTGTCTAAACAATGCTCAATTCCTCCACCTCCTCTATTAACTGGCATTTAAAAGCAGCACCTGTTTTTCAGCAGACTCCACATTTGATGCCAAGGTCACTAATTTCTGGTGACATTACTCACTCCTAATAACTGGCCCAGTGCACAACAACCTTAATTCTACAAGACATCAGTAGCGCTGATAGCTTACTGAAGAAAAAGAATGTGGTGTCACTGAACCAATTTGCTTTGTTAACAACTAAGTGTCCCTGGAAGCAACCTGCAGTAATCACAAACCTAACGGCTGAAACGTAACTCTGTGATTTATTTAGACAAGCAACTAAACATTCTACACAGATTCAACTAAACAAAGGGGGGCCTGTTGAGTATAAATACAGAAAGGTAACTTTGAAAATACTGTAAAGACTCTTGTTACTATAGCAAGAAATCAGAAGAATTGCAGAGCCAGAGTTTGTATTCCAGCATGCTGCATGCTGGAGGCCTGCTGTTGGACAAGTGTCATGGTTGTGGCTGGGATAGAGTCAGTTTTCTTCGTAGGAGCTCATATGATGTTGTGCTTTGGATTTTTGATGAAAGTAGTGGTGATAACACACTGATGTTTTAGTTGTTGCTGAGCAGCGCTGCGCAGAGCCAAGGCCATTTCAGCTCCTTGTGCTGCCTTGCCAGTGAGGGGCTGGGGTACACAGGGAGCTGGGGGATACAGCTATGACAGCTGAGCCAGTCCGGTCAAAGGGACGTCCCACACCATGTGGTGCTGTAGCCAGTGATACAGACTGGGGAAAAGGAGGAGGAAGGGACGATCAGGGTGACAGTGTTCATCTTCCCAAGAAACCATTACATGTGCTGAGCCCTGCTCTCCTGGGAGGGGTTGGATATCTGCCTTGCTTTGCTCACGCACATGGCTATTGCTTTGCCTAGTAAACTGCCTCAAACCATGAGTTCCCAGTTTCGTATTTCCAACTCTCCTCCCCATCCCACCCGGGGAGAGTGAGCGAGCAGCTGGGTGGTGCTGAGCCGCCTGCTGTACTGGCTCAACATGAGCAGGGTGCATCGTGACCCATCAAATACTGACCCATCACATACGGCGTCTCCTAAAGAGACAAGAAAGGCTGTGGGGGAGAGCTCCATGGGGCTCCCAAGAGACAAAGGGAACAAAGAGATAAGAAAAGGCCGGCTGCTGAGGTCTCCCTGCCTGAACTGTCCCAAAGAGCTTTTACGGTCAGGGAGAGCCCTGTACCCAATTGCTTCCTTCTTGGCAAGAAACATCCCTGCTCAGAGAAGTAGAGGAGTGGCAGACGGAAAAAGCTTCTGCCCATGTGCTGGTAGTGCCCTCACCCAGCTGAACAGCAAGTAGCACAGCAGATCAGAGATACACTCAAGTACAATATTGCTGCTGTTTTTTCCTATTTGTCAAGTCCTTCTCGCAAACCAAAGAAAAGTGAATCAGATTATGGCTGCAGGCCTCAAGTAAAAACAGTCCAAGAGGGCTTGATGTCAGTATTTCTCCACACGGGCGCCAATTCCTGACTAGCACAAAGCCTGCCCATTCCTTACAAAGTTCATTTGCTGCATACTCACCAGTGAGTGAGGTTACAACACAGAACAGGCAACTCCCACCATTACACCCTGCACCCTGAGCTGTGTGTTCAAGAAATACACAACACTGGTATCTCATGCAGTTTAGGCACTAAGAAACTCATTCTTAAAAAAAAAAAAAAAAAAAAAAAAAAAGAAAGCAAAAGGTGCTTTTCATCTACAGAAGACAAAGCACTATATTTGTTGATTTCAGGGTTTTTTTTTCAGATGAGTAGGAAAACCACCACATGGTGCACTTCTAGGAACATCTGCTGAATCAAAACAACCACCACAGACCGCTTTTGATGGCAACTACATACACTGTGGAAGGGACTCGAGGAGCAGCAGAGCCATCAAACTGCCTTGGACAGACACACCTACTGCTGCACACATTCCTTGTTCGGTAATAGCCATCCCAAGGCAGCTCTGTCTGCTAACAGTTTAGAAAACATCTAGCATCCTCTTTTCTTTTTAAGTATCTACTATTGAGACATTCTAAATTAATTCACTTTTTAGGATGCATCCTTCTGAATGACACTATACTCTTTAATAACTTCATGCAGACATCAGTGAATTCAGCCACCTGACAACTTTTATTCAGATGCCATAGAAGAGACAAACCATCTTTAACTCTTGGAAGGATTCACTTTCCCTGGAGACAGGGATTCATCACTCTTAATGCCCTTTTATTCTTCTTCTTACCATTAACCTATCTGCCTCCTCAAAACCTTCTGCCTTCATTGTTGTGTTACAGACATATGATTCAGTGAGCAGAGACCGTTGGGTTCAGTTGCCTTTATTTGCCTGCTATTGAACCGATGCACAGATAACCAGCTCTTCCTATAAGTCTATGTAGCTGCATCTAAGTTTGTCATTTCAAGACAGAAAAGCTGTATTAACAGTTCATGAAACCAAGGCAGGTGTCAAGTGGGGAGAATGAGCATGCTTGACCCCACTTTAGGAACCGTGTTCAAGTGCACGCAAAATGAGCTGGAACAACCGCACCGAGTTTTCCACCAGTCCACAGCAAAGCATAATGCACAACTTTCCCTCCTTCTATTACTGCTGCTACCACATCTGGAAAATGCATCCCTGGAGACAGCAGAAGAGTTTATGGACCGTGATTCACTCAGTACCTGCTGCTATTAAGGATACCACTTATAGCTTAGAGTTCTGCAATTTGCTTTGCATGAAATATTTTATCATTTATAAGAAGGACATGGGAAACAGGAAGAAACTCACTCGCTGTACAGTTGGACCAAGTCCATCTGACATTCAAAGACAACTGCGTGTAAACAGACTGCATTTTATCTCTCCAGGAAAATGTTGTAGGAGGTTGGTGTTACAGAGAGGAGAACAGCATTTTGTGGCTATGTTTGTCTCAGGACCTTCCTTTTGCCCCCAGCCATCAGTGCAGGTTGGAGGCAGAAGATAGTAATACCAAGTCTACACTGGATACCTTTTCCTGGATTCAGGGAATCAAAATGAATATATCAGCACACTGTTGTCAGAGCAAGCTCACTTAGGCTGGAAACTGACGGCAGAAGGGAAATACCTTTCTTGTAGCCCCAGCAGTAATTCTAGAGAAACCTTCCCACCAAAGACATGCAGCTTTGTGTCAGGGAATATTTACACCTTAGTGATATTCCGCTTGGGCAAAGAGATGTCCATCACCTAACAAGAATCAGAAGAGCAAAACATGTAAGCACAAACCTGCCTCACCAGCAGCTTGAGGTATTGTGGAATCTGTGCTCACCAACACTTCTGAAGTTTCAGGAAGCAACCTCGCAAAAATGCTGGGTTACTGAAAGCACCCACTGAAACATCCAGTAAGCAGCAGCCTCATCCACCTCCTCATGTTCCACAACACAAAGTACACCAGATTCTCAGGCTGTAGGCACGAGACAGAGAAGGAAAGAAATTGCTTCCCCAGAGCATGACATCTCAGTGCTCCTTTAACTGAGTCAGACAGACAGACAAACTCGAGTGCTACCAGAAGAACAAAAGAATTTTAACCAAAGAAATCAAATCATCCAGCTAAGAGCTGGAAAAAAAAATAAATTCATCAAAACAACAAAGCTGTTTAACAGGCAGCAACCATTCCTCTGTTTCCTTGGGTCACTGCTCTCTAATAATGGCTCGGGGACAATTCATTCCTGCTTGTCAATAATACTGCCTTAACAGCCTTCGAGTAGGGAGCAGTAAGAACAGGCCTGATAGCAACAGCCAACTCCAGGAGCTACCATGCATTCAGCTGTAGATTGTGAGCTTTTAACCTTTTTAGGAGCCGCTCACCTCCCAAGGAAACGAGCAGGCTCATACACAAACACTCTGCTGCCTCTAACACAGGGTGGATCCCTCCAGCTTTGTTCCTTTTCTCTGAAGCATGTCATACACTCAAAGTAAGATCTCTAAAAGCAAAGCTGTTCCTTATGCATCATGAAAAAATAAACCCACCAATTTAGTTTTCAGTCTGACTGTTCAAGCCAAATTAAACACCAAAGTAGAACAAACAGCACGGTCAGGTTTGCACACATAGTTTGCTCTTCTGATTAACAAAAAGCCATCTACTTAAAAATGAAATCTCAGTCACCCATCTGAAGTTGCTGAGGGGACCGTTGCCATTAGCAGCTGCTGAATCCATACCTAGAGCCACTGTGACCATACCCAGAGATAAAAAGATTATTCTCTTTACTTGTTAAATTGATTTTATTCAACAGTGTAACAGCAGGCTGACTCCTGAAGTACAAGAGATGGCCTGAAAGACCAATTACCCCACTGCACATACCTACCGACAGCATGCCTGAAATTATCAAAATAGTAAAGAAGGTAACCCCAGAAGAGCTGGCACTCGGACGATGATGATCAAGGAACAAGGAGGACAGGTCTCTCCTCTGCCTACTGACCCAGATAGGGCACAGACGTCACCAGGTTCCCGTGGGTGAGGCAGGAGCGCAGCCGGCTGGGCAGGCAGCACAGAAGGACACAGCGCTTGTGTGGGTGGGATCATGCACCCCAGGTGTCTGAAGCTGCTACAAAATAAAGCCAGACCTGCCCTGACTGGCAGCTCAGAGCAATTTCCCAGGTTAGGAAAGCACGAGAGGAGGAAAGATGCAGTTTCTGAGTGAGAGGAAGGAATGGAGAGCCCTGATTGACATGGAGTAGGAACCTATCTGAAGTGCTGCGCTTCCTCCGAGCCGTGTCAGAATGCCAGAGGGTCTCCTCCTGGGGAGCACGGGGAAGAGCATGAAAACCAAACAAGATCTAGGGAGTAGAAGTTCTGTCAGAACTAATATGCTTGGCTGATTCTATTTAAGTTTTAATTGGAAAAGCTTTGAGAACAGCACGCCATTTTAAGGACCTCTAACTCTAAAAGCAGTGACTTCCACCTGTCGATGCTTTTTCAACTTCTTACAGTCTTGGTTGTAGCTGTTCTAGACATAAACCCAACATTTTGTTCCACAGACCTGTCAAAGATCTACACACCTGTAAATCCACTCTACTACAGTCAACAGGAAGCTGACAGATGCCTTATCCTAATGCCTTCCCCTACACATACAGAGGAAGCATTATTTTTTCAATTTTCAGGTAAAACATTATTTAAGATTTCTTTCAGAATTCCTGTTTTCAAATGTTGCTGCTTTTCTGTCTGTCCAAAGGCAAGTACCTCTCTGACACCTCCACAGGAACATTCAGCTCTTGCCCAATCTAGCAGAGCTAAAAAGAAGCAACTCTGCTTCCAACAGCACAGAGAAATCTATCACCCTCGTTTATAGGCGGCGAAGAACAATTGCAGGAAGTCAGTGGCAGGAGAAGAGAATCGGAACTGCCAACTCTGAACTCTTCTTTTTGCGATTGTTAATTCTTTGCTTAAATGCAATTTCTGCGTTTCCTGTCTGACAGCAGATGAGAACATAATGTGCAGAGAGCAGCTCAAGACAGCCTCTGGGACGGAGCCATGCTGCAACCCCAGGGAATGGACGCAGCAGTGGGAGCCAACAGAACTAAATTCTATTCTGCTCCCAGCACTGACTCACTGTGTAATTGCTGCTCCACTCAATTACATCTTTCTACTTCAGCTTCTTCATTTTGCAGAGTGGCACCTGGTGACATCTGTCATTTTTTTCACCAAACACAGTGAAATCACACAGATGAAAAAATTTACAAAGATATGAAGTATTACTGATCAAAGCCACGGTGTCTTTGAAGGTCTGCAGAAGGAAAGCTCTGGGAAGATGTTTATGAAAACAAAGAAGATGTGCAGTGCAAGAGCCAAGTGTCCCTGCTCAGTCACAGGGCTGTACCTGGAGCACATGTCTGCGGACAGTCTTGAATAGGAACACTTTCCTGAATTGGGACCCAAACTGTGAAGCATGTGTAGAGTAAAATACGTGATCTTGTTAATGGAAGTTTACACAGGGGAAGTAAGCACATAGTATATAACTATTGAAGTCTGACCCCAAATGCAAGTTCAAGGTGCAAATTCAGATTCAGAGCCCAACTAATAAACTGATACTTGTAAATGCCAAGCAGTTATTAACACATTTAATAAGATTAACACCTGCGTAACAGTAGATAATACACAAACAACATTAAGTAATCACCTAGTCCTCATTTACACACAATGGGGCACTAACACAAATACTGCAGAAGTTGAGCTTTGATGCACAAACACAGAAGGCTTCAAAATCACACTGGAAACTGTTTAATCCTGAATTACTTGGAACCAGTTCCGGTACACAAAGGGCTGGAGACAAGGAGGAACTAAAGCAGTTTTAAACCAGCATATCTGTACTGCAAGCAAGAAAAGACTGGAACTCTTAAACCCTGCATGACTTACATTTCATCCTCACATTACACCGTTTTTCAAAGCATCATCCTCCAGTATCTCTTTTTTTTTTTTTTTTTGACCTGTTGACTCTCCACACTTGAAGGCCAAGGAGTGAAATGAGGGAATGATTTTCCTTGCCAGCCAGCTCCTCCCTCTTAATTCGAGTTCCAAGAACATAATGAAACTAACAGAGGAAGTTTCTGAAACTAGGAGGAGCACTAAGAATGAGAAAACAAGGTTAGCCAAGAGGACTGTCATTCATTATATAATTCAGCATTTAAGTAACTGGACATTTGGAGAAAGGGGCCAAAAGAAACACACTCAGCAGCAGCTTCTGTGGCATTATGTCATCTGGGCTTCTGGTTATTTAGCAGGTACAGGAAAGATTTTATAGAGAGAAATAACAAAACCGTTTACTTCTAGGACAGAAGACCTACGAATCCCCACAACACTTGGAGAAAGAGAGCACAGAATGAATAGGCCCTGCTTCCATTCATGATTTCTTTTCAAGGAGCTATTCCTGCTGGTTTCTCCCTTCAGCCAGGCTCCTTTACTCCACTGTCCTGTTCTGCATAACACCTTGTCAACTGAGTTCTAAATTTTGCACTCTTATTCTTTTGGTGCATAAGGACCTTGTTTTCTATTACCCAGGAATACACAGCAATTGCTATTACTGAAATACCCCAAAAGTAAAAATTATTTTAGATGCCACTGATGAATGGAAGAGATGAAGCAGTATGCAGCATAACATGGGTTGTTTTTTTATTTATTTATTTATTTTTTTTTCCTGAATAAAATGTTAGACTCAAGCATATTTCAAAGGTAGTTAGGAGGAGGAATGTATTTATAACCTCAGAAACTCAATGGTGGAACCTTGCCAGCAAGCTTCTTATTTCCTTTTAGGCAGTGAGGCAGGTGTCAAAACGAAGGATGAAAGAGAAATGTATTTTTAATAAAGTGAGCAAACTATACTTTGCTTCATCAAAACAGGAGAAAAATGTCATGAAGAAAAAATGTTCAAGTAAGGGGACTGGTATTTAAAGGCACCCAGCCCTCTGTTGGGCTGAAAGCAATTGGACGTCTGTGCGGTAGTACCATATTCTGGAGACCAGAAAGAGAGGAGGGAAGAGAGATGAGGAACAGGATCAAACACATGGTTCTCCACGAGCTAATTAAGTTGTCCAGATACGTAAATACCCTAAATAAACTGCAGCCATCCTGTCGCAGAGCCCCCATCCCCCTTAAGCTCAGAAGCTCAAGCTCCTCACAACTCCCCAGCACATCCAGCATCGCCCTGTCCCTCCCCCATTCCCTCTGTGAGCCTCCTGGTCCTGAACTTCGCTCCCTTTCCCACGGAAAGACCCCTCAGAGCAGAGCTTCTCTTCCCTGCCACTCTCCCCCAGCTCCATCTCACTGACCCACAGCTCCTGCTGCTCCCAGTGCTGCTGGCCTCAGTGCCTGAGCACATCCCCTCTTCTCCTCAGCTCTCCCCACAGACAGAGTCCTGATCTCCACAAAACTCAAACTATAATTTCCAAGAAATTACCTATGTGGAATTCAGAGCAAAATCGAACACACCCAAGGGGGAAAAATATAAAAGATACTTTGCTCATAGTTTCTGGAAACCACAAAACATTAAGACTTCGCCTGTTACTGCTGAACATCTTCAAACAAGACATGAGATTAAATGAGACTAATGTAGCATCACAACGTTGTGCCTTTCCTTTTTGAATGCTGCCTCCTGAAAGCTGCACGCGCCAGCTGTGCCAGGACAGCAAATGTGAGACTGGCACTGCACTGCTCTACATAACCCAGAACTGCCTGAAGACAAAAATCCTCTGCTGAAGAAAAGAGGAGGGGGAGAACAATAAAGAGAAGAAAACAGCTCCATCTTCATAAGGCTTCCCCTGAAAAACACGAAGCCCAGTCTACGCTCCACTGCGTGGCAAATTTTTCTGTATCAGCAAGAGAATTCATGAAAGGGACTGGTTCAGAGTCTCCTATTTATGTTCCAATCTGAGAGAATTTCTGTATACACTTCTAGAATTTAGTGCTATTTTTAAGATGCTTATGAGGAAGTAGATCTCGAAAGTAACATCTGGCTTCCAGATGAAGTTCCTGCTTTTGACTCAGCTGTCAAGAAATAACCATAGTGATCCCACCCTGCCAGAAAAATGTGTCTGACAGACCCATCATACACCCATAATGTGCAGCTGGTACCCAGCTGACCAGCACTTGCTGGTCAAGATGCCACACTCCAGCAACCAGATTCAGAGATCAGTTCAGTTCAGTCGTATTTGATTTATTGATATAGAATCAGCGAGGGCCTGAGATTTCACATGTATCTGAAAATATGGTCCTATTTACATTATTGGCAGCACTGGTCCTGTAGTGGGCTCTCCAGCCTTCTATTCATAGTACACAGTGCTCTATGGACGTGGACAGCAATTAAGAAAACAAGTGGTCTGCCTTAAGATATCATTATTAAATAAATACTAAGCAATCCTGAGAGCCTGGAATTCTGCTAGTAGCTCTGCATGCCTGGCTGCATTAACACAGCACTTTGATGTCTCCTGTACTAAAAGGCAATCTGTGTTTCTGGCTTATCTGGACTAAACCAGAAACATTATTGCATTTGCAAACATTCTTTTTTTTTTAAAAAAAAAAAAAAGGTCAAAACAAAACCCATCCAAACACACTCAATTCAAACACAGTCCATCTAGCTGCAGTCTTCACTGGTGTACATTTGCCATTATCACTACTGAAACATTCCAACATTTCAGACTAAGGAAGGCCTGTAGATCACGACTAGATTGTTATTAATAGCTTTTTGGCACAACAATTTTCCATTCTGAGGGCAGCTGCCTTGGTACAGGAATACCTAGACATTTCAGAGCTTGTGCTTGGATACAAGACAAAAAAAACAGATGATTCCACTACTTCTTCCCTCACTGCAAGACTGTTCTTTTCTTACCACCTCTGACATTTGAATTACACACCTAAAAAAAATACTCCTGCATACTTCAAAATACAAGCTCAACAACTTCCACAGCTTCTCCCTCCGCGCTGTTGCTTCAGCTCTGTTTACTGTGATTCAGTCATTTTCACAGCAACGAACTATGATGCCATGAAGAAAGCATCTGTGTCATCAACGAGGGAACAACGCAGGACAGTTAAAGTGCAGAAGGAACAATACAGAACTTTCCTACAAAGCCAGAATTTAATACTCCTGTACTTACTCAAGAACAATTTTCCACTCCAGCTATTTTAAGATAAATAACGTATTAAGGAGACTTCAGGAGAAACATTTACACGCATGCACTCTATGTATAATTGGTTATTTGTGGCACAGACATCAACACGCTCCGTCTGTACAACTGCTGTGTGCCCATCTGACTGCTATGACTGCAGAATAATCCTTCAGGTGCCCTCAAAGGGCTATTGTTGAAACGCAGTTAGTCATGGCACAGCCTGGCACCAGCCCGGCTCTGGTGGTTACGTAAGGCAGCAGCCCACGAAGCCTTGTTTCACAACACACTGAGGTGGAACACGTTTGCCAGGAGCAGGTCGCAGAGCCACCAGTTGCTCAGGAGCAGGCAGCTGTCAAGCAGCTAAACAAAAAAGTGCAGTCCCTGCAAAGTGTAAAGAGGCATCTATCTAATCAACGCAGAGCAGCGTTTCGGCCACTGGCTATAAATGGCTGTGGTTTGTGGCTGTGGAAGCGAGCGTGAGCACACAACTCAGTACAGGGCACACGCAAGCCTTCTCGATACTGCTGCACGCACACCTCTCAGCACAACTCATCCAACCAGGAGAAACCATTCCGGCTGCCTGTGGCTGCTTATTCTTCTTTTGTGCCCTCCCCACGATCTTTCAGCCAAGAACAGGCGATACTTGCTGCAATCACCAGCGTGCAGTTCTACGGGAGAGACAGCTCATTTGTAAAGTAAGTTCAGCAAGTAACTTTGCCACATGAACCACTATGCAGTAACACAGCTTGTTAAACAATGTGCTGAGAGGGAGCGCAGGTGGATGGAGCACAGAGCACTATGATCCCATGAGAAACACTGAGCTGCTTGACACTTCACAAAGAGATTGCCAATTAAACTCCTGAACAAATGTGTACATTTCCACTAGCATTTGACAGCTGTTAGACAGTGCCAGAATGTCACTCAGCATTTTTCATGGAATCACAGCACGGTTGGATTGAAGGAACCTTAAAGAACACCCAGTCCCAACCCCTGCTGTAGGCTGGTTGCCCCCCATCAGATCAGGCTGCCCAGGGCCCTGTCTTACCCGGCCTTGAGCACCCACAGCTCTGGGCAGCAGTGCCAGTGCCTCGCCGCCCTCTGAGAAAAGAGCTTCTTCCTAACATCTCACCTATTCTTGCTTTACAACTGGCAAACACACATAAGCTGAACAACTCCCTAAAAGTTGAAGTGAGATTTGAGGTGTTACAAGAAAGCTTTTAAGTCGTGACCCTCACAAATCTGTCAGAAGAAAAATGGTAGGATTAGGAGAGAGAGCTTCGCTCCTTTCCTTAAGCCCGAAGACTGAAAGCAAGCTATTTTTCTTAAGCTTAGAAGTGCATGAGAAACTGTTGTCAAAGGGGCAGCTTAGGGCTGAAAAAGATTTTTTCCTAAAACTGCAGATTGCCTACTATCTGCCAGCCTGATCTCACTAATCTGCCTGGGAATCAAAGGAGGACACACAGAGCTCCCTGATGCTGCTGAAGCAGTTTCTATCACCAGTTTCACAACCATGCCAGGCCAGTTGTCTCGGGCATCAGTTTGCCTATTAGCCATCACAACTCGTAGGTTGAAATTAAAAACATTCATAATCACACTGCCTCTCCTGAAGGCACTAATGCTGAAAGTGTGTCAGTTTCAGCTGACTGGATGATTGGACTTTAAAAGAAATAAAAAGAAACACAAATGGGAACCAAAGCAAAGACCTGCCCATGGCCCAGAACAACCAGAACTCTATTCAGCAGTCAATCAGAATAACCATGTAGAACGTATCATTTATTACAGATTTACCAAGGAGCAGCTGACTGTGGGCCCCATTGTGCTGTTCAGAGGGAATAAATCTGCCACTAAGAACTTCCACTCTAAATCAGCACTTAAATCAAAATCCCTTCTAAGCCTGGTTCCTTCCTTCTGACCTCTAAAATCCAGGTACAGCATACTGGTGAAAAATAATACTTCATTTAGGCTACCAAGGCATAAGGGGAAAAATACAACAGAAGTCATAATCAAAACATTGTGATCAGTAGTGAGAAATAAACTCTGAAGTGTTTAGTCGAATATAAAAATAAGGATTTGCAGATGTTTGCTTTCTGTGCTGAAAAAGTGGTCAGGGCACAACTGAGAATCGCCCCAGTTAGAACAAAAACTTGATTTCAGAATCGTCTATTTTAGTTTGTCTCAGTCCAGTTACAGCTACCAGATTAGTTGGGAGGCTTCAGAAACTGCAATGAAGCCACCAGTAACTCTATCACACAAATGGGCAGATGCCAAGAAAAGCCATCATATTCAAAAGCAACTGAACTTGCAGCAAGTTTCTCCCCACCACGTCCATTTCCAGCACACAAAGCCACTCATCACTCCTGTACCTCTCAGCATTACAGCAAGCTGAACTCCAGAACTGTTGCTCTCCACTGAAGCTAAGCCTTCGTGCTGAGCGGATCACGTAACATGTGAGAAACCTTCTGGCGTGCAATCACCATCCAAGATTACCCAAGCTATACAGTTTAATCTAATTATGATTTTAACAACTACAGAAGCTGCAAATAAACAAGTGACACTTAAATGCTCAAGGGCAAAGCACCCTCCGCATTCCACCTGTGCACCTCAAAATCCCCATACAGGTATGGAGCTTTGCTGAGATGAGCGCTAACAAACCAGGGAAGGGCAAAAAGCAACAACGTGTTGATGAAAAAGGCAGGAAGCAACAACATGATTTACAAATCATGTTGAAAAATAAAAAAAAAAATGATTTACAAAGAGGAAACCAGGCCTTCTGTACATACAAACTGATTCAGAAGCTCTGCAGGAGGGCTGATGTCGTGCCTTGCACTGAACAGCTCTGTACCAAAGCCTCCAATCTACAAACTTGATTCCTCATTAACATCAAAGGACTGCAGAGATTAGAGCATGTGAAATGCTTTGAAAAATGAAAAGCATTGGGCATGTACTAAGAATGATTAACACCCAACACTCAGAACAAAACAATTATTTATTCACTTGAAATTCTTTTACTGTAAAAATATTTTATTTATTATTTAAATGCATTTCATATTGGCAAAAAGAATAACTGATAAGCTGAGAAAACAAAAACCTTGCAGAAAAAGAAACATACAGCATAAGCAATAAAACAAGCTGTTTCCACATCTGATACCAACCAGTATGTCTCAGACTCTGCCCCAGGGAGACTCCTTCCAAGAAATGGATTCAAGCACTTTGTGTTCTCCAACTGGGGCAAACTTGAACCCTTAAGTCTATGAGACAGAAAAGATTAAGCCAAATGGCCAGAAATGCTTTCTTCAACTTCAATTGGTGAAGAATAGGGACTTCATTGGTTAAAGCTGCAGCCTTCAGAAAAAAAAAAAAAACAATATCTTTCCACTTGGAAACTCTAAATTTTGGACTCTAGAAGATACATAGGTGTAATTGTGTCATTTTTTGGGTTTTCTTTTAATCCAACCTTCTAATCATACATAAGGACAACACACACTTTGAAGCGCGTGGTAAAGACAGAGTGCCAAACTGCACCTCGCAAAGGGGACATCCAGTTGAAATGTCTGACCAAAAATCCTTGCATTTAAATGACAAAAACCTTCAGAAACATACCACAGGTGGAAACTTCCCTTCTCTAAGCCTATTGTGCTGTGTTATATCATTGTCAGGAAGTAGCTGCAAATTTTTAATGCACGCATCATTCTTAACCTACTGGAGTAAAACTTTCCAACCTCAACAGATTTTGTTCCACTGACAGCACAGTGATCAAAAAAGCTCAAAGACTGCCTCTGACCTTTGCAAAAATGTTGTTCCTGGGCTCTGTTCAAGCTGCTGAAAGAGGAAAGCAGTTAGTTGCATGTGACACTAGTTTCTCTGTACCATAACGCTCTTGCCTTATACCAAGCGCAGCCTTTAAAGTCTCATCTCTGAAGAAAAGATGAACTTCAATAAGCTTACACTGTATGAGTAGGTGCTTTGACACGTCTATTTCTAATCCTCCAACTCAATGACAAAGAACTTATTTCCACCTGTGAATCTTCAAAGTGCAGATGTGAACTGATGCCTCCACATTTCTGTAACTCATTAATCCAAACTAACCGAGCTTTTATTCAACACCTTTACACCATTCTGAAGCACCACACAGGTGCTTTCTCTTAGGATGATTACTCCTTGTGAAGCTGCTTTCCATATGTGCATTTTGAGACCCAACAGAACGTACATTTTTAAGACATCAGAAATAACATTTTATCTGCTATTACAAAGCAACAGCCATAACTCAGGATCCCTCATTGTTTGTGTATTCTACAAGCCTGAAAACAGATGGCAACAGGGCTTGCAGCTGGCAGAATGTCTCCAAAGCTGAGAAGAGTTTTTCTACCAAACTTTATACAAAGGAAGAAACAAGGCTCTGGGATCCGGATCCCACATGTTTCAGCAGATGCTGTTTCCAGCTTCAGCAAGTTTTCATTCAGAAGCAACTGCTCCATGTTCAACAGTGCCTCAGGGATCACATACAAGATCCTGCCATCCTGTATAAATGAGAGGCCTGGTTTAGAGTTACAGCAGAAACACAGTGCACAGCCTTTGTATGGGAGAATGACACAACTGTGCTCTTTTCTCCACATCAACAGTTGTATGGCTCATGGTGGTACTACATGCAAAACATGAGGTGATCATAAGAGCATTTGAGTTGGAAGGGACCCTTAAGGGCCATTTGGTCCAACTCCCTGCAACGAACAGGGATACCCACAGCTCCATCAGTGCTCAGAGCCCCTCCAGCCTGACCTCAGGTGTCTGCAGGAACAGAACATCCACCCACTCTCTAGGCAACCTGTGCAGTGCCTCACCACCCTTGTCATAAAGAACCTTTTTCTTGCATCCAATTTAAATCTTTTTGTTTGAAACCATGTCCCCTTGTCCCATCACAACAGACCCTGCCGAACCATCTGTCCTCCTCTTTCTTACAGCCCCCTTTGGACACTGAAAGGCTGCTCTCTGGTCTCCCTGGAGCCTTCTCTTCTCCAGGCTGAACAGCACCAGCTCTCAGCCTGTCCTCCCAGAGGAGGTGTTCCATCCTTCAGATCGTTTTATTGGCCCTCTTTCGGACACATTCAAACAGGTCTGTGTCTGTCGGTGCTGTTCACATGTGAGTGTAGTGCCCCAAGAGAGGCCTCACAGACCTCAGTTCCCAGATTGGCGCAGGTGGACGGTAACCCTAACGCTGGGGTAGAACCTACGTGAAAAGACTCCGATAGATAGGTGCATTCTGCAGGTGGGAGGCGTCGCTTACACAGCTTTGCTTCGGGAACGGCTCAAACCCACGGTTATCGCTGCAGCCCCACGGCAGCCCAGGGTCCCTCGGCTTCGTTTTGGCAGCGCACACCTCGTGCTCGGATCCCAGCTTCCCGCAGGCCTCGCCCCGCCCGCCAGGCCCGATCCCCGCCGCCGCCCGGGGCCGTTCGAAACTCCTCACGCCTCCTTTGCACAACGCCATTATATAACGATAATCGCACGGGTTCCCACGCCCAGACCCAATTCTGGCTGCCGCTCCTCCCCATCCCGCGCGGCCCCGCGGCCCGGCTCGCCTCACATCACCGCTGCCGGGCAGGAGGCACGAAGGCCGCGAGGCCGGGTTTGCGGGCAGCCCCGCCCGGCCGCACTCACCTCCTGAAGTCAAAGGGCATGGTGCTGGCGGGCGCCGGGCAGGCTGCGGGCCCCGCCGCCCCCGGGCCCGGCTCTCGCCTCGCTGCCGCCGGCCGCAGGGCCAGGAAGTGACGGCCTCGCCGCCGCGCAGCGCTCAGCCCATTGGGCGGCTGGGGCCGGCCGCCGCTTCCGCCGCCGGGTTACGGGTAGCGGCGGGAGCCGAGGAGGTCTGGCGCTGCCGCGGCTTCGGTGCTGGGCTCGGGGTTCGAGGCGGCCGCCCAGCAGCAGCGGAAAGGCGGCCGGCAGCGCTGCCTGCGGGCTGGATGAGCCCCTTGGTGCCAGCCTGGCTCTTCGGCTTTCTTTTGAAAACCTTTCTGCGTTTTTTTATCGGAGGACAAAGAGTTAAAGTAAGAAAAAGCTCGCTGTTTCGCAGGCGAGGCGTTTCCCCGCCGCCTGAGCCTCTCTGGTCTGCTGCCTTGCCGTTTTGCCCAATGCTTTTGTCTGACGCTATCCCTGCCGGCTTTAACGCGGCACACATCGCTGGTCTCACAGCGCTGCATTCATCATCCTGCACCCAGGCTGTTCCCTCAACATCCCATCATAGCCTGAGCCAGGGACTTCCTGCTGCAGATAAACTGCGCCCAATGCTGCGATAAGGAGTGAAGTGGTGCCTTCACGCTGTGCGTGTTAGATTGTAACACAGGAGGAGAATGCAGCTTTGTCTTCTCAGCCTAAAAGCAGAGCAAGAGAAAGAGAAACAGCAGCAATCTAAATATGCTGTGTGCATACTTCGATACATACTTAGACAAGCATACTGCTGTTCTCGTTGATTCTGGAGCTTTCTTCCTCTTCCACCCGCTGTCATAACCTCCATGCTTAGAAATCCACATTTTCCCATTCTTTGCTTTCACCCACAAGCCAGATCCACACTTGGAAAAAAATAATAATTCAGATCGAAATAAGTAGAGGAAAAATACCTAACAGTCAGAGCTGCTAGTCAATGCCATGCGCTTTCAAATGAAGAGATAATTCTTGATGGGGATATTTAAAAATAAAGTGGAGGAGTCCTGGGGTGAGATAACAAGGCACGATCCCTCAAAAGCCCCCGGGGAACAGATAAAGAAGCCTAATTGGCTTTTTGATCTCAGACATCTAAATTACCCGAATTGCATTGTGCAAGTGCATTCAGCAGATTGCAGACTGGTCAGCCACCAAACCCTGTTGCACTGTGCATTGTGCTCCAAAATTGAACAACCCACTGAAACTAATGAGACAGTTCTCATCTCTCAACAGGTCAAACTAATTGTGTAGACATAGCCAGGGGGTCTATCTGTACTGGAAAAACAAAACAAAACAAAAAAAACAGCAACAAAACTGTGCCTATCAAGCTATAGTTGCACAACCCAGTGCTAGTCTGAGCTCCTGGCAAGGCCCCTGTGTCGTTAGCTATTATTAACCATCTTGTGCAAAGACCAAGGCAGGAGCCAAGGCAGTGCTAAAGTGGTTACAAAAGTATTTAACCTGTAGGATAGACAAATTGAGAGGTTGCCTTGAACACTCATTCCTCTGTCAGACCCAAGGATTGAGAATGCCAGACAGTGAAAGCTCACATTGGGAAGTTTTGTTTCCAACTAAAAGGTTGAACTGAAGAAACTGATGGACACAGAGCAGTGCCAAGACAGCTTTCCAGTTCGATCCAGTTCACTTACATCCTTGCCAAGGGAAGAAGAAGTTAATGCCCTGAGATAAGACCCTCATCACAATGTTGTTTAATTACATAAGACTTCTAGTGAGCCTGAGATAAGCACAGGAATTTGTCCTCAGTCCAGCTGGGTGCGGCTGCTTAGATCATGTTGTGTATTAGAATGAGAACTGAAAGCCCGGGTTTATTTGAGGTGCTTGTCATGTCGTTAAAGCTGGAATAAATAAACTGATACTGACAGCTGATTTAAAAGTTATCTCTCTTTTTTCATGTAGGTGATAGATGAACATTTACTAATAACAGCAGCCCTAAAATTATCTATTGTTTCTCTTCAAGTAGCATTAGTAACACTAATTGAGACAACTCTGAAATCAGCAAGTAGAAGTTTTCAGAGCTCTCTCCAAGGAAGAGGCTGAAGCAGGGGGGTGAGTTGGATGACTTAAGGCTACAGAATAAGGTCAGATTTACCTCTAAAATTAGCAAATACCAACCTCCCCCACCCCCCTATTCCTAATTCTGTGCTCATAGTTCTGTTCACAAGAAGGAATATTGTCCTGACTTCAGTTCACTTTCTTATAAATAAATCAGATCATATTTGACTCTATCAGGATTCATAACTCATGCTTCATAGAAAAAAAAAACTGCTGCCTCCTTCCTAGAGACAAGTGACCCACACATGCTTTATTTGAATCATCTTGGTAGCCCATAAACTTGCTCTTACAAGTAACGTTTTGTTTCTCTGGTTTTCCTAAATCTTCCCATTTTCTAGGTGATATGACATTCTCTGCTTTTAACTTCATGTTAATGCAGTTTATAGTAATCTGTGATGATTTTTTTTGATCTCTAACTTGTTAAAATGTCCTTGTTCCCAAAGAAGTGCAACATATCACCTTACCCATTCACCATAATGTTGTTCGATAAAACATCTAAAATGCCCTTGTATGATTTCCTCTTTTGTTTTGTTTGTGATTCCTTACACATGGCTGAGCTTTGTGTTAGCCCCTGGCTTGTGTTACCACTCCTGAGCTGGGAACGTACTGCAAGTGCTGTGACTGGGTCACGAGCAGCATTGTTTGCTAAGGGTAAAGCAGGGTGCATACAGTCATCGTTTAGGTCACCTTCATTTTGTTCATCAAGTGGGAATGTGCGGTGACTGTGAAGGAAGGTGCAGCGCTTATTCACTTCGCCCCTTCTGCCACAGCAGTGTTTGCTCACAGCTGAACTGTAGCTTTTTGTTTGGGACAGCGTGTGACAGGGTATGCACTGTGCGACGTTCTACCCTTGTGCATGTATTCACAGGATATGTTTGCAGCACTTGTGTCAGGGTGGGTTTGGGATTTAAGTGAGCACATTGCTACGCAGGGCGTGTTTACTTGATTATGTGTTGTATTCTGCAGGGCGTGACTCTGGCTGCATGAAGCACTGAACACAACTGCCGTTCAGGAAAAGGAAAAAACATTTCAGAGAATGAACAGAAAAAGTTATAAAATATAAATAACAGCATGTGAGGAAATACTTCTGAAGGAACAGGATGCGCCTGTAGGTGAAGAATTCAAACACAAGTGCTGTGCTAAGTATAATCAGCAATGAAAGCTCAGCCCTTCCTCTTAGCATTTTAGTAAGCTACTTGTTGGCAGCATTTTCTGAATATCAGGGAACAAAAAAGTGAGCTTTAAGTCTTCATGCAGTGTAGGATGTGGTTGTCATCCTACATCCTATAGCTATCAATCTATTGTGAGACTGCATCTTGAATGGACGATGGAATAAATTCGTATCGTTCAACTTATACAAAGGTCCTTCTTCACTGAGTGTCTGAGTTTTTCCCTTACAACATGAAAACAACCTCTCTTCTTCCTGCTCAATACACAGAGGTAGCAACATGATCATTTTATGGATCCCAGGGCTGCCGCAGGCACTGTGTGTGTGTACTTGGGAGGGGGCCCACACAGCCACACGGCCTCTTCCCTGCCCCATGACATTGAGTGAGCACTGAACTGGGCAGTGCTAATGGAAATCTTCAGCTTTTAAAGCCCTAGAAAATGTACCCTGTGTTTAATACGGTTTCTTTTTGCTTGCTTGTTTGCTTTAGTTTTTGGCATGTCAGGTATTTACTATGGCAAAGCCACAGTGAACACTAAGTTTTTATGTTTGCTTCCTTTTCCACTGTGGAAATGAACTCTGCGGACAAGTTCCAGCTGCTGTCAGTTTTGCCTCACACAGTCCCTCTGTATTGATCAGTGACCAGTGCAGTTTGGGAGACTGAAATCGTGCATAGGGTCACGGCCAAAGGCGATGGAGTTAACCGGATGCACGTTAACCATTAACTGGAGTAAGCAGCATAATCAAGGACTTTGAACGCAAAAACAGAGGGCCAAAAATCGAAGAGATCTTGATTAGTAACAAACAGTTCAAGTTTAGCACCTAAAGGAGTTCAATTAATTCAATAATTCAGTAATTCAAAGGAAGATTATTCTGTAGTGAGTTAAATGCCTAAATTCCCTGTACTTGGGAAAGGAATAATTAGGAGCCTAAGGACTTTTGCCCATGGCTAGTAAACTGAGTGGTGAGATGCCTGCATCAGCCAGCAGGAAATACCTGGGAGAAGGGGCTGTCTGAGGATGTCCCAGGGAAACCCCGACATGGAACCAAAAAGTGATTGTGGCTTTAAGTAAGTCACACATTTAGCATAAACACTTGAATCAGACTTCTTCATGGAAGTTTTCCTGGGAGATAAGGCACCGCCTCTGTTTTACATGCTCCCAAGTCCACTTCTGGACCTTTGAACTGACAGGGAGTGCTGTGAGAAACTTCCAGCATTCAGGGGAAGAAAGGAGAGGGCTCTCTCAGTGTCGTAAAGCTGAACTATTGTGTGACCAGGAGTGTGAATTGTCATGCTGGAATAGGATGTCTGGTTAGGGCTCTTCTCTGGGAAACAGTGGTGATGGTAGGGTAGGATACTGGTGATACTGGGCTGGGGGGGTCCATGACTTACTAGTGGTAAATACATATAAGCATAGAAGCACTTCCAAGAGTTCCTTCCCTTCAGTCTTGTCCTCGGTGTCATATTTGATCACAACATGCTTAGTAAATTGGGTCCTTTAGGCCTTACTGGCAAAAAAGCCCACCATATTTCAGGATGGACTTAGGCGAGAAGTAGGGGTGAGAATTCAGGCCAGGCAGAACAGCGAGGCTGCTGGGCACAGAAAGTCAGCAGACCTTTAGGCGCCAGAGGAAGCTTTCCCCAGGATTTGTGGGCTCTTAGAGTAGCGGCGGGAGGGAGGCCGGGCTTTCCGGGGCTGCTCTCAGGAGCACCGGCGCCAGCAGTCTGCACAAGTTGCACTTCGGTGCCTGAGTGCTATTTTGGATCTCTCCCAGAGACCTCGTACCAGCATCGTGTCAGTGGGGAGTCAGCGAGAGAGCTCAATGGGGACTGGTGATGCCGAGTGCCTGGTTTGTTGCGTTAAGAGTGACCTCAGAGTGGGTGGGTTTGTTCTCAGCATAGGCTGTGGAAGGCAGACTGAGCATCCTGAGCGTGAGGTCAGGTGGCTGTCCAGACAGACAGTGGGAATGCTATTCTGTGCTCAGCAGTGTATGGAAAATGGTGCCTTTCAGTGGAACGTGGATGTGAGCATTCAACAGCACTGGGCCACCCAATGCCCCCCCAGCAGTGAACAAGTTAAACAAGTCAAAACCTCGGCAAAGAGGAATTTTTCAAAGAAAACACTGGAAGCTTACTTGGAAAACTTGCCAAATCCTTCTGCAGCAACCTGTGGGCACCCTGTCATGGTATTGCAGTTTAACATTCTCATGCATCATTGGATCCATTGGAACTGTAGTGAGATGTTGAATAGCACTTCACCGTTTACTTTTGGCTTGCTAATCTGTGCTGCCTTATCAGCTTTCTCAGGGGTTTCCTCCAGATATTGTGTTGTATTTGGGGAGCTGAATAAGCCCAGTGGGACTCTTCAGACAAGAGAATCCTACTCTTTTTCATTTCTGTCATAATTAGAAAATGGATTTTTAATTGCTTCTGTGATTTGCTAGCAGGCAGCCTCTCCTGCAACTAACACTTATGTTTTCACCACTCTTGTTCGGTTGTTTGCCAGCACGATGATGGTCAGTGGATTGGGAAGGTTTTCTCATTGCTAAACAATCTGTTTCAGAAGTCAGGGTGTGGCTAGAGAAAATCTTCCAAAAAGAGGTTTGTGTAACCTCGCAAGAATGAGGCCAGAGGTGGCTGTGCCTTGTATTGATCGCACCTGGAGTCTGTGGACTCAGCATCTCTGAAACACCATTGTTAGGGCCTCTGATTAGGAGAGGGTTAGTTTTGGGTGGCCAATTTCAGATGTCATAGGATTCAATCTGACATCTATCTTTCTTGCTGACTGCAGCCATCTGCTGTTTAGAGAGACTCCAGATTGGCAGTGGTCTCCAAAGGTTGTCTTTTATTGTTGAAGGAGATAGTGAGAAAAAGCAAGTGCTGTAAATACACAGAACACACAAAAAAGAGCGGAAAGACACGAAAGAATGAAGAAAGAACCTGCTTGAGATGAGAATAATCATCAGAAGGGAATTGGGAAGAAATGAGGCAGATACACAGACGGGTTTGTACAGGAACTTAGAGGTAAGAACAAGAAGTTTCATGCTACGGCAGCAGCTAACAGGAGATGTATATTGGGAGATTGGAAGCTAGTTCATCAGAAAGCAAGCTCAAGAGGAAGATCCCTTTGAAATGAATGCGCACGAGGAGAAATAAGTAAACCAAATTGAATAAAGCAACAAAGACTTACAGAAAAATCTTCTAGCCTTCAAAGGAAGCCAGGCCCCTCGCTCTCCATACTCACCCTTAGCAAAGAAGACCCTTTTCAGCCTGTCTCATGTGAAGCGGCTTCGAGATTCTCGCTCAAGCATCTCACAGAGGAAGAGTGAAATGCTGCCCTGCTCACACAGTGATGATAAGCCTGCAGTGGAGATATCCGGATTTTATTTTAATTGGACTTTTTAACTTTTTTCCTGGCATTTAAAAGTTTATGAACGGAAAGAATCAGTCTGACTCAGAGACTGGGCCACTTCCAAACATTAATCTTAGCTGCTGTATGTTAATGTAGTTTGGCTCTGCAGCATCCAATGGTGAGAAATAAGATGCTTGTACCCTTTCAACCCCAGAGTCAGAGGAAATATGTTTGATACAAGGGCAGATTGGGACCACTTAATGTACTGGTATTTGATGAAGTTCTATAATAGCACATGGCTTAGAAAACATTCATATTCTGTTCTCCTAAAATTTGTATTTTATCAGCCTACAACATTTGCAGCCAAAATGATAATGCCCAGGGCAACTCTTTGGCCTGTGCTGACCCTGAAATCTGTATAGGCTTTGGTTATCACAGTGTCAATCTGAAATAAACAAACCCTGGTGTATTTGATTGGGCTTCATGTTACAATATTTCGTCTTTTGGTTAGATTCTTAGTATAGATTTAACAAACATATAAACAAACATATAACAAACATACAAGCAAAGATGACTGTCCTGTTCATCACAAGTTTTCCAGCACTAAACCATGAGTCTAGCAGTATTTGTGTTTCACTTTCTTCCATTCTGTTTCCCAAATATTTCCATTCTATGGTAACTATTTTCACTTTATCCATCCGCTGAGGGTGTACCCCAGACTATTTGTTTTTTTCCCAACCTCTTCCTCATCTTCTTCTTACTCACACACTCTCTTCCCTGAAATCATAATGGGAACAGCCATGTGCAAAAAAAAAGAGAGAATTTTCCAATTCTACTTATTTCAGTGGAATTTCCCTATTGCCATTTTTCCATACTGGTGGATGTTTTTTGCTGGAGACAGTAGTGTGTACAGCATCAAGAAGTAAAACCACATTATAAGGGTATTCATCTGGTTAACACTCGTCTAATAATTTTCCTAGATTTTCTCTCTCAGCCTATATGCAGGTAAAGGTTCCTCCATAGACAGTTCAGAGCAGGAACCCCACTCCACAGAAAACACAGGGTATTCAGAGACCTTAAAACTCGGTATCTTAAAAAGATTGCAATCCATCCTTGTCTTCAGAGGAGTTACAGCAGACAAGTACCTACTCACCCTGTTGTAAATGTATTGGCCTTTTATGCTGACATGGCAAAAGATGTTATTAGCTGGGTAATGGCTGGTTTGATGTACAGGACAACATCCCTCCATTCTCATCCCAGTTCTACAGCTGATTTTCTGAGCAGTTCTGAGTGGGCAGCCTTCTGGCCTTAGTTTTCTGCATGGGAGATCATTCATGCTATTGTGTTAACTAACCTCTGACTTTCCTCCAGAAGGACGGAGATGGGCATTCAACTGCAGATACCAAAGGCTTAAAGTTGAGATGCTGACTTGTGTCGGTGTAGGTTAACAGTTAATGAATAGCTCCCTTCCACTGTCGGGGGAGCCAGACACACCAGTTTCCCACACCGCAGGGAAATTTTGTGTGCCCATTTTACATTTTTCTATTTCCCCAGGGCAGGTGCTGAAACAGCCAGGCCGACGTCTGTGGGCATCTGACTGAGCAATGGCGTGGTGCTTGCGCTCACCATCCTGAGCCTCGTCAGTGTGACAGGCTGGAGCTGTAGAAGATAGCAATGACTCATGACTGGAGCTTTATGTAAATGAAGAACATCTTCTGTTGCTTCCTGTTGTACCAACGAGGCCACGTAAAGTTCACGTCAGTGACACTGCGTTCCCATGTCCCCTCTGTTGTTGAGCCAGGGTGGGGATGTAGGGTGACATCGGTGTGGTTCTCCCAGCGAGGACATTAGGTCAAAACCAAGAGTGAATGTGAATGTGAAACCTCTGGGACACCAAGCTGAAGATTCCTTCCCAGCAACAATCTGGAGAGAAAGTTTACTGTCGCCTTTTGCAGTCAGTTGCAAAAGTGATTGAGCCACTGACTGTAAACTTTGAAGGGGAGCCAGATAAAGAGGAAGTGAAGAATTTCAGCAAGTTGCTCTCTCCTTGGGATTTAGTCATTTTTAGTAAGATGTGTGGATCATCTATGTGTGACAAAGCTAATCATCTCATTTAGCTTATCCAAAGCATGAAAAAAAATACCCTTCTGCTAAGTGACATGATGTTGCATGGCCTCTCCCAACAGCCTCACATAGACAGCTATCCTGTGCAAGAGCGATGAGGAGGAGTGAAAGCCCTGAAGAGCAGAGCAGTGGAATTGTGTCCATCCAAAGGCACAGATAATATTAGTCCAGGTGGAGGGCCAAATTCTCTGAGTCATTCACAAAAAAAAATCATGCCAAAGACAGTGGAATTAATCTAGTGTGAAAATAATATGAGAGGACAATGTCAAACTCCAAAATGTCGACCTCCTTGGATTTCTAGGGTGCAGTGACTCATGTGCATGTGTATTGCTCGCAGAGACAGAAATGCACTCACAGCTCCTGCAGAGTACTGCGGAGAGACAAAAGATACGAAAAAAATTGCTAACTAGATGAGGATTTGTCTTGCATCGTATGCATCATTTAAAGTTAGAAGAAAGATTTAATTGACTGGAATTTTGCAAGGATAAGGAAGCAGCAGCTGAAATGAGAGATGGAAAGCATCTCTCGCTAGCCCTGAGTTCACAGAAGAGTGGCTCTCTGCATACTGTGGGTCGTTGTGCTGGGAGAGGTACAGGTGGCTTTCTTCAGATCATTTCTGAGCACTGTGTGTATTCCTACACCCGATTCTCCTCCTTTGCCTGTAGATACTGTCTGACTGAAACACAATGGTTTTTCTTCTAATCCACTGTGAACACTAAAATTCCAAGTCATACTTAACAGTCATCCTGATCTGAATATGTTTAGTGCATTCACTTTTGTCTGTTTTTTCCCCCATTTTCTATCTGTTTCAGGCCTCTGTGTATGGCAACCAATCCTACCTATTTTAACCCTACTCCTGTGTGCTCTGACTTCCAGAGAAGACTGCATTAAACCTCCCAGACAGGTGCTGAAGTGATTCAGCTCATATTTCTCACTGATCCTCTAAAGGTTGGTCTTATGATGCTAAGAGCTCCTCCATGAGCTAAGTCCTTCATATATTTTTGCTCTCTCCATTGCCTGTTCTCCACTCTGTTCCCCAATGTAATGGCTGATAATTATGGTCTTTTCAGTGGTTTATCTCTCTGCCCATTGAAGCTAACATTTTTTTTTCTCAGCAGAAGGCTGACTCATAAGGTATGCTGCCTTCTATCCTTAGAAAAAGTGAGTCACTAATGGATTTTCATTGTAAATTCAAGAGCCATAGAGTGAAATTTTGTCCTATCAGTCTGATCCTGAGATACGGTTTTCAATTTGGAATTTTAGTTATGTGTCATTAAGGCTCTGTGAGATTCAATGGATGCTGTACCAGTAGCTGTATTTTATTCTGTGAGCATCCCCACTAACTGCAATAGTTCCGTGCTTTCACTCTTTGTGTGCTGTGTGCTTTCTATCTAAACACAGAACTCCCTTTATGTCTGCATCATGATACATGCAGCTTCTGTTCTCAGCCATCACAAAAAGTTCACAGTTGTTTTTCTGGGCTATATAGAAGCAAGGGAACTTGGACATATGTAAAGTAGTATGAATCCCTTTGGTACTATTGAAATAGTAGAAATAGTCCTTCTGCTCCAGCAACACTAATTTGGTGACTTTCAAACACTCAGGGAAGGTTCACCAGTTCTTACAATGTCCCATGACAGAAAGATAAATGCTATTATTTCTGCTTTGTAGAAAAGGGAATTAAGGTTGGGGCGGCTTAGGTTGTGATAAGCAGGCGATGGAAGCAGTGTGGATGAAATGCAGGAGTCCTGCACGTTTTTTCAATGGAGCAATATTTTGTTTAAAGGATTTTGCCACATTTACAGTCGTCGATGATGTCAGTGTGAATGAGTATCTGGCAGAAGCTCTGTCGAGTTGTGACATAATTTGCAATTCACAAGAGGACACCCATTTTTGCATATCTGTGTTGTACTCTGTTAAACTGGCTTTGCTGGGTATTTTGGGGAGAGAGATCTCGAGTCTCTCTGACACCGACAGCAGCTGTTATTTAAAACTGTATGATGAAGATGCAAAGGGGTTGCTATTAGGGTGTTTGCTTTGTTCTTCGTCACACAGAAGTGGATATGCTGCAATGACAAGTTTGTAAATCACAGTTAGTTCCGTTCTCACACCACCCAGTAACCTTCCAATCTCTCTGTCAATTTCCTGCAGGCCTTGGGAAGCTATAATTTGTGATAAAAATGGGAGTTAAAATGTTACATGTATATCAGAGCCGAAAATTTGTGGCTGGATGACCTTTTCATTTTCAGCAAACGCACTCATTTCCTTTGCGTTGCTTACTGTTTTCCTCTGAAGCTTGGCATAATAGGAAATCCTCCACAATTGTTCTCATTAATCACTGGCTCCATTGTGCCGGCTGCTGCTCCTTTCGATGAGCAGCGCGGAGCATCTCGGCCTGCTTCTCGTGGGGAGCATTGGTGTCCCAGGAGCTTGAATGGTTCGGTTCAGCTGTGATGGATGAAAGAACACCGCCAGCAGCACGTGTGACGTTCAGATGGCTGTCGGAATAAGGAAGCAGCCCCCTCATTTTCAGTTTAGAGAAAAAGGAAAAACCGGCACTCACTGGATTTTACGGCGATGTTTCTCATGCTTGCAATTAAGGTTAGATGAATAACGCAAACAAAGAGATTGTAAATTTAGATCTCGCCTCATTTCCATACATGAGGTAATCTGATTGGTCATGTCACCGCTAATATTTACATAGTCATCTGACAATTATACAGAAGGCCTATGAATCTCTAGGACAAATAACATCTCTAGAAATATATTCTGAAATGCCTACTAATTAGGACCAACACATCATTCATCATTTTGGGATTTATTTCTCACTGTCATCCAGCGAAGGGCCAGAAGTTCTGCATTGTGGCCATATATCACAAACCATAGAGGCAAGAATTTTGAAAGAAAAGATGTATTTGCAATAGCTTTGAGTTTCTAAAATTAAAACAAAAAGACTAACGTTGCCAAGATGATTTGTAATGCCAACCTATATTTGGTTAAACATAAACAAAACCATAGTGACAGATTGGTGCTCAGGAAGCTGATGGTTCTCCAAGTCTTATCTTTTGCTTCCTGTTGCAGCACAGTGGTGTTGACATCGTGTTCCTGCACATGCAATATGCAAAAAGCTTGGGACTCATAATTTGGTAGTTGCATAAATAAACAATTTTGCTTGTTGCTATTGATTTTGTGCTGTTCTGCCTTTCTCCAATAGAACTGCTGTCTGTAGGGAGCCAGGCAGTCTCTGCAGACCCTTTGTAGTACATCCACTGGTTTTTGCTTTCCTGTCGTACATCTCTTGAGTGAAGCTTGCTATAAAAAAGAGCAGTGTCCAGAGGACTTTAGCCAGTGTGTAGCCCAATCTTTATTGGCCAAAGTTCCCAGAGACAACAGAGATGGCTTGTGTGAGCAAATGTTTAAAAAAATAGAGTGAGAACTCCAGGACATGGTCTCATGCATTTATACTGGAGTCAAATCTCTAGGGAAATGAGGTTAGTGGCAGTGATAATGCTAATAATAATAAATAATGCACACTCCCTTGGGATCTTGGCTGACTATCAAGACAGACTTCCTGATGATGACATGCATATGTCTGTCTCCAGTCTCTTCAAGGTACCTGCAAGGCACCGTTTTTTGCAATTACAAAGGACTGGCGATGAGAACATGCACCATAAGAAGCAAGCCAGTAACATTCATCCCAGACTTCTGTCTCTGATCTCCATAGTCGCTCTCATCTCAGCTCCTCAGACATTAGCAAGCCAAATCTCAGAACAGCTCTGCCAAGTGCTGACGGTGGTGGCAGTGGCAGCTCGGAGCCTTGCGGGCTCTTGCTTTTGCTCATCACACTGTGCCTCGTTTGCATGAGGATGAGACGAGAGGAAGAGAGGACTCTGTCACATCCCACGAGGAATTGGGGGTCACTGGGCGCATCTCGATGCTTCTGGATGGTGCTGGGACTGTAGGCTTGTGTGACTGAGGGCTTGTTTGTGGACGTTGCTGCCCCAAACTGCATAACCGTTGTCTGGGGAAGTGGCTTTCTGACGGTTGTCAAACGTGACTGAGCACAGCCACAGCAACGTTTGTGGCTTTTCTGTTGGTCACAGTGCTGACAATGCCCCTCTTCTTCAGCTGGGTAAGAGGGAAGGCAGCCCGTGGGGAGCTCTGCTTTGGCTGCAGAAGGGTGTTTTCACACCAGAATGCTGCTCTACCCCACAACCGCTCACCTCCTCAGGCTCCATTTCTGCCTCAGTGCACTGGGACCAGCAGTGCTGCCCTTGCCCAGATGATGGCCAGATCTAGTTTCTAAGAGAAGAACAAGAGGGGGTTGGAGATAGATGACTGAGCTCCCTTCCAACCCAAGCCATTCTGCGGTCCTCTGATTCTCTGATTCTACGAAGCACTGTCTGGTCTGGCCCTGTAGTCACGTGAGGTTGGACTGAGTGTTTCGGTGTGTTCCTCATGTGTTTGGCAATGAAGAAGCAAATGCTGCTGACCCATCCACTCTGACACCACTTTGGGGCTGTTTTTCTGTTTCTGATTCTCATAATTTTATCACTGGTCTTGTGACATTGGGCTGTTCAGGTTTAGTCATAGATACTTTTATGATTCTACACAGCTTGTTTAAATAATGTACAACTGGAGATGACCTTTGTTTAAGGCGTTTGATATTGATCCTTGTTTTCATAAGCTGCCGTTAGTCAGTGCTCTGAAAGGGACAACTTGATTAAATTAATGACAGGTTAGCTCTCCATGGAGAGCTGTGCTAAGAGCTGGGTGGGCTTTCCCTTCCAGTCTCTTCTGGGAAGGGAAGGAGTTTTCTTATACAGCACTGAAGGTCCCTCTTAACGGAAATACAAAGGGAACTTGGCCGCCTAATTCCTGTTGCCAGCTCCTGAACGCCTTAACTGCCCTGAACTGTCAGCTGGGAGCAGTGGATGGTACCTTGGGAGGCCGCTGTGAATGGCGCAGCCTCCCAGAGCTGTGAGATGTCAGGGCTGCAACGATGAGCACTGCTTGGTGCCAGCATTTAAAAGAGTCTGGGGAAGGTGCTGGCTGCAGCCTGTCACGCCTGGGAAATTGGATGGGAGACAGAGCAGCTTCACGACTCCTGGATGCGTCTGTCAGCTCATCTCTGCCCACGCGCTACGCCCAGGCACTGTAATTGCCACATAAACAATCAGCATCACTTTTGCCAGAGGAATTTTTTTATACTTTGCAAACAAAGCTAAGTATCTTTCTCCTACAGGCAGACAAGCTGAGGCACAGAGCCTGCAGGGACTGTACAAACCCCGTGTCCCAAATCGCCAGGTGTCCTGATTTCCTCTCGCCGCATGAATCCCAGCTCTCACTATCTCTCACAATAAAGCTTAGCTCAGTCTTATTTTGAGATTTAATTAATCTGCAAACTGCTTTAATCCCTTTTGATGAAAGATTCTATGTAATTCGCTATAATATTTTAAACTAATGCCTCTAATTGTTATGCAGCAATAAAACGAAACACAGATCATTCATTTGCTATTTTTAGGGGAAAAACACTGGAGTGTTTCACCCTGGCAGCTTTAAGTGTCACTGTCAAGTGGAGAGCTGTGAGATTTCTGCTGCTGTTGAAACATTTAGAAAGTGAAGCTTAGGAATCACAGCGTGTTCTGGGATGCTGGCTTTGTAGGGGTGAGTTCCTCCAAGGGGATGACTAACATCAGGATGTGGGACATCATTTGCGTGTTCTCTGCAATCATTTGTGTGTTGGATACTTGAATTATACATGGCACAGGAGGTTGCCCACTTGCTGAGCAGAGCAGAGCCTGGGTGGCACTTGGCAGTGGGACTGAGGTTATTTCGGGAAGTGGTCGGTGGTGGTTTGAAAAGAAAGAACTCCATCCACAAGAGAACTTGGAATTTGTCACTGAATGCCTTTAGGATTCATTTACTCATTCTGTACCACCCTCCTGCTAGCTCGGACTTCGGGGTTTTTTTTGCATGTGCTTCTGTTCTTATCCTGTGATGAATTTGGTGCTATGGATGAGGGCCACACATCATTCTGATATGCTCAAGTGCTCCCCCGTGCCTGCTGAGGCTGCTTCTATTTCATCACAGTGAGACAGTGGCTTCCCTGCCATCACTGCAGCCCACTGAGTTGGGTTTCCTCTGAGACAAGAAGACCAGCAGGTGTGCTCTGCACAGCTCTGCTCAGAAAAGGCTGAGGAAGAACGCCAGACTCATGTTTGCAGAGCACCTGTCCAGGAGAGAAGGTGATCAGGGCAGGATCTGATCATCTGTTCTCACATAGCTGTAGGCCTTTCTGAGACACTGTATTGGATACATTAATGTTTTAACAAAAGGAATGCTGATCACATTCAAATGTATTTTTTTTCTTGTCACCAGCGCCAGTAAAATAAAACTAGAAATGGGATGTGATGCAAAACAAGCTGGCAGGGTCACTCAGCTCATCGGGGCAGCTCTTGCTGGCGGTCACATTGCTGTGCTGCTCCATGGCTGAGTCCAAGGCTGGGGGCAATGGCTGAGCTGCGCTGCTTGGTGTGCTTGTACCAGTCTTGGGCTGCTGGGGCTCTGCAGGAGCAGGGTGCTGCCCTGTGCCCTTGGCTCCATCTTCCCCCTGAGCTCTTTCCCACCTGAAATCAGAAGCTTTAGTAAAAAATTCCCATGAGCTGAACTCATTCCTGTTGCTTCTGCTTAGGGCTGGTGATGCTGGAAGACCAATGATAGAGTCATAGAATCGTAGAATGGTTTGAATTGAAAAGGACCCTTAAAAACCATCAGGTCCAACTCCCCTGTAATGGACAGGGACACCTAAAGCTCCATCAGGCTTCTAGTTGTGATGATAGAGGGAAGTGTTTTATCAAAGGCATTCTTCCAAAACTTGATTTTCTTTTGGGGCCCATAGGAAAGAGCAATTTCCTTTAGCATTTCCACTGAGAAATCAGATCTTCCAGTCAACAATTTTTTTCTTAGACTACATTCACGGTTCAACTCTTTGTTTCATTTGGACACAGCTGCTGTGTGTAAAGTGCTTTGAAACAGTAAACGTGAAAAGCTTGAGGCATCTTCTCAACCATCCTGAAAGTTTCACTGTTTCAGTTGTGTCATTTCTGTGAAGTCGCAGACTGGCTTGTACGTATGCCCAGGGAGGTGGTGCAGTCACCATCCCTGGAGGTGCTCAAGAGCCACGGAGAAGCGGCATTGAGGGACGTGGTCAGTGGGCATGGTGGGATGGTTGGGGTTGGACCTGATGATCTTAGAGCTCTTTTCCAACATTACAGATTCTATGATTCCTCACCAGCATTCTCTTCTCTGCTGCCATGGTGATGGGGATATGGCCCTGAGGTCCCCACAGCCCCCTGATGGCTTTGTGTGGTGCTCAGAAGGGCCCCAGTAGAGCTGCACACACTACTGCCAAGCAAGAATCAGGCCTCAGCAGCAATTCAGCATGTTGTCAATGACACGTTATAACCAAAAGTCATCGGCAACTGCTCTATGTGCCATCCTCCTATTTCTAAGTAAAAGACAGATCATGGAGTCCTCAGGGAGAAGGGCTGTGAGTAATAGGAATGGCACGGGGCCTGAGCCCTGCCAGCATGCCAAACAATATTCCAAGAAAATAGTTCCAAGTTACAGAAGTTGCGTAACAGTGATTATTATTTTTAAGGCGCAGAAAACGAAGACCAGTTTCTAAAAAAGCAAACACATATTTTTAGCCTTGCTGGTCTCTTGCTCTTACACTAATGGGAACCATCTGCACAGGGACTGGCTGACGTCCCTGGTAAATAACATTGCTCTGCAACGTTCCAGATGTTCCGAAGGCTTCTTTGCAAAGCAGTGTTTGTCTCTCTGCCTGTCACTCTCGCTTTCTGCCTTTCCTGTCCATGTTTACTTCAGTAATATACATTCTTTCGCTAAAACAGTTTATGTTAAAAATAGGCTGTTAGAATTTTGGCTAATCGTCTTTATGATTCTTCCTAGCAGAGATTGAAAGCTGCAGTTCCTTAGTGTTAACACTTGAAAGCTAAACTGGGACCATGGAAAGGAACTTAAAAGATTCAGACCAGAAAACACACTTAAAAATATTTGGAGATGAATTTCTAACTCATTGTGATCCCTCTGAGGTTTCCAGATATTATTTTTGTATTCAGAGTTTTCAACATGACAAACTGTTACGAACACACAGATGTACTTTATAGCAACCAGAAGCTTCCTGCAAAACCTTTGCAACTCGTTATGTAAAAGAATCCTGTGGTCTGCTTTGCTGCCTCTGCTGTGCTGTGTGCGGAAGGTGCTGCCTTCCCTACGGAATGGAACATCCCCACACCAGGGCTCTTCTATCCCAGCTGAGCCCGGCTGTGCCATAGGGGTGAGAGGAAAACAGCAGGATTTATATTACTATTAATCTATCCGTTATCTCAGCTATAGCCTGCCTGAAATCTCCTGTGTCACAGCTTCATTAACGCTGTACCTTGGGCTCAGGCACAATTAGACCAGAAGAGCCATGTTTCCAATGTCAAACCTCCCACTCAGGTCTGTACCACAGTGCACCCCAGCCCTTAGCGCGCTCCCAGGGAGCTCTTACGTCATTCTCTCCATTGGGCAACTCATCTGTCTCAAAAACCTTTGATATTGCCAAAGTGCAGGAGCTCCAGAGGGTGAAGAAGAGCCTGGAGACTGTGGGGCTCTGCCATAGCCAGGACACAGCTGCAGTGATGGCTGTGAAGCCGCCTCTGCCAGGTTCTGCACACACTGACCTGAGCGCAGTGCTGGTATGGAGATCCCTTCTGTTCTCTTCTTACCCGTTACCAACTTTGTTCCATAACAAAGCTTCCAGAGCTTGGGGGTTTTGTGTGTGTTCTTACTGGTAATATGATTTAAATATTCTGATGATTCATTTTTGGTCCGGCGAGCTGAATCAGCCGTGTAGAGCACAACTTTCTTCTCCCAAACCACTACCTTTTCCATTCCTTCTCGTCATTTCTATAAGATGATTCATGCTCCTCTTGTATTTACCATCTGAGAATGCGCCTGATTCTTGCAGCTAATTTCACTTCTTGTTCTGCTTTTTTAAGAAAAAGGAGTGTGGAGGATCAATGTCACCCACCCCACCGGGTGACCCAGTGTGTGAACTGATCCAACAGAGAGGAAAAAAGACTTATTATGAAATCCATCAGAGCCCACACTGTGAGTTCAGCCCCTGGCCCACGTTTCATGTGCTTTCAAAAATGAGTGCAATCAAGCGAGGGATTGTGTCAGAGATAACTCCAGTATAGCTCCTTTTGAAGAAGTCCCTTATTCCATCTAGTTACTCAGCCCCAAGGTTTCCCAGGAAGCCCATTACAGCTATGTCTCAGCTCCAGTGCTGGGAGCTGATCGGGGTTCATCTGGCTGCAGGAGAGGGCTGGCTGCTCTCAGCAGGAGTGCGTAAGAACACGAGGAAACCTTTATGGCAAGGCTCTGGAAAACACCTGAATTTTCATCTCTGCTTCCCGCTCGAGGCACCGCAATAACGCGCATCTCAGCACAGCTTTGAAACCCAGGGGGCTTCCTGATTTTCTTGTGTTTCTTTTCACCCTTGCACCTCTCTCTAAGAAGTGTGTCTGTGTGAGTCCCTCCTGGGTATCACAGCCTGGCACAGCTGGAGTGACACTTTGGACACTGCTCCATGACTCACTCTGCCCTATATGTTCTCATGTACTTTTGAAAACAACACAGTGGGCCAAAATTTGTCCTTTTTCCACAGCCTAAAGGTTTTCACATTCAAAATAGTCAAGTGTTATTCTCTGCTATGACTAATAGTGTGTTTTCACTAACTGCTATTACACACAAGCATCACCTCACTCTATCACATGAGAGAATCGTGTCATATTGCAAATATTCTAACACACTGCATAGCAGAAAATGAATAAGCAGTTCTGTATTTACTGATATGGGGATATTTTTTAACAGTTACATATTGAACACCAAGATTGGCTATAAACAGTTTAGGAGCTCATTCTAAGAAAGCACAGAAAATAGGGGAATGCTGAGAGCCTCAGACAGAGTGTGTTAATGTAACGAACACTGGCACTTCTTCATGCCTGGCTTCTTTTGTATGGTTCTCTCTTTTTTATATCTTCTTACGAAGTGCACTCTTAAGGATCTGCACAGCATTACTCCGTAGTCTGAGAACATCAGAATCGTGGCCCTTTTGAAGCCTCCCCTCGAGCACTGCATCCAGATGTGGAGTCCTCAGTACAGGAGAGATGCAGACCTGTTGTCCAGAGGAGGGCCACAGAAATGATCCAAGGGATGGAGCACATCCCCTGTGAGGACAGGCTGAGCGATGGAGCTGTTCAGCCTGGGGGAGAGCAGGCTCCAGGCAGACCAGAGAGGAGCCTTTCAGAAACTAAAGGGAGGATGTAAGAAAGAAGAGGGCAGAGTGTTCAGCAGGGTCTGTTGTGAAAGGTCAAGGGGAAACGGTTTCAAACTTAAGGAAAGGGTATTTAGGTTGGATATAAGAAAAAAGTTCCTTATGACAAGGGGGTGAGGCAGTGGCACAGATTGCCCAGATGTGGTGGTGCCCCATCCCTGAAGAGACTCAAAGTCAGGCTGGAGGGGCTCTGAGCACCTGAAGGAGCTGCGGGTGTGCCTGTTCACTGCAGGGACTTGGGCTACGTGGCTTTTAAGGGTCCCTTCCACCTCTATTCTACGATTCTCAGCTAAAGACCCCTTTCAGTGCCATTAGTAAGGCAAAAATGGTGCTGAGAGCACACTGTGAGAGCCTACAGCTAACCCTACAGCCTTAGCCCTGACAGTCCCAAGCTCTCCCAAGCCATCTCTATCCACCCAACCTGCCTGCGTGCCACTCACGCTCGCGAAGCTTCCATCTCCCCATAAAGATCCCGTAGATAAGAGCAGCAGAACCACTGCCAATCGCAGTGCTTCGGCAGCCCTTATCGCAATCTTTATGAGAGCTGATGGTTCTGGGAATTGGAAGCTCATACATAGTCACTGCGCCCACAAAACACTGACATCACATGGCAAGCAATAACCCCGTGGCTCAGCTCTGGGTAGCAGAGCACGCCTCTCCCTGCTCTCAGTGTGGGGTACGTCACTTGTTTTCTATTCAAATTTGCCCTCCTCCCACGGAAGCCCTGCCTCGCAGTGCTGGCCATCAGACAATGCTGGTGAGAAAACACCCACTCTGACAGGAGGAAGAATAATTTCCCATAAGTGTATTTTATTATATACCTTATACCTTTCATCTCGAAATATGGGAGCCTAACAAATACAGTGATTTTATTGAATAAATACTCTTACGCCTGGTGCATGATTCATAGCAGATTAATAGAGGCAATTAAATGTAAGATTAAATTGCTTAAAACCACTTGCCCTATTAAGCTGAGCCCGGTGCTGAGGACTGTATCAGCACCACTAATTCCCAGCGATTTTCCTTTGGAAGCAGGTATTTAATGATTTGGAATATCAAACGCATGGTCTCCCAGCCTGGCTGCCTAATGCCTGTAATCACGTTAAGGCACAGCACTGAGCAACTCGCCCCGGGGCGCTCTGGTGAGTCACTGGGAGAGGAGAAAGCAGAGCCTGCTGCCTGGTGTCTTACAGAGCAGAGCTGGGGTCGGTCCACAGCAGAGCACTCCATGCCTTGCCTTTCCCTTGGCCATGTGCTCTCTCGTTCCTCAGTACATCTATACCCAGGATTTGTCCTCCATGAAAGTACGCCAATCCTTAGCATGCACAACCCGAGGCACTTTGAGCACAATGAACTCCGGCAAAAAGGTTCTATTTTGGGATTTAAATGCATTAAAAACACTGTTTTCATTGCAGTGTGACTCATCGGTAATTCTATGCTGCTCATGCACAGCTTGCTGTGACCTTCCATCGCTGATCCTTCCCTTTGTCTCCTCTTTATCTGTTCTTTCTCTGTCCTATCTTTCCCTTTTTTTTCCTTTTTTCCTTCTGTTTCTTATGAGTTTGAGCCTCGGTGAAGTCCAAATATTTACAAAAGGAAATGCTGGGTTGTGAAACTGAATTCGGAGAAAATGTTACACATGCAGAAGAAATGCATCCCGCACGCTTTCCAAGTGTTCCCACATGCATTTTTGTGCTCTGTCTCAAGGGCTGAGGCCGATGCTCTGCATCTCCATTGAGGCAGAACTCACACTGCGGGCACTGAGGCGCAGGCTCGGGTCGGATCCAACAGTGCCGTAATGCTGTGCTTGCTGGAACGGTCCAGGGCTGATTTTGGCCACGGGTTAGTGGTTGAAGGCCTGACCAGCCAGTTTTGCTGGGCTTGTGCAATGGGCCAGTTCCTTGCTAGGGCTTATCTGTGCTTGTCACCAAGGTGCTAACAAATTGGCACCGCTGTGTCGGTGCAGAAGATGTGGGCAGACCTCTCTTCCCCTCGAAGACAAACACCGGGAGATCCACAGTCCATGAGCAAAGCCAGTGAGATCCTGGTCCTGCCAAGACAATGACAGCTCTCAGTGTCAACGAGGGGGTTTCCCAAGATGAGCAGAATCCCACGAGCAGAGGATCACACTCGTGGGCCCCTTGTATCATTACAGACATGTAAATATTCTGGCAGAGCAACGTGGGAACCTCTTTAACTTCTCTGAAAGAGTGGTGTGGCAGTGGCACAGCTGCCCAGGGAGGTGGTGCAGTCATCATCCCTGGAGGTAATCAAGAGCTGTGGAGATGCGGCACTGCGGGATGTGGTCAGTGGGCACGGTGGAGGTAGGTTGGTGGTTGGACCTGATGATCTTTGAGGTCTTTTCCAACCTTAATGATTCTATGATTCTATGGGAACTGCTGAAGTCCAGGGAACAGTGGAGGCTCAGGGTAACACCAACCGTGGGTCCCACCTGCTGAGAAAAAGTGTCGCCCACATCCTGGCCCAGGCACAGCCTCGTGCTGCTGCTGCTATTATTACCCCCACAATGGCATCGTGGCCTGAGAGCAAACATGGATTTCTTTCCAAGGAAGGGGTTAATTGTGTGCTTCCTGGCTTTTGTTAAGATAGGAAATCAAATCCTTAAGAAAGTTACTCAGGTCAGGCTGAACTCCTAAAAGTCTCTTTGGTCCTGGTTTGTATTTTCCTTTCTTTCATTCTTATGGCAGGTTTATTTAAGAAAAGAAAACAAAAATAGAGTAAAGCAAGGAAATAGCTAGTCCAGGGTTATAAGTGATTAAGTACACACTGCCACATGTGATTAATTTTCTTCCTGATTTGTGCTAGGTGTAAACAAGAGCAGACTCGAAAGTCTCATGACTGAATAAGTCCATTCACGAGTGGTGGCCATTGCTTTGCACTCTCATGGAGGCAGATTCCCCTTTGCAGAGGCCACGGCTGAACACCTCCTGTGCTGACACACAGCAGCCTGGGTACCTGGCCTGGGGTGTCTGTCCCACAGTACGTATGGGGTCAGGACAAGGCTGGTTGGCAGCACAACCAGAAGGTATCTGCCACTGAGAGCACCGTGCTTTGCTGTGCAGGTGTCAGATATGGCAGCAGCTTTAAACATGGAAGGTTGCTAAATGGGAAAAAAAATCTCGTTCTTTTAGTGCTCTCTTCTGTATGGGATACTGAGAAGAGCTTTGGAATATGAGAGAAAGCATGGTCAGCAGCACAGGGATACCTGCATCTGTGAGACATGGCTGCTTTGCACAAGAAGGCACTGCTGGCACTGCACCATTAAGTGACCACTTTCCATTAAGGCATCGAATGCCCTCTTCAGCCCGTGCTCCCACTTGTGGAACACAGAGCTGTGGGTTCACAGCATCCCAGTGGGATCCCCTGGGAGAAAACACTGCTCCTGACCCCATGGATGTGATGTCCTTGCAGGGTGACACCTGACATTGAGAACATTTTCTGTAGGAAAAGATGATGAATAAAGGCCTGTCTTATGGACATCTGCTGCACTGTTTCCTTCTGTAAAAAGCTGGCAAGCAGTTGATCGCTGGTAATTCCTACTGTTCTGTTCCTTGGAGGAATCTGGAATGGCTGTTTGAGGTCAGTGGAGCCTGGCCATGTGCTGTCACAGTGGTATCACATCTTTGGGAAGGTTTGCCTCGGAGCACATCACAGGGGCACGCGCAGGCCCTCCCGTGTCCACATGCTGTGGAGGGACACGTGTCAGCCATCTGGCTGCTGGGGTCACAGCACTCACACCTGGCAATGGGTCACCGTGTCCCAGTAACCGAGCAGTGATTGTGTGGTCAGGCAGTCATTTCCCAGCACTGAAGCCATATGGATGTTTCTCCCACAATCTGTTTCCAACCTGCTGTTAAAAGAACAACAATAAATAAATAGAACACAATAAATAAATAGAACGAAAAGCACAATCCAGTGTTTATTTTTAAAGAATGTGTTGAAAAAACAGATTTGCTTTGAGACTGCTGTTCTGGCAAATAACACCCCGACGTTGCTCAGCAGAGTAGAGACATCTCTTCGGTAAGCGGGTGCCCAGGTCTGGTGCCCACTCACCCACATCCTTCCCTGTGTCCCCTCCTTCTGACACCCGTGGGGAGCGTGGAAAGCCCTGCAACACTCGACCCGATCAAGAGCCGGGCTGGTTTTAGGTTGGGATGGCTGAAGATTGGTGGAAAATGGTGGAAAAGCAACTGGAAAATTTGAGAAGGCTGAGAACTGACAGGCTGCTGGACTGGGCGCTGGGGAAGCACTGAAGTGGTGGGAGACGATGGCTTCACCCAGGGTGAAGAAAAGAAGCCTTCTGAAAGGAAGCGACCAGAGAAAGCTGCTGAGCAGGGAGATGCTGAACGGTGTGAGGAAGGAGCAAGGCAGGTGGTGCAGGGGAAGAGGAATTGCTGAGAAGGGACTGGGGAAGAAGGGCTGAAATCAGGGATGGTGCTGGGGCAGGCGTGCGGGGCAGGGGAGAAGTGCTGGGGAGGCAGGGGAAGTGAGCACAGAGCTGACGGGAAGCTGTAAGCAAGAAACAGCTGAGCGCTTTGGTGGAAGCTGGGCGCCCACGGAAAAAAGCAAACTTTTGGGAAGTGCAGAAACACTACCAAGGGGGAAAAACAGAGCTCCAACTGCTTCACTGCCGGTTACTGGGCTGCCCTGACTTCTGGGGAACTTGCTGTGCGGAAAATGAACCTCCCCAGATCTACTGCAAGATTTTCCTTACGTATGAAACATGAGAACAGCTCTCAAATATGTATACATTAAGCATCTATATGCAAATATACGCATACATGTGCATATGTCGATGTGTAGATGTGTCTGTACATGTGTATGCGCGTATGCACAAACACCAACCCCTGTATGCTTATCTTTATGTGCTGCAGGAAAACCAGCACGACCGCTCCCACGCCCGCATCCACTCACGGTGCCTCTGCTTGCACACATACATCTGAACACACGCGTGTGTGCATTTATGTACCCGTGTATGCATACATCCACAGCGTGTGCATGCATGCATGCCCGGAGATAAGATGTTAGCTATGCGCATTAACTTGTGTATGTTCAGGCACGAGTGAGCGTGTGCGCGTGTAACACGCAACGCGGCCCCTGTGCGCGCTCACACACAGCACCGCGCGCCCGCGCCTCTCAGCGCGCGCCGGCGCGCTCCGGTGGCCCGGCGGCAGATGACGTCATGCGGCCGGGCTGGGCGCGCCCTGTTTGGCGCGCCGCCAAGGTGACGTCTGCTCCGAGGATCACGTGACCCGGCCCCATTGAGAAAACGGCGGCCGCGCGGCGCGCCACTATATAAGGCGGGTTCGGGCGCACGGAGCCGCGCCGAGTGGCTTTTGAGCCTCGCTGTTCTGCGAGCCGCAGCGCATTGCTTCCCTGCGATCCGAGTCGAACGGAGCCGAGCGGCGGGGCCATGGTGAACCTGCGGGTGTGCGCGCTGGAGTGCGAGGCG
Organism: Lagopus leucura; assembly: GCF_019238085.1. Lineage (NCBI taxonomy): Eukaryota > Metazoa > Chordata > Aves > Galliformes > Phasianidae > Lagopus > Lagopus leucura. The sequence continues at coordinate 6,970,659 of NW_024962278.1, read as the reverse complement.
CTGCGGGGGCTGCTGCAGGAGCGCGCCGCGCAGTGCCTCGTCCTCGACTGCCGCTCCTTCTTCTCCTTCAACGCCGCGCACATCCGCGGCTCCTGCAACGTGCGCCTCAGCACCATCGTCCGTCGCCGCGCTAAGGGCGTGCTGGCCCTGGAGCACGTCGTCCCCAACGAGGAGCTCCGCACCCGGCTGCGCCAGGGGCAGGTCCACACGGTGGTGCTGCTGGACGAGCGCAGCGCCGACCTGGAGCTGCCCAAGCGCGACAGCACGCTGCTGCTGGCCCTCGGCACGCTGTGCAGAGAGGCCCGCGGAGCCCGCATCTGCTTCCTCAAGGGTGAGTGCGCGGCCTCGGGAGCCGCCGCGGGACGGAGCCGACCCCGCCGCCGGCCGAGGGCTCTGCCCGCCCCGCGCCGCGCTCACCCCGCGCCTCTCTCCCCTCTGCCCCGCAGGAGGTTACGAAGCGTTCTCGGCCGCCTGCTCCGAGATGTGCACCAAACCCGCCGCCCCTACCGGTCTCAGCCTGCCCCTGAGCGCCAGCAGCGCGCCCGGCAGCGCCGACTCGGGGTGCAGCTCCTGCGGTACCCCCCTGTACGACCAGGTGAGTGCGGGCTCCGGGCCGGCGCTGCCCCGCCGCTCGCGGGCGAAAGGACGGGAGTCGTAAATCCGCCGAGCGATGTTAACGTCTGCCCCTCTTGTTTCAGGGCGGGCCGGTGGAGATCCTGCCGTTCCTGTACCTGGGCAGCGCGTACCACGCCTCCCGCAAGGACATGCTGGATGCGCTGGGCATCACGGCGCTGATCAACGTGTCGGCCAACTGCCCCAACCACTTCGAGGGGCACTACCAGTACAAAAGCATCCCGGTGGAGGACAACCACAAAGCGGATATCAGTTCCTGGTTTAACGAGGCGATTGATTTCATAGGTAAATGAGCTCTCCCTGCAATCCTTTTGTCTCGGATGACGTCCCCTCGGGAGTGATTTTTTTAGGGCATTGTTCTCTCCAGCGCAGCCTGCATTTGGGATTGGGGAACCTTTGTTGTTCGTTTAGATGTTCTCAGGGGATGCACCCATCACTTTCTCTGGGCTGAGAGAGGGCTAATCTTGGCTTTACCAAACCGTTAGAAATACTGAATCAAGAGAAATGGGTTCTCTAGAAAATTGCTAGTGAATTTAAGCGGATCAGTATTAAAGTAATCTTGCAAGACTGCTAAAGTGACCCGGAGGAGCTATTAGTGTAATTGGAATTGGAGCCCAGAATGAGAATAGCTAGACTGCAGCTTCCCTCAGGACAAAGGCTCTTTGTCTCCTAAGCACAGGACTCACCTATTGGGCTCCTAAGGAGGGGATGAAACAAAGAGATGAAAAGCAGCAGCCTTTGCTTTCCCACCTCCGGGGGCAGTGGGACCTGTTTGTTAACAGGGCACTTTAATTTTTTCAGATTCTGTTAAAAATGATGGAGGAAGGGTATTTGTGCACTGCCAGGCTGGCATTTCCCGGTCGGCGACCATCTGCCTCGCTTATCTCATGAGGACAAACAGAGTCAAGCTGGATGAAGCCTTTGAGTTTGTGAAGCAGAGAAGGAGCATCATCTCCCCAAACTTCAGTTTCATGGGGCAGCTGCTGCAGTTTGAGTCGCAGGTCCTTGCCCCCAACTGCTCAGCAGAAGCTGGGAGCCCTGCTATGTCAGTATTGGACAGAGGAGCATCGACCACTACGGTCTTTAACTTCCCAGTCTCCATCCCTGTTCACACCTCATCCAGTGCTTTAAGCTACCTTCAGAGCCCCATCACCACCTCCCCGAGCTGCTGAAAGGCAGGCAGAAGCACGGCTAGAACTCAGAATTCTTGTCTCAGAAGTGCAATAACTATGGGGACAGTATCATCAGCCACTTGTCCTGTGGGGAACCATCCACGTGTCCTAGAATGCTGTTGTACACAGAGGAGCTCACCAATATTCTGCTTGTTGCTGACTCCTGAAGCCAGTATTGGGGATGCCTACAGAGAGATCAGAGGATGCTGCGTTTTCCTGAGCTCTTCCCCTTGTCTTCTGTTTGTCCTAAGCCTGCTGCATGTCCAGTAGTGTGCTCACCAGTATTCCCATTCCTGGACACTTTAAGCAACACTGATGTTGTCCCCTTTCATGACAGTCCTATTTATTTATTTTTTGTTAGTGCATTGTTTTGCCTTCATGAACCTGAAGTTGCATTTCTAGAGAAACCAAATACCTCAGTATTTTTTTTTTTTTTTTTTTTGGTACTGTAATCCTATGTGTATATATCTGTCAGCTCTTCTTGTTTCCAAGCACTGACATGAAAGCACCGGGCGAGTGCTTCTTGAGTTGCCAAGGGTTGTATGTTTGATTTATTTATGATGTGAAATAATATATTTCTTCTTAGGAAGACATAGTTTTGTTACATGATTATAACTTTTTATACAAACAGAATAAATTATGATATTTCTAGTGAAAGCTGGATATACTTTAGAATCTTGGTGTGTTTTACTGTCCCTGAGCTTAACTTTAGAAGCTTCCAGAGGAAAGAAGTCTGAATTTCTGATGGAGTTTGACCTCAGGCAGTGTGATTAATGGGGGTCTTAAATAGATAGGAAAGTGAGTTTTGAAATCCTCACACTTGACTAGAAAGTTCTGCTGCTCCCTAACCTGAGCCCTTTGTCCCCCAATAATTGCATGCCATGGCAGACAGCCAGGGCCAGATCTCAGCTGTAGGGTGGCTTTGGCTGTGGTGGCGGCTGCAGAGCTGTAAGAGTTGTAACCAGCTGAGCATGGACTACAGGGGGTTTAAAAGAGTCCCAGGAAGGAAGAAGCTTCCTTATTGCTTGTTTGCTTTGAATGCCTTGAAGGTTAAGTCTAAAAATTAACCTGTTGCTAACTGATCTCCAGCATGCGTGAGGTTCTGCCAGCATGTTTTCTTTTTCTGTCATGTCTCTTAATTCCTTTTTGCAACCCAAACTCCCTCTGATCCCTACAGTGAGATATTTGGCTTACTGTACTATCTCTGTAAATAAACCAGGGCATAACAACAGATCAGGTAACTCACAGTCACCTAATTTTGTACCCAGACTGTAATAAACTCTCTCACTGCAGCTTCCCACTGGGCTGACTTTGACCCAGTGCTTAAGTTAAGGCAATGTGAGGAATTGTATCCAGAATAACCAAAGCCAGGTGAGCGCTGCTGGCAGCAGCTGTGGGGTGACAGCCAGTGGTGCAGGGTGGGGTGTGACACTGCTGTGAGAGGGAGAGCAGTGCTGCTGTGACATGTCTTAGCAGGGAGAGCTGGGCAGCTGGAGGCTTGCTTCCTTAGCATGTGGTGAGGGCAGTGCTGGCTGCTTGCATGTAGGAGAGCTCTGGGATAGTGGGTGCTCTGTCTCTGCCCAGGGAGCACCAGTCCCAACATCTCTGCAATTCAAGGAGCTGGTGCTACACTTGCCCCATCAAAAATGGATTTGCTGAGGTAAACAACAGAGGCTTACGATTCTTTGTGTAAAATCAAGGCAGCTTATTATTTACGATCCAAAGTCCAAGCTTATAGGTGGGGGTTGCTAAGCAGGAGACAGCTGCAGTCTCATTTATAACTGAGGACACCCTGAGCACAACTCCTGCTGAGACCCTGCACATTACCTGGAGCACTGACAGTGCTAAATCTACCAGCCTTCTTGCAGGAGAAGGTGCCCTTGAAGGCCGGGCTGCTGCGAGGCACTGCTGTGTTGGAAGCGCAGCCACATACGCAGCTCTGTCGTCAGCAGCCGCTGGCAGCTGGCAAGCTCCAGCCTGACGCTGAGGATGGAGCACATGGAGCAGCCAGAGGGGAGCAAGGAATGCTCCCTAGGCACCTAGAGCTGAAGATAAGAAAGACACCTTTCTGCAGTGTGAAGAAAAGTGCATTGTCCAGGTCTCTCGACCCTGCAAAGCCCTTTCCTCCTCCTGCAGAGGTCCCCTGCCAGGTTGAGCTGCTCCATGGGACTGCAATCCCAGTAAGATGCACGAGGCTGTTTCTGAAAATGTGAGCTTTCCTGCACCTGTGGAGCAAGCTTTCACCTTCAAAGCAAAGCAGGGCTTGTTCAGTGGAAAAATACAACCTTGGCAGCCCTGGCCACATAACTGATAAAAAGTCCTGCCTGCTAATCACAGTTCAAACAGAAATCCGCTCCCTGTCAGCTGGGGGAGCTTGTTTATGTGTTTCTTGGAACAATAAAACTCATTACCTGGCAGCCGATCAGCTTTTATAACCTAAGCAGGCACCTGATGGGGCAGAGCTGTGGCAGCACAAAGCACAGCCCTGTACCAGCTGGAGGCACAGCCCCCCAGCTCGGTGCAACATTCCTTACCTGTGCAGTGACCTCCTGCTGCCCCCCCAGCACTGCGGTGCCCCCGATTCCTGCAGGCTGTTTGCGGATGGGACCATGGTTGGAGCCCAAGCTGCTCCCAGTTTGGACAGATGAAGGATAAGGGGGAACAGCAGGCAGAAGCAGGAGGGTGGCAGCGGAGCACTGAGCTCTGCACTGGTACCACAGCGCTGGGGGAGATGGACGGACGGACGGACGGATGGATGGATGGATGGATGGATGCGGCTGAGCTGAGCTGAGCTCCCTGTGAATGTGCTGGAGGGATCTTTTCCCTCTTCTTTCCCTCTTTTATTCACTCTGTGTGGCTTTTACAGCTTGGAACTCCCATTTCCCTGGCTCTCTGCATGCCAGTAGTACTCAGCTGAACTCCTGCCCTCTCCAGCCCGGGACCCCCAAAAACTGAGCACTCAGCAAGAGTCTGTAGAGTTTCAGCTTATGTAAACCTGTCATTGTACAGTTGCTAATGTCCCCATGGAAACCACGAGGAGTTTCCCTTCACTGAGGACGGCACTAACATCACTTCCTGCTGCTGACAAACCAATTTGTCACAAAGTGATAGAAAGGCACGCTCCGTAGTTGCAGGAACTGGCTCTGGGCTTTGTTCCTCCCAGGCCAGAGCTGCTGGCTGTCCCTGAGGGCCAGCAGCAGCCAGCAGGCACAGACAGAGCATCCGTGTCAGTGCAGCACACAGAGCAGCAAGGACAGCCCCACACAGCTGTCCCACAAACCATCTCCCACCAGCACAGACCCCCAAATGATCCCAGTGACCCAGAGGTAAAACAGGACCTCCATGGGGACACAGCACGTAATAGCCCCAGTAAAAGGCAATAATAGAGGATGCGGAGTGCACGGTTATCTCATGACAAACAGACAGAGCTCCAGATTAGAGTGCTGGGGTAATCCCCTTGTCTCAGGGCTTTTGCCTTTCTGTTGTAATCAGCACTGTGAAAGGTGCTGGGTGTGCTGAAGCTTAGGGACTATCCTGCATTAGTCATCCTGGTATCTGAGCAGCAGGGCCACAAGGCTATGTTATGCATTTAGGTTGAAAAAGAACATTACATCCTGATCTCCATGGGCAAATCTAGTTTGCCCGCTTAGCACCTGTTTTTTTTCACTGTCTGGCTCCAGGGCAGCAGAAAGGATGCTGCAAGTCATTTGGAAATTGCATCTCAGTGCAGTCCCGGCTTCCCCAAATCCACTCCAATCCAAGGCTGGAGACAAGTCAGGGAAACAGTTAAAGCCTGGGCTCAAACTCACTCATGCTGAAAGAACAAGAACAAGACACGTGTGACCTCCCCTCTACGTGCTCTTTGCTATGTGCAGAGCACAGCCAAGGACAGGTGGGCACGGTTAGCACCCATCAGGAGTAAGTGGGACCAAGGTGTTAAAGGAGGGAAAGCCCACGTGGAGGGAGAGAGGTAGGGTCTAGTGCTCTGCTGAGTTATGTGGTACTGCTGTAAGGCTGTCGGCCTGGCCGGGGAGTGCCAGGACAGTTCCCTGTCCTGCTTTTGCTCAGGCTGAGGCCATACAACGCTGGGGGCAACACCCGTGGCACAGCTCTAGTACCCAGGAGGAGGGGCACAGTTACTCTGCCACTGGGCTGGGTGAAGAATTCCAATTCTGGGAGCTATTCCCCATGGTGGGATTGTGGTTCCCAGGGTTTCCAGCTACCATGGGGCTGAGCATCCCACCTGCAGGGCTTTGTGTGCCTCCAGCTCCGTGGGCACCCACAGCGCAGCTGGGACACAGCTCAGCCCATGGGATGAGGCCAAGCCCAGGATGCTGCCGGGCCGGGGGTTTCCTGCACAGCACGCTCAAGGTCCCGCGTTTGCGTGTTTCCTGTGCGAGGCAGAAATGAGTCGCTCTGGGCTTCCCCTCCTGGTGCTGCTGGGAGGCAGATGAGTGGGTGCGATGAGACACCCGGCACAGCCCGCAGGTGACTTCCAGCTCCCCTTCCACCGCCGTCGGCCTGCTGAGGGGTGGCTCTGCCCTCTGTGCTGTGCTGGAGTCGGAAGGGCTGAGGGCATTCAGCAGAGAGAGCCAGAAGAGGGGATGCTTGTGTACGTGTGTGGAAATGGGGATGGAGAGCAGCTAGTGAGCACAGATGTTAACATCTCTGTTGCATTTCCCTGGCTGACCCAGGGCTTGCTGTGTGCTCAGGGTGGATGAGTGAGGTCTGTGGGAACGGCCACTTCATCAGCTGGTTTGTTCCAAAATCCATGCAGGGACTATCCCACGTGCCACAGAAAATGCTTCATTTCTCAAAAACTGGTTGTGTGTGACACCAGTCCCCTTCATTTCAGTACCTTTTGGTTCCCAAACTGTGGGGCATACTTAAAAATAAAAATCAGAGCCTGAGGGCTCTGATATGATGTAGTCACTGTCTAACTTGGTAACCACTTGTCTACAAATATGGATATTTGAAAAGTAGTACGTATATGTGTGTGTGTGTCTTTCCTAGAGCCAAATATAAGTCTCACTTGTACAAAAAGAAAATAAACTACAGTGTGATTTAGAGTTCTAACTTCTGATATTAATTCATTTTGTTTGAACTGTGTTTTTTTTCTTCCGCCAGCACTTGTGGTAGATGCAGCTGAAATAACAGTTTTGGGTCTTTGATATACTGGAAAGAGGGAATTTCTTTTCAGTGTCTTCTTGTTGAAGGATTACCTCTGCTAAATGTGTTTCTGCATCAATATCTTGTTCTTGTAAATCTTGTTAGGGGTTTATTAACCTGCCGTGGAGTCAAGTGCCATGTGGTTCTGATGGCAGGTTGCTCTAATTCAGGGAGGATATACACTGCAGATGTTCATTAACTAATTGGTCAACTTGCAGACCAAGTAGAGGTTTCTTATTTCTTTCTGCAATGAAATCTTAATGATTGCAGGCATTTTTTTCAAGGGGCTTCTGCATGATGAATGTTTTAGAACTGCACCTGCCATTTATTGTATGTGATTGCGTATGCACGCAGGATTGAAAGCCACCTGTATGTGTCAAATGTCCACCAGCAAGGTGAAAACTTTTCTGCTTCTTACTGTTTTTGAGTGCCCATCTCACATCCACTGCCCAGGCTGTGGGGTCACTCTGCCTATAAGCAAGGGGCAGGTTGTGTTTTTTATTGGGTGAGCTTCAATGTTTTGTTAGAGGATGATTTCTTCTTGCTTGCTGTCAGAACAAGAAGTCAGCAGTCCTACATGCGTGTCGGCTGTGACAGCAGCAGTTGCGAACTCTGTCTGTGTCTGAGCACATGTGGAATTTCCCCCTGCGTCGCCGCGCTCTGCTTTGGTGTTGCAAGAGATCAGAGCTTGCAGTCAGCAGTCAGCAGCCACAGTGTGAGGGGACGCCGGGCTGAGCGGGGTCAGACAGCCACACCTGTGCGTCCGCTGCTTCTCCTACGGCCTGCTCCGGGCAGAGAGCTGAGGTGCCCGATGAGCTCTGCTGTGATGGGCGCAGGCAGAGCGGGCTGCTCAGAGCTGGGCAGGCACGTGAGCGTGGCTGATGGTGGGACTGCTGCTGCTGCTGCTGCAGCTAAGGGCTGGGAGCTGCGGGATGTCCTGCCCGAGCCTCGCAAGGAGCCAGCTGTGCAGCACATTGCAAACAATAGCTCCCACCCTTTCCTACCGACTGGGAGGAACAAAAAGAACAAAACTGTTTGCAAGGAGGAAAAAAACCCACCCTGTCGCTCCCTGTCTTTTGCTCTTCTGTCTCCCTTCTTCCTCCCTGCAGGATATCTGCCAGCACTGAACACACCCCAGGTTTCAGCACCTTCCCTTGCCCTTTTCTTGCCCACCAGCACCAAAGGAGATGGCCTTTTAGAACTGCCTTTTGTTCCTCTGTGTGCAGCTTCTCTTCCAAGTTCTGGGGCCAGCTGACGTCAGGGCTCTCCATTTGGGCTCAACGGCTGCTATCTGCAGCTGATGCCTTCCAGAAGCGGCAGGAACATGGATGGGGGGGTGGGAGGGAGGAAGGCGCAGTGTTGGGATGCGGCGCGATGCTGCCCACCACCCCTCCCTGGCAGGCACCAATTGGTTTGCTGAAGAGTACCATGGTCATTTATGGCCTTCTGTGGGCAGGACCTGCCCCCTGGCACCCTGTCCGTCTGTCCAAGCAGCTGGCAGAGCTGCGCGTGGCACTGTGAGCTATTTTTAAGGAGCCTGGGCTGCATCCCAAGTATAGCGTGCTCTATTTCTGGTGCAAAATGATCTTCCTGGGTGGGGGATGCAGGGATTTTTTCATATGAAATGCGTGGGTTTGGGCACACAGTCAGGGAGGGAAACAACTGGACGCAACTGGAAGAGAAGGACAAAAAAAGCAAGGAGGGTTGGTGGCTATGGAGTTTTTACCCAGAGCTCGGTGCTCAGTGCCACCACTGGGTGCTCACTGCCAGTGCTTTGCTCATGGATGAGGAATTTGAAGGTGCTGGGTTTGGTTTACAGCTGGGGTGTATTGAGGATACCACAGGGCTTTGCATTTGTTTGAAACAGGCTGTTGGGTGAGCTTCAGATTCCAATACATTTAGCAGGGCTAAAAGGATGAACAAGGACGCTAAATGCAGAGCATAAGCTTGCTGGTTGCTTTCACCAATTTAGGACCCCTCCAGATTGACTGAATCTCAAGGGCAGCAGGACATTTTTTTTTTTTTTTGCTGGAGCTTAAAGAAATTCCAATAAAGGAATTAATCAGAAAGAGTTGTTTGTTTACTATACGCCTTGTAGTAGCATCAAGATGCCCTGAATAGTGCTGCAGGCTTAGTAAGGATGTTACGCTGGCAGGGTATGGGAGGGAATGGCTCTGTTCCTGCAACCAGGTGCTTTAGCAGATGGGTAGGATCATAACCCACAGCCTGCTCAGTGCAGGAACCTATTCTGCAGGTGAAAATCTCCATACATGGCCACAGATCAATGCCAGCACAACCTCTGCTCCTGCACTGGAAACTGGAGGTCTGAAGTTGTTCCTATTCTTACAGCACAGGTGGGCTGCTAAGTGCACAAAGGCTTGTGGGAAGAATGTAAGCTCCTTTCCTTAAGGCTTTCAGGAATTTGCCATTCTTAATTTTTCAGCTAACTTGGAAAGACTGATGTCCCTCAAACCCAATCCTGGCTGGAGGTGGCACAGCAGTGCTGTGACTGCAGCACTAACGCTCACCGAAGTTCTCCGCTCTGCTCTCACCTCTGCTCACCTGTGCACCAGAAAGACCTTTTCTAAACTCATAAATCCCACCTGGAAACGTCTGGTGTTTCCAAAGCATAGGGAAAGGCTGATGGCAGCTTTTCCTTTCAGGTGGTCTGGGGGAATGTTTACTTTTCTGAGGCTGGATGACATTTCCATTTTCTGGTTTCCAATCAGGGCTGATTTAATGCCGTCTACAAATAATCACTCGGCTCCTGCAGGTAGGGATGCACAATGCTTCCTTTCCACCTCCTGCCAAAGAGCAGAAGGAAGAGGGAATAATAACATTTAGAAAGAGAACGAGGTCTGTTTGTAGGTAGAGATGCAGATTCAGCAGGCCGGGCTGGAGCATATGTTTCCCATCACATTTTCTGGTTACCAATAGTAGCAGATGTAAAGACACAACCCAATATCTGTGGCCAAAACAGACTATTCTGATCATCAATCTAAGGCCCTCCCAACCTCGCATTGAAAGATGTGTCCCTTTCTGAAGGGCACTTCTGAAGAAAGATTTCAAAGGATGGAGATACAATTCTTGTAGAATTTTTGGACGGTGCTTTAGCAGACAATCAGAAATCATTGATTCTTAACGTGGTTTACTTACACCAGTTCACCTCCTGCTTTTCTAACTCAGTTTACTTTTCTCTGAAGTGAAGACTGAGATGCTAAGCCTTACTGCTGTCAGCTTTAATTAGGCAGATGACCAGCTGGTGACAGCACACATCCACCAGGCTTTTTCCATTGGGCTTTTTAAGAGGAGCTGGGGAGGACTGGCTTGCAGGGAGGTTGCTTTCTGTTGATGGTGGTTTTTTCTTGCACAGGGAGGTGAGGTTCTGGGTGGAGAGCTGTAAAGCAGTGCAGCAGAAAAAGAGGCTCAAATGAGAGAATAAGGAATGTTTGTGCAAGGCAAGGGAAATGCAGATGCTGGGGGCAATTAAACTACTGGGTTAGGAAGAGGGCAGAACTGGTACAGCAGAGAATGAATCTGCAATGTGAGAAATAGTCCTTGGATGCTAGAGACACTCCACAATGTGAATTCCAAATCCATCACAATGGATGCTGAGAGTGAGCTAAATTTCGAGATTATTGGGCAGAGCGTCAAGATGGGAGAAAGGGGAGAAATGTGAGGGGGGTGGTATGAATGAACCAAAGACATTTGTGGCAAGGAGAAGGAAAGAGGCAGAAAGGATGGGGCTGGGAGCAGTGTGATAGAGAGAACTTCCAGTGCTGCCAGGTTGGAGCAGGGACTCAGGGACAGGAGAAAATAAGGCTTTTTTCCTGTATTTTAAATATCCCCATTGTGCAGAAGGGAAAAAAACTTGCATCTAATATGTAAGGGTGAGTGCAGCTTACCTAAGTCAGGTTAGAAAGTGTCAGAACAAGGTGAGAGGTGTGGAATATGGGCTTTCACTCAGAGCTGACCATTTGGGTCATGCTGGGTCCTTCAGTGAGAGAGCTCTGCATTTCTGAGCAGCACTCTTGTTTTCAAGTTATTCTTCTGTTTTGGGAGGCTCACCAAAATCTCTGTTCCTCAATGTCAGAGCCCTGTGAAGGTTAGCAGTGCGCTGGTGTTCCAGCCCTGATGTTTCTCTCCCATGGGCAGATGCTGCATGTGGTCTCACAGCACTTGCAGCTTTCCAGACATTTATTCCTTATGGAAGTGGGAGGTGCAGAAATAAAGACTGAAGTTGAAGCTGAGTTCAGGCAAAATTGCAGAGCCATGTGCCATCTTATGTTGGTGATTTAAGAATTCTATTGACAGCACTGGAGAGTGTGAAATTCATCACTGTTTGCCTAAGCCTCTCCCTGCTGTTGCAGCCTTGGTTGCATTGTTGCTCTGCTTCCCCCTGGCACTTCTGAGGGACAGTTTAACCCCTGGGGTCCCATGGACCAATTCTCTCCTATTTTGTCCTCCCCACCATGACAAAAACAGGTGTAAGATATCACCATGTCAGAAATCTCTTCTTTTGTCTCCTTTTCACAGGGCAATAACTGTTCTGGAACTAGGAACTGGACAAAATGGACCAGTTCTGTGCCCTCCTCCTACTGTGTTTTTTAACTTTTTATTTTCCCATTCCATTTCAAGACAGTGCTGGGACTCGGAGAGACAGCAAAGCAACAAGACTTGGCTGTGCTGGAAGAGCAGTGGCTCGGTGGCTGCCTGCAGGAGCACAATGGCACAATGGCCGTGCCTGAGCTGCCACTTGTCACAGCAATGGGGCTGGGCCGTGGATGCAACGCGCTGTTTGCCCCGTTGCCTGGTAGCTGCTGTGATGTGTTTATCCTCATCCTGGGCCGCCTGAACGGCTGTTCCTTCTGCTGCAAAGTTCACGTGAGGTCCCACAGATCACAGGCTATAAGAAGTGATGGCCTGGCCAACTGTTCTGCTGGGGGCTGCGTATGCAGTAGGAGTGCAGAGACCATGCAAGGTGCAAAGGATACCTGGGTGGCTACAGATCCTGCTTGCCAGCTGAGCAGCCAGCTCCTCCTTTGTGGTGACTGTGCCGGCATCACCGCCTGCATGGGAGGTGTCCATCGCTGCTCTCCTTGTTGAGCTGTCCCTGCACACAGCTGATGTGTGGGGAGTGCGGTGCTCGCAGCGCTATGGCAGGGCAGGGAGCAGCACCTGGGGCTGGGCACAGAGCAAGGGAGGTCAAACCGGGCCAGTGACCACCTCACTGCTGTGGCCCCATCCCACCCAGCCCCTCTCCAAGAGCCCAAGGTGTCCAAGAGGAAGAAGAGATGGTTGGACAGGTGGTGAAGCTGCTCACCAAACTCCACATGCACCATGGGAGGTGCTGGCTGTGTCAGGAACCCCTCGGTGACCCTCAAGGGGATAAGTTTCACATCAGAGAGGGCTGTGTGAGACCACCAGCTCCCCCTGTGCCACTTGGAGCTGCCTGCATCCCACAGGTGCCCGGTGCAGCCGAGCTGGGCAGCTCCAACCTCCTGTCGTGCCCAGCTCAGAGGCACGGCCAGCCGGACCCACGCGTGCCCCACTCCCCCTGCGTCCCCTGGAGGGGGGCTGTTTGCGCAGGGCCCGGGGTGGAGAGCCTTCCTGCCGGCTGGGGGTGACGTTGGCTCTGCAGGAAGGAACGGCGGGTTCCTGAGGGAACCAGGGACATTCCTCCCATAGCTGCGCGGGGCCCCTTGCGTCCTGCAGGGCGCTCAAGCTATTATTGAAGCCCGTTGCTGTGGCACACTTCCAGGCCTGTATTTCTTTTCACATCGGAGGCTGGAAGCAGCTCCCTCCCCCGCCTCCCCCCGAAGAGTTTGTCCAGAGCCTTCTCGAATGGGCTGTACTTTTCCAGCGTGGGGCGGAGGAAGCCCTGCAGCTCCTAGGAAGGTTTGGGGAAAGAAGACGAGGAGATGTGTGGGGTTGGGCTGGAATTCAGGGTCCTTATGAGGAAAGGCACCTGCGTCCTTGTGCCCCACACCCCTCTTTCTATGCACTGGTGTTGGTTGAAATAATGTCCTGAGGTCACAGATCATAAGAAACATTTAATCAAAGTTTTGCTCCTTGTTGCGTTTTGTTCACTTCTGTGTTTGCAAACATTCTCCTTTTTGCAGCAGCTTTATTTCATTCCTTCTTTTGCCTTTGGAGGACACTAATAATTTTTTGGTCAACGGCTTTGGCTGCTGCAGTTAGGTTTCTGTGATGGGACCACATGCTCGTCCCCTCCACATCTGCCTCCTGGGGCCAGATTTCTTCTGCCGGCTCAAGTCAGCACTGGCAATCGTTGGGACGATTTCTGTATATGGACATTTCTGCCCTAGAGAGCCGCGATGCTGAGATGTCTCAGAGTTTTTCACTCACACAACAGACACCAGGTCCCTCTGGAAGGCAGCGCTTGAGGCTGAAACTGAAAGTTCGGAGAGAATGAGTCATCGGTGCCCTGGTAACGTTGGCGAAAACCAGCCTCAAACATGGCACAGCTCAAGGTTTTGCAATCCCTGCAGCCACCCCCTCACGCAGAGCAACCAGGGTGGGGGGTGGGGGAGAAGGATCTCTGTTAGAGAAGAGGGAAGGTGAGGTGCAGGGGAGACCCCCAAGTCTCTCAGGCACAAATGCGTTGGAGTGACGTGTCCACATCTCCGTGTTGCTCCCTCTCCCCCCACATCCCGAGGGTGTTCTAACACTGTAAGGCAATCTCTCTGCAGATTCCTGATCGGGGCGGTGGACGTCCACCACTCAGGCATTGTGTCTGAGGGTCTCCATGCAGCAGTTTCACCCTAGTGCCTGCTGTGCTGTGATAGCAAACAGCCCAAAAGCTTCAGCTGGTTTCTGTGTAGTGTTGGGCTTGGGGACAGGCTCACAGCCTCAGCTATAAGCAATGCCTCATCCCTACATTCACTGTCTTTGGGAAGGTTCTGAGCCCAGTTCTGTCTTACTCAGGCCAGAGCCTTCCCCGAGCAGTGTGGAGCTGTGCAGTGAAGCTGCCCCTGTGTTGTCCCTCCCGGCAGGGCCGCTTTAACTCCTTCCAGATTAGCAGGGCTCACGTCAGCGCCTGGAGTGGGAAGCAGCTGTGCTTAACCACCGCAAAACATAGCAACAGCAACAGCAGGGCCTGCGCCCGTGCCAGCAAAACCAGCACTGGGCGAACCCAAACCAGTTCTTCAGGCTTGCCTGGGCTTTGCAATGTGAAAGAGGCAAAGGGTGGGCCGGGCTGGGTGCTCTGTAGGCTCCCAGCCTGTCAGCAGAGGCCTGGGGCACTGCTGGGCCCTGGCAGGAGCCATGGCAATGCCTGCACGGTGCTGAGGGAGCTCCAGAGTGGGGATCCAAACCCTCACCTGGAGCAGAGGGTAGAGCTCTTGTGCCAGCGCCAACCCACTGATCCAGCTGTCCCATGGAGCTCCAGAGGCACTGTCCTGCCCTCTGCTCATCCAGCACAGGACAGACAGAAACCATGACCAGCCCCGGCCCACCTCCTAACAGTGATAGGCAGGTGGGTCGGCTGATGCAAGAGCTGAGATTAATGCTATCGTAACTTCCAGTGCTATTAGTAGTTAGGAAAACAGGCTGGCCTTTCAGAACCCACTTGCACAATTTGGCTCTTCTGACCCTTCTGGCCATATATTCTCCAGCTCCCTGAGTCCTGCAGGACACGCTGTTTCCTTTCACTGCACCCCAGCTGCTCGGCCATTTATAACCTCCACCTCAGCTGGCTGGGTCTCATATTTTGAAGCAGCACGACAGAGCCGGACTGCTTAGCTTTCCTTCTCTGCCTCCTCCCACATGCCTTGGTTGCAGAACCTCCAGCACTTCCCCTTCCCACATGGAATAAGCTCTCATGGCGCAGCAAAACGCAGCCCACAGTGCTGCTCTTACTTGCTGCTTGATCTTTGTTTTTGGACTTTACAGGCACCTGTTGCAAAGCAAGGCCCCTTCCTGCCATGTGCTCCCCCTGCCTGGGAGCAGGGCAAAGCTTGGGGCGAGACTTGTCCCTGTGGTGCCATTGCCCGTGTCCCCTGTGTCAGCAAGAAGCTCTGAACTGTGTGGTCTCAGAGCTGCTTGGTCCCAGGACACCAGGACACACGTGCTTAGACAACTCAAGGGTTTTATGGTTGGAGTCTAGAAGCAAATGCAGACTGCAGAAAGAGCTAAGGAGGGAAAAGCAGATTATGGCCGCAGTCAGAAGCCATGCTGACACATTAAGGGGATGATGCTGGGATACTGACAGGACACCTGGAGCCTGCTAACGAACCAAAAGCGAGTCAGGTAACTCTCTTCAGCTCAAATTTGGCAATCTGGGGAGGAAACCTCAGCTCTGATGGTGTGCATGTCCCCCAACAGTGTCACCACTGAGCAGCACTACTGAGTGACTACACCTGATGTGCATGGACCTGGTTTGCCAGCAAACATGTAGCCACTCTGTTAGACATTGCGTCAGCACAGTGACCACCGCAGAGACAAGGCAAGGCGCTGTGATCTCAAGCTCTTATTCAGACAGTAGTCACATCAATGTAGATCTTGACGTGCTTTGTTGAGGTGAGTCTCCATCAGCTTTACACAGAGGAAAGAGGTGACTGAGTCATGAGGTAACTTGTGAAAAATCATCCAGAAAGTCTGTGATGTTTGGGGGGGAGAGAGAGAAACGGGGCTCGTGTCTCCTGAGTCCATCTGCCAGCTCCAGGCAGCAGCTGCCACTGCTTTTATCAGCTTCCATGTGCTACAAAATGTTCCTCAGCACATTTTCCACTATTTTTTTTTCCATTCTAAAAGAGAGGCTACTAAGATCGAATGACTCACGCTGAGCCAAAGCAGAAGTTGCAGTCACATACCTTACACATCTGGACTCCCAGCCCTATGTCAAACTTCTGAAACTTCTTATGGATTGCTCTGAAGCCTGCAATGTTATTCCACGGTTTCATGGCATTAAGGGATGGATGAACAGTTCTAAACTGTTTGTCTTCAACACGCAATGAGGAAAATGCCATACCTTAGTTTTCAGTCTTGGAGAAAGACGTGTGAGAACCCCAGTGCTTGTAAATTTGGCTTGGGGTTTTTTATCTCCTACCATGGACTCTTGTACAGTGCTGCTGTTACTGCCAAACCACTGTTCCTATTCAAACCAAAGTGGTGGGTGGAAGCCAGCACACCCACAGAAGACATGATCCCTCCTTCAGAGAGGTCTGTCTCGTCCAGCTTTGCTGTCACATTAGCTGAGAGGGGCTTTTTTTAGTTTCCTTCTCACACAACACACTCTAAAATAGCTACCACAGAATGAATAAATAAATAGCTGCCAAGAGTTTAAATGTGGCTACCTTGCTCATGGTGTTTTTTAGAAGTAGCTTCTTTCCTACATAGACATCTTTTTCCATGCTGAATTTAAGGACACTCATCTGCAATTCCTGGATATTGTTAGGCCAGAACAATGTCACTGAGGGGGCTGTGGGCAGCTGGGGTCAGGGGGAGCAGGTGAATGGGCCCAGGGAGGAGCTTTCAATAAGGACATCCTGCACAGGGTGCATGGTAGTCCTCAGTGCAGCAATATTCCCTGTGCTATGGAACTCAAAAAGCATTTACTTCACAGTTCACATGTCCCAGGCCAAGAATATACATGTCCACCCTTGAAATATCTCTAGGGTGAAAAGCACCGTAGAAATATCATCCTGTCATGCTCAGCTTGATGGAACTTGGAAGTGATTGGGATCTGGTCTTGGGTATTGCTCTATGAGTAATAACCAATTTGTAATCAGCAGGATGTTCTTCTCCATCCCTGTATGTCTTTCTGCCATCTGTTGGATCTGAGGCACAAAATAGGATGACTCTGTACAGCTGGCGGAGGCTGGCTTTGTTGGTATCTGGGGGGCAAAAGCCTGGGACCAGCAGTGTGGAACTGCCAGTGACTTCATTCCATGTGGCCTGCAGCCACTTGGGGTTATTTTGGTCTTTTCTTGTTGTTTTTCCATTCTTTTATCAGATGACATTTAGGAGTGTGAAGATGCGTGACCTACCAGAGATGTTTGAAAAGTTTGCTATGGTCTCAGCGAGGATGTCTCCTTCCTTCCTGCCTTCTCCTCTCCTAGGGCAGACTGTTTGCAGTAGGGAAGGCTCGTCTGCCTGACAGTGTCTTTCACCAGGCGCTGTGGTTACTCAGAATGCTGCCCCAGACTGAAACCTTCCCCAGAGTTTCTGCAAAGCACTGTACCAACGTGAAGGTGTTTGGCCCTGGGGAGGGCTCTCCGGCTGGAAGGATGCCATCCTTCTGCTGGTGCTGGCTGCCCTGCCGTCAGTTCTGTGCATCCAGAACAGCAACGTCAACGCACAGAGGTGAACCCCGAGATATTCGCAGAGCTGTGGGCGAGCAGCAGATGTAACGAGCCCACTCCCATCAGCTAAGCTGCGAGAGAATCTGACTTGCCGCAGAGCGGACCGGGACCGCTGTCAGCCCCGACTCACCCCGTACATCCCAGGCTCAGTTCGTAAACTTTGCTGCGGGTTCGTAGGGACGAGCTTCCCTCTAGCGGAGATCCAGGCAGCTGCCGGCACAGCGCGGCGCTCAGCCCGGCTCGGCTCCCTGCCCGATCTGCAACGAGGAGGGTGATGGTGATGTAATGGAGCTACAACAATGCTTGCAGAGCGGTTTTAGTTTTCCGTTTGTGTTCTTAAAGATAAGTGTCTGTTTAATTCCCACAGCATCCTGAGCGCAGGATTTGTTGTTGTCGTTATTTTGTGCTTTCAGGGGGAGAAAATGCTGGAAAGTCTTTGCTTGGTGAAGTCATCTGAGGTTAGAACTCCAGAGATGCTGGAGGGAGGCTGATCTGTCACATCACTCAGCTGTTATTCATAGAAAGAACACTTTTTTGTCGTTCTGCAAGTGGCCCTTAACAGAGCTTCACACTGAAAAATGTAAAGTGACTTGATGTATACTCTATGCTCTTCAGCAGCATCTTACTGAGGGCATGGGGGAATAATGCAGAAAATCTGAGCACGCCCTAACACCACAGCACTGGGAGACATGGGGCTTTGTACCAGGTCTGCTGCTGAGAGACCTCACGGGAAGCATTGCTCCTCCTGTTCCCTGGGGATGGCGTACCTTTCTGTGGTTTGGGGATCAAGCTTTGCAGAGCGCTTTGAGGTCTGCTAACAAAATAGTTATGTCAGAAGCTAAGCATTCATATCATTATTGCTACAGCTTTCAGTGTTTCGGAATGGAAGATACACATTTTTTTTCCCCAGGATTATAGTGTAACACAACCAAACATTTCTCCTTGCAGGACAATGGGGCATGGAATCAAGATGACTTCTCCACAGCTACATGCCAGTTCAAGGACAGGCAATGCAGTGGCTCTGTGTGCAAACATACACAACTGCAGGGACTGGACAGAGAACATGGATGCACCCTGGGCGGTAGCTGCAGTGCTCTGCTTATGTAAGCTCTGCTCTCTTTTCTGTTCGTTTAGCGTAGTGTGTTATTCTTCCAGTGCTTCCAGAGCAAGAGCTAAAGGGAAGAAGAATGCAAAGGGCACATTTTGTTACTTGCTGAGGTAATTCACTGTCCTGCTGCTCAGGGAATCTGGCCTCACATAACCCACAGATCGCATCCTCCTGCTTCTGTAAGCAATGAGGACGGGGCCGGCCCTGACCCTGCTGGACCCACCCCTGCAGAAGTGGCTGAGTGTGTGAGTGAGCTCCAAAACCTCCTTGCTTCTTGTTGGGAAAGCTGTGGGCTGCACCATGCAGCTGGAATAGCTGGCCGACTCGTGGTGCAGATGCTGCATCCCTAGAGCTGAGGTGTGATTGCTTATGGGACCTAAAGCTTTCCTTTCTGAAGTCTCTTGGTTCCAGTCCAGTAATGCATGCTGAGGGCTAGCACTGCCTGACAGCTGCTCTGTGGTCTTGGTATGAAATGAGCTGGTGAACTTCAGCTTGGATCCCAATGGGGACAGATGTTCATGTTTTAAGAAACCATCACTGTGGTCTTTACTAGCCAGACTGCTTCTTGGCAACAGTAAGAAGGTCAGAGCTTGAATAAGCACATAAGAATTGCAAAAAAAGGTCAGGATCAATGCATTTTGGCTCCAAATCTGCACGGGAAATCTGCTCTTTGTGATATTGTAACTGTGGAAATACATTATGAAAATTTACCCTAATCAGGCCTTCTTCCAAAGCACAACAGCAACACAGGAACTGCGCAGAACGGCACAAGGGCTGATTTAGGCAGTGTGATGCTGGACAGCCCTTTGTCTGAGCCACAACATCACTTTCCAGACTGCAGCTCTGCCAGGACCAGCAAGTGTGGCTGAACCTTCTGGCAACCCTATGTCCCAGCAACAGTTCTGTCAGCAATGGAGCAAAGTGAAGATGGGTGTTGGTTGCATCCTCCCCTGCTGGTTTCTGTTTCTGTCCTCAGAGCACAGCGCTGGGCTCCCTTCAGCTTCTCCAAGTGCCCAGAGAAAGGGACAGAGCCTGGAGAGAGGAGGAGCAGGAACCTTTCCCAGCTTCCTGCTCCTCCTGGGGACAGCCCGCCAGCTGCTTCAGCAGGGCTGGGACAAGCTGGAGATAAAAGCAGGCTGTTCTGATCCACCTGGAAATACTCGCTGGGGCTGCAGGGGCTGAGGTCTGAACTGCAGGAAACAAGATGGCTGAGTAATGAAACATGCTGAGCATGCCAACCAGATGGCTGCAGGGCCAATTTCCCTGGCAGTGGGGTGATCACCTGGCGGTAGGCAGCCATGGGTTCACTGCTTCTGAATTCAGGTTCCCATTGCACCTGCTTAGGTAGCTGCAACTTCCCTGTTATTAGAGGGCTGGGAAAGCTTCTCAGGCTGCTACTCACCCTCCTCGGGAATGACAGCATGTCTGTCTTCTGCAAACAAAGAGAGAAAGACGTCTCTTTTGCTTTGAGAAAGTCTGAGAACCAAGCACCCTTTTGTTGTCACTGCTGCAGTTACTCAGGGCTCCAGCTCGCCTCCTGCTGCTAGTTCGGGCTTGCTAGGGACGCCACAGGATCAGCAGTTCTGCGCCGTGCTGCCGCTGTTTGTGTTCCAAGCGCTTTTATTAGAAACCCGAACTGCTCGAGTGACCCTAAACCCGGTGGTGAGAGGGCTGTAACTGCTGCGTGAGGACTGCGCCAGCAGCTCGGCAGGTTGCTGGAACAATAGGAACCTTGCTGCGTTACTCCCACCTAACGGAGAAGATAAGAAGTGCATCAGCAGATAAGGAGCATCCGCACTTCCCAGTCACTGCCTGCTCACACTCAAGCAAGACATCCGTGCCTCATCGCATTACCACGCTGTCTGATAAGGGCACGGGGACCATGGGGGGAAGATGGCACCAGTGCTCCTGTGAATGCATTGCTGTTCCCATTCCCCAGGACTCAGCCCTTTCCCTGGCTCAAGGCACTCATCTGTACGCAGTGTTCTCATTATCGTGTCTTTGGCCGTCATGGCAGGATGTGCCTTTATCTGCACCTAAGCAATTCAGAGCTGCTGGCCTCCAGTAATGTTCTGGATGCAGCTATAAGCGGAAATCGGTTCTGGGTAAGTGATGGCTTCCCTGCTGCCATGGCTGTCATTCCCTCTGTTACACCCCAGGGCCGCCTGGCAGTGGTGACAGTAGAAACACTCAGGAATTTCACACCTGTTTTGCTCTTTTACTGCCTCCAAACCCCACAACAGCCCTGTGCAAAACTGAAGAGCAAATCAGATAACGGGGAACGGAGTGTCCCGGGGCAGTGGCACTTGTCCCTGTTGTAAACCTTCCCACTTTCTGACACAGGAGGACCACGCTATCTGAGACGGGAAGAAATTCTCGCCCTGCTCTCTGACAGTGACCTTCTCCCGTCCTAGAAGCTGCCGTGCCTCAGATGTGACCGTTGTGGTGCTGGACTACTCCTTCTGAAAGCCTTTCGTTGTACTTCTAAGCAGTTATTACTCTCACCGTCACAGTGCGGGGACTGCAGAGAAGGCCTCGTGCAGCCTCATGCCCGCCGCCCGCGCATCCAAAGCACCAAGCGCGAGATGCGGCCGTGCCGGAGGAGCAGCCCTCAGGGATCGCGGTGCGGCGGTGCTCCGACAGCCGCCGCGAGGACACGGACCGCCCCGATCGGCCCCGAGCTCCGCCCGCGCGCTGCGGTTGGCGGTGGGGGCGCGGGGCGGGACGGGCGGCAGCTTCGAACCCGCGGCGCGACAGAAGCACCGCGCTGCCCGCCTATCCGTCCCGCCATGGGGAACGCCGAGTCCGTCCTGCACGGCGCTGCTGTCGGCATCGGTAAGTGCGGGGCGACCGCCCCGTGTCCCCGCGCCGCTCGGGTTGGGTCTGGCTGTGGGCAGAGGGTGAGGAGCTGAACGGGCTGCCCCGCGTTGTCCCTCGGAGCGTGGGCTGCGACAACGGGGATGCGCGACGTGACGGTCGTGCTGGCGGCAGGTAGCGCCTGCGATGTGACCGGGTGGGCTGTGGGTGCACCGCCGGTAGGACAGGCTTACTGCTGTCCGTCTATTTGTGTTCAGTTTGTCTATTTGTGTGCTGTTCAACCCCAGACTGCCGTATGTGGGGCTCTCAGTCCCCGCGGTGGGAGCAGCGGTGACATCGCACTGTTGTCCTGTACCGCGACTCAAAGCGCTCGGCTCCCAAGCCGCCCGCCAAGCTCAGCTGCCGGCTGGGAAACGGACTTGGCATAGCGCTCGGGCTCGCGCTGTCTGTGCGGCGGGTGTCGGGTTTTGTTGCCTTTTATGAGCCCTGAGCGCGGCCAAGAAGGCCGGCAGCCTGGTTGGCTGGATTTGAAGGGAGCTGATAACTGCGCTCAGCCAACCCGCGCTCCATAACGCAAATAACGCGGGGTAGAAGCACGGAAGCCTGGGGTAACGTGTGTGCCGACCGTGCCTTGTCGCTGCTGCTCCTGTCAAGCAGCGAACAAGACTGAACTTGTTTCTCCTTAACATCCCTCTGGCTCCGTGCCCTTGGGGTTGGCATATCGCTTGCAGATGTGTGTGACCTGCCGCGAGCTCGTTTCTAAGTAAGGCGTTGCCACTCTTCACACCTGATTCTTAATGGCACTGTTAGAAATGGGATTTTTCAGGTGTCCCCAGGGTGATGTGGCTTAATGACTTCTTTTGAAAAGTCTTAAGTGTCTCATTTAGTTTTCTTTTCCTCCGGGGGGAGAACTAAATATTTGGCTCCTGGGAATGTGCGAGTGTAGTGATTTACTGAAAAGATGCAAGTTGTGCAGCGATGTACAGCTGCAGAGCTGGATGCCTTCACCTGAGTGTGAGTGATATGGGGGAAGAGGGCAGAGAATGGCTGCCCTGGGGCTGTGCCAGGAGCCTGAGGTCACACTGCTCTCCTCTCTGCTCATTAGCAAATGCATTTGCAGAGGCCCAGGTGTTCGGCGTTAGGCAGGATCCTGTGATGCCAATTGCCACCTACTGCAGAAGAAAAAGGAATGCAGAGCAGGGTTTGGGAGAACTGCTGCAGATTTAAGTTCCTCACCCCAGGGAATGTGTGACTGTAGGCAGTTGCAGAACGAGAAACAGGACCAATGATTTTTGATCCTTGTTTCCTACTCCTATTGCTCTCAGGTGTGTGGGGCAATACTGAGTTCAGGTGTGTATGTACACTAAAGGGAGGGTCTCTGCTGCTTTGCAGAGTGTTGCTATTGCCAGGGATTGGGTGCTGATTGCATTCCAAGAGAATGTGCACCTTGGGTGTGGGCAAAGATCGGTTGCTGGTTCCTGTCCTCCTTGCTGTTCTTTCTCCTGAGTGTTGCTGATGCCATGTTTGTTTTTAGGGGTGGTTAGTCCCATTAGATTTATCTTCTTGCTATATAGTAGGAGATTATTTCTAACTGATATGTAACTGTGCTCCCCAGTGCTGGGTTTTGATTTGAAATCCAAAGTCCTGATTATAAAGCCAGTTTTGCAAAACAGTACCTGAGAGAATGTTTTTGAAGTTAACGCACTGTCAGGCAAGTCAGACCTCAATAATACATTGTGTCAACAGTTACTGCTGCACTCCTGTTTGCTCAACAGAGAAGATAAATAATTGCACTTAGTTCCAGCATTGGATATCAGAACAAAGGTAGAGTTAGTGGTCAAGGATTGAAAAAGAAAAAATATATGAAACTCTTAGCCTGCCCTCAACATGCTGTATTTTCTGTAATTGAACAATACAGCCACCAAACATTAAACTTTCCAAAGCCAGCAGCTCTGCTCGTGCCCAGACTGCACGGCTTCCAGCTGGCTTCTATACTGTATTCTATTCCATAGCTGAAGTTCCAGCTGTGCCACCTCCATGCAATGGTTTCCATGAGGGCTGCGTGCTGCAGATCCTGCAGCCTGTTAGGGATAGGCAGATTTCAGGGGTTACCAAATACGTCCCAGCTGTTGGCATCCCCTTCTGTTGAGATCCTGTGCTGCTTGTGCCATTCTTGATCTGAGCTGAAGTGTTCTGTTGGCCAAAGCACCTCCTTGCACATCTGCCTCAGCTGCAGTAGGGCTTGGTGTCTTGGTGCTAATTTGGCATTTGCTTTCATGTGGATTTCCCTTAAGAGCTGGAATCGTCACTAAGGTATGAGGGGACGTTTGTACATATGGCTTTGTGTGATGCTTGTGCAGACCATAAGCTTGGGTGGTAAGGTCAGGGGATGGCTGGCCTGGACTCCCTGGTCGTGGCTGGGAGAGGCCCGGTGACAGCAAGGTGCCACGGTGGTGATTCCCACTAGAGGGCAGCCGATGTTAAAAAAAAAAAAAAGGAAAATCAGCTCTGCTCTTGGGTAACTGGACCGAATGGGAGGGGGAAGGAGGAGCTCCATCTATAACCGGAGAAGGGCGCTGAGAAGCAGACGCCTAAAAGGCTGCTATTGCTGGAGAGCTGATGTTGCCCAGCAGCCGGTCCCCAGGAGAGGGCACACCTGAGAGTGGGTGCTTATTTCCTGTCTATGCCCGCATGTAGTGGTTGACAGCTTTTGGCAGCCTTGCTGTGCTCATGGTGCGAGCACTGCTTACGTTTGGGTGGATGTTTAATTCTTCAGCCCAGAGTGCAGGGGACTTTCTTGGCATCTCAGAATGATGCTTATTTAGTTCAGTGTCTAATGGTAGCGGCTGTGGGATGATGCCTGAAGGAGACAGTTTGGTTGAGATCTGTTCAGGAAGGTCAGTTACCAGTGTCTGGTTTTGTTCCTGGAGAAGAGCTTGCAATGGGCAGACAGATCCCCAGGGAGTAATTATTTCTTTATCCAAAGGCACACACCTTTCAGCAAGAGTCCAAAGAGCTTCTGACTCACCGTATCTGCCACCTGTCTTTGCCTTTTTCTTTTTTCTCTCTTTTTTAAAATATATTTTTGTTCTAAGTTGTCCTTCCACGCAGCTGACCAAATGCAGTGTCCTCCAGGGACATTGTGCATCCCTCAGGACAGCAGGGAGCCTTGCAGCATGGCAGTAGCTTTGAGTTGTTTGCATCTCCCAGATTCCTTCCATTGAAGATGCTCCCTATGGACCTGGTGCTGCAGAAGCAAGAGAGTTTTGTCTCTGAAGGTTTTTTTCTCCCCTTGCTCTGAGCAAAGCTGTACAGCCAGAGTGAAGGAACCATTCCTGTGTTTAGGTGTCACCAGACCCCCAAAATCCCTTCTAGGGTCTGGGGCTGCCCCTTCCTCACCTGTGTGGCTATGCCACAGGGAAGCTGGCTAAGCTGTGTGCTTTTGAGATTAATGCTCAAATGATGTCTTGCATTCACAAGTGGGAACTAATTTGTGCATGTTTTGTCCTCACCACTGTGCTAACCCCAAGTCATTGTATCCAGCTGCCCAAAAAATGTGTGCCATAGTTAATTCCTGCACGAACTCTGTTTCTATCCATTGCCTGTCATGGATGGATTAACAGCAGTTACATTTCTGAGCTAACCTGCACACGCTGGGCTGCAGGTGGGCTCACTTAGCTGTGGAGAAAATAGATAATTCTCATTGTGTTAAGCACGGCTTGCTCAATGCTTTCATTTTGTACCATATATTAACAGTGTGCTGCAGAGCAGCAGTTCAGCACTCTACAAAATGCTGTGCCAAGTTCGGCTCACCTGGCATCTTGGGACCTTGTTGTACACGATAGCCTTAGGTGTATTTTTCCTGATAAATCCACATTTCATTTATCACAAAGGTAATGAGAGGGAATACATGCTGTGTTTCCTTGTCAGTGCACAGGCAAGTGTAGAAGCACCTGGATGAAATGACTAATTACAGCCCCTAAAGGAGATGGGAATACACCAAGAAGGGCATTCCCATTATGTCACCCTGGTGCACCCCTATCTGGGGCTCTCCACTCAGGGCAAGTGCCTTATCTTCTCTGCAGGCTGCTGCACATTCCTAAAAAGGAGCATCCCCGTGCCCTGACTAGAGAGGTCTCCTCACAGAGTCTGACATTCAAATAGCACAGTTATAAATGTCTGCTCTTGCCTTGAACTGGAACATAAATGTTTATTGCTTCTGTTACTCTCCTGACAGTTTTCCCATTAATTTAGTGCTCAGAAAGCCTTTCCTTTCTGACTTCATCTGGGTACCAGCCTGAAAGTCTGTTAAAGCTGCAGACTTTCCCCCATCAAGGACAGCAGCTTTGGTTTTGCAATCCAGCCCTGGGTTTGCAGAGGTGCAGTTTCTCTCACGAGCACCACTTTCCTTTCTGGCAGAGATTGCTCCTTGGCCTCTGGGACCCTGGGAGGTCTGGATCTGACTGCTGGGATGTGGGCACAAATCCTGCATGGAGGGTGAGATGGGGCGGGGGGAGAAAGCAATGAGAAACTTTAAGACCTGAAGTGACGCTGAAATTCACCCTGCCCTCTATTGTCTCTATTTTGGGGCTTCTGATAAAACCGAAGCTTGATTCTAAACATGCAATATTTCAGCAAAGAAAAGCGAGACAAAGAGGCTATTTAAAGCCACCGTCTTTCCACGGCTTGGCTCTCAGACTCTGCTTTTTTTTTGTGTCATTGTGTCTATGGAAAACTCATACAGGAGCCTAACAAAATACAATGTGCACTTCACAGTACAGATTTTGAATGCCTGCAAAGGTCAGATGTGATCTACGCTTGGGCTTGGGAGATGGAGGCTTCGGGCTGTTGCTAAGGTATCTTGGATTTCTGTAATGCGAGGCTAAACACCGTAATTGGACAATAGGAGAGTACTTGGATGCGGTATATTCAATGCACTGCAGCCTGTACAATTCAGTAACCTGCACAGCCTGCTCCTGGGTGCTCTTTTTGGGTCTGGAAGCAGAGGCTTTATCTTCCACTCACGATTCTGCTGTCTTGCTGTTTGATTCTTGGATGAATCTCCTGCACCGGTGGTGCCCTTCAGTGCCCTTGGTTGTATAATGAGGCTGTGAATACATACGTAAAACATTTTGATAGCTATAAATATGGATGTGAAGTGTCACAACGTGCGTCCTGCTAGAAAGCAGCTACAAAACTATCCCAGAGGCTGCTAACCTGGAACATCTTTGTTCTGGCAATAGGATGAATGCAGTAGGACTTGCTAAAGGCTGTGCTGGAGGGACCTGGTTGTCTGAGACTGGGGCATGGGACAGAGGCTGCAAATTATTTCCCTGGGAGGAAAGGGTGAGATGAGGGATTTGTTAGAAAACACAGCTGCTCCCACAGGTTGGAAGAGCCTGGCTGAATATGGGACCTGTGAGGTGGAGGGGCAGCCTGCAAACCAAGCTGGATTGTGGGATCCTGAAGGAGTCAATCGAAAATCTGAAGAGCTCTGCTGAGGAGATGGGGCAGAGTTCTTTTTGTTAAGTGTGCATTCAAAAGCTTCTAACAGAACGTGCTGAGAGAAGTAACTCTGACATGCCTTTCAAGGTTAAACCCCAGACTGGTATAGCCAGGAAGTCAGAGCACAGCAAAAGAGGGTTGTCCACAGTGTTGGTGTGTAGGGCCGTGTTTCCCAGTGAGGAGGGTTGCTGGGCAAAGGGAGGAGGATGAAGCCTGTGATGGAGGGCTTCTATTCTGGTGGCAGCAATCCCCTCAAAGCTTGGGGTAGGCCATGAATCCTGGCTGGGATCCTCGGTGTAATCTCTGAACTGTGCTGCTTTTCTGAAGCTTAGGGTGTAAAAATATTGCGCGCATTTTAAAGCCTTCTATCTTCAGCATTATGATGGATGTTCAGCCTTGTTAAAGTAATCTCCTGCAAGGATTTATCTATTTTTCATGTGTCAGCGACATAAACTTTGTTTTAGAAAGTCTTCATGCTGAGTTAATTTGTTCTCTGTCAAACCGGTTTTGTTCTCTGCTTTAGCCTTACTAATGGGAGAGCCCAGCTCCCGGAAATGTGCGTGCATCTCTTCTCCTGTGTGTGGCACTGACGTGCCAACGAATCCAAACCTTCCACCTGCCAAATGCTCTGAGAAAACACAGCTGTCTGTGGCCTTGGCAGGGAGCGCAAAGCCCTAAGTGGACTCCTTGCCTTCAGCTGGGCACGACTGCTTGGCCAAGGGCTGCCAGGTGGGGCTGGAGCCCTCCTCCTGCTCATGCCCCACAGAGGGAACTGAAGGCAGTGGGATGCTATAGGGGCAGAAGTGTTTCTCACCTTTCCCAGACGTGACTCTCAATAAACAAAAGTTGACGATATGAACTGGAAAAGCAGGTTGGTTGGAGCCTGTGAGGAGATCTGCGCTTTTTTTTTTTTTTGTATTTGTAATTTGTTTGCTGTTAATGGGGCTGAGACAAACAACCCTCTTTAAATTCAGCAGGGAAACAATAACCCAAGTATTTCCTGCCATGGGCTGTGACCTGGGTTGCAGTCTGGTCTCTGTCCCTAGGGAAGGGCTTAGGTTGTTGCAGCTGCCATCTGCTTAGTGACAAATTGGGATGCTGTCCTGAAGTTTGGGAGGATGAGATGTGTCTCACTGACAAATTGCACCTCTCCTTGTGCCTGTGGGTTAGATAGCTGGCTGCTATTATCTTCTTCTTGCATCCAACAGTGTTGGTGAGATGTCTCAGGGCCCGGCTGATGCTGGAATGGCTGGGGGGGAGCAGCTTCTTTTCCTTTCCTTACTTTCATGCTGATGTGCAGAAACAGATGTGAGTAAGACTGTCCTGGCCATGCTGTGACAACTGCTGTTTGGGGCCTTTCCCCTTCCTGGGTGCAGGTTTTTTCAGATCCTTAGTGCTCCTTACCAGATCCCACTGTGTGCCCAAAAGCAATGGGAGGATGTCCCACCTGAAATGGGAGCTGGCAGGGGGAGATGGGATTGGCAGGGGGATAGAAGAGGAGATGCAGGATGAGAGGAGTGAGCAACAGTTGTTTTGTTAAATTCTCTCATTCTATTTCTGTTCCTAACCTTTTGCTTCTCAAAGGAATTAAAAAAAAAAAAAAAGTTAAAAAACAAAAACAAAACAAAACTACAGGGTGTTTCTTTGCACGCTGTCTTTGAGCTGTTCCTTGTAAATCAGTAGCTTTTGTGTAAACACACTCAGAGCAGACAGTTTTATCTGCCTTTCTGCATCTGTTCAGCATCCCCCTCCTCAGCAGTCTATGGACATAAGGTGGGCATGAAGCCAGGAACAGCCAGACCCAACGGGGAAAGGGCTGTCCCCCATGTGGCCTTTGCTGCCCTCCTGGTTGTAGTGCTGTGGTCCTGTGCCAGCTCAGTGTTGGATGCTTGACGACTGCTGCTCACCCGCTCTGACCATGGGAAAGCTGGATCATCTCCTGGGAGCTCCAGGACAAGGATATGAGAGCCAGGGCAGGATGCTGAGAAACCCCCTTGGGCAGAGTATTTGGGGAGAGCGCTTTCTCAGGATCAGAAATAGGCAGTGGGATGATGATATCTGTGTCTGCCTTCTGTGCTGCTTGTAACTTAGTGCTGGAGTCTCACAGCAGAGCTTGGGGTGGCAGCAGTTAGCAGTGTCTGCTATCTTCTTTCTGTGTGACCCTGCAGTTAAAGCTGTCCTGCTAAGCCCAGATCTGCTGGAGATGGGGAGCTTCCGTCCCATGCTGCAGGCTGGGTCTGTGGGCTTTTCTGACTTCCAGATAAAATGAACAAAGGTTCTGTGTCCCGTGCTGGCTCTGATAAGCTGGAGGCTCCAGACATGGCACAGCACAGACGCCCCATTATAGTCCTTTGTTTATTTAAAGAAAAAAAGCCTCACTATCTTGATTATGGAAAAAAAAAAGTTATAAAAGTGCCAGAAACACATTGGGTACAAGTGGAAACTATAAGCGACCCTTTCCTTCCCCCTCCACCCACATTTTTCAGCACATCAGCCTGTGGGACAGAGCTTTGCTCAGGTGTTGGTGCTGCTGCAGAGACCCTTTACCCTCCCCCCCATCCCTCCCAGTCTCTGCCAGGGGTTCACAGAACAGTCGATGTGTAGGTGAAGTGATCTGCCCCTAATTGTCATTGGAATCTCTCAGATGCTTTCTGAAGGGCAGCAGCAACTGCTCTAGAAACAGTTAAGAAAATCCTATTATCAGCATCTTTTATAGCTCTGGTTAGTCCTGCTATTTAGGTAATTGTGCTGCCTGCTCCCTTTGTGTCTGTGAGGGCTGCGCGTGGGGATTGGTGCTGCCTTGTTAGCTTTGCTGGGCTCTCAAATGTGCTGCATGTCCCCAAACACCTGGGCTGCAGGTGATGGGCACCTTGCCTGCCCTGTCTGGGGCTGCTGGCACTGACACCTTGCTGCTCTGGAGCCATTGCCTGGCAGTGTGCAGGAGTAATAACTCATTAAAACAGTGCATCTTGGATTATTCCTACCTTGGCCTCCATCTGGGGCTCCTTTGAGCCTGGAAGGGTCAAGGAAGGGTGGAAGAGCCCTGCTGCTGCCTCCCTCTACTCCACCAGGGATGAGGTGGAAGCTAGCAGGGTGCAACCACGCATAGCAGGGTGTCCCATCTGCACTGCAGTCTTCATGGGAGCCTGAGTGCTGCTGATGCTGAGCAATGTATTTAATGAGAGGATGATTGCAATGAAACACAATGCTCTTTTGTGCAATTATATGGTGTCTTTTAAATCATTTCCTCCAGCAAATCTGTCCACACCCAAACAGAAATAAACACATTGAAAGGCAGCAAAGATAAACACACAAACGTAACCCTTAAATGCATTCTTTTTCCCCTCATACAAACACCTGCTGTGTTCACAGTACCAGATGAGCATCCAGGAATTAAGATCCCACTGTACAAACTTGGACAATTATTGACTTTCAGATCCTTCATTTTGCAGCCTAAATCTTTCACCAGTGATGACTTCCTTGGAGAGGAGAGATGTAGAGTGTGGGCTGCTTCCCCTTACTCAGCTTTCTTAAGGAGGATGAATTCATTCATCCCTGGTTTTGATGCCCTTTTTATTTGCAATGCTGGGCTCCATTGCCACAGACTGGGCCTGTGAGCCTTATTTCACATAGTGCACATCACTAACTGGTTTACTTCAATCTCTTTTTTTTTTTTTTTTTTCTTTTCTCTCCTTATCCCATCTTTAACCAATTTCCTTTGCTGTAACTACTTGGTTTCTTTAGCAGCCTCTTCTGAAGGGTCTCATCGAGGACCATGTGAATATCTGAATATGCTGTTAGTCAGCTCTTCTATGCTGCCTTCTTCATTCCCCCATCCCCTTTCCTTGGTGAGAGTTGTTCTGGCTGTAGCTTGTCTCTATGTGAGCCCCAGACAGGAAAGTGCTCTGTTTTTCATTAGCGTCTTAATTAGTTTATTGGGCAGTGGCACCATGCTAACTGACTCGCCAATTCTGGATGCCCTTTCCTGTAGAGCTGGAGCTCTCACTACCCCATAGTTTCTTTTTCTGTGCTTTTTCCTTCCCCCTCCTGCCCTCCCACCAAGTGCATCTTCTGCTGGTTCAGGAATGCTTCCTTGTGAATTCTGGTGTGTGTGAGCTGAGCCGGGGGGCAAATCTTTTTATTCCAACACCAAATTGCTTCAGCTTTTCTTCTCCTCATGCCTACTTCCAGGTAGTGCCTGTTCATTAATCCTAGCAAAGCACAGTGGTGGAAAGGTGTAGTGCTGTCACAGTAAAGCTTGATTGACATAAATAATTTAGTTTCTCTGTCCCCTCTTTTTCTTCTTTAACTGTTGGAGATCGAGGTGACCCACAGAGCCATATAAAATTCTCCTGCAAATAATCTCCCTTGTTTGACTTTGTTTTCAGCTATCTGCTAGTTGTAATTTATGGCTACACTCCATTGCTTCTGTAAGATTATTTTTTCTATGTTTTTGTATAATATTCTGTTAGACTACAAGAAGGAAAAATAGGTATTTTATCTATTTACTCTTTTGTGTGATCTGAGCTCTGAATATTGGATTTCCCTCCACCCTTTTCCCCATTGATTTTTGTCTCCTCTGAATAGTCTTTATTTTTCTTATGCTTATGATGGACTCCCTCTGCTATCTTTGTATTCTAACTTTTTGCTGGAAAATTGCATTTCAGTTGTTACCATTGATTCCCTCTCAGCTAGTCAGGCTTTATCTTCTGTCTGATGGCAGAGCATCACCCGGGGTTTTGTTTCAGAACTACTGAAATAGCCCAACGGTCTGTTTAATGGGAACAGAGCTGGACAGGAATAGCAGTTCTGCCCTTCTGTGGCCTACCCATGCTTTGGGAACACTGTGCCTTGGTCTCTGAGAAATAATTTGGCCTCAAGAGGAGACTGAGCGGTGCAGCTCAGGGCTGAAGTAGCCTATGAGCAAAGTCTTCTCTTGGTCGGCAATTGTAGCCTCTTTGCCCATGGCACAACCAACCATGCCTTGCCAGCTCTCCCAGTTCTAGGAAAAGCATCACAAGGGACTCAGAGCTGAAGCAGCAGGGCAGGTGCAGTGTGTCAGCGTGGTGTGAAAGCCTTTCTGGCAGAGCTTTGTGTTAGCTAAGGGATGGGGGATTTACAGCCTGGGGGAATCAAATGGCTGCATTGGGCAAAAGAGCTCTACTGGCTTTTCACTGGCAATCTTTTTGGAGATGCAGGAAGCTTGCAGCTGATGGAGAATGTCTTGGCTGCTACCTGTAGAGTGGGATGGGAAATTCAAGCAGAGCTTTCTTATTTTGTCTTTATCTTAGTGACTGATTTGACACGTGACTTTATTCTTTAATAGTGAAATTTTAGCATGGAAATTGGAAGATAGAGAACTGGCAGTGGCAGAGTAGGCTTATTTTGCTTTCTTGGCGTGAGGAGGTTTAACTCAGGGTTTGGTGTTCCTTAGTCCTTAACAGGTTTCTGCACCAGCTCTTACCCAGCTTTGGGCCTGATCCAATTCACAGTGAAAAGGATGGAAATATTTTGCCATGACAAGGTCAGGAAACAAGGTCAGGAACATCCCTGTTGTTGGCCCTTTCGAACTCAAGAAGACATCCCAGCAATGGCTGGGAGCTGCCTGCTGGTGCCACACTCTGTGCAATGAACCTGGCCTGATTCCTCTGGGCAGAACTGGTGGTTCTGGGAGCAGCCATGGCTCTGCTGGAGGATGTGCCCTTCAGCGTGGCTTCCTGCATTTCTCTGCCTCCACAACCTCCAGCCCTTAGTGGGATGCCATTGACGTTGCCAGTGTTTTGTAAAGCGTGTGGGAGATCTGCTGAGCAATGATGTATGCAGGTGCAGTTATGGTATTGTAATGGGGCTTCTGGCTTAATGTAAGCCATAATTTCTTGTCACTTTTTCTATGTACTTGTGTTATGAAGTGGTTCTTTTTGACCCAAAATGTTATTAAAGAGGTATCTGTAGAGTGAAAAGGATAACAGGTACTTGTCAAGGTATCAAGCTGTCTGAAAGGTAGGGTGGGCAAAAAGGTGCTGCTATACAACTAGCACTTGCTGCTATGGAACACTATAAAAGCTTTAAAAGTTATCTCTATAGGGCTAGCATTCTCACTGCTGTCGCCAAATCCACCAAGGGCAGGACTGGGCCCAACATCTGATTCAACTCCTGATGAATCATTATTTCCATGACTTGTTTTTCATAATTGCTTTTGCTAATCCTCAGCTGCATTTGCATTTGCTCAGTGCTGATGTCCCCTTTGCCTTCATCCATGGGTACAAAGTCATGGGGTGTCAACGTCTTAGCCCTGTCCCTTGTGAGGCTCTGTGGAGCTGTAAACATAGGAGAGGAAGAACTTTGGTGCAGATGATCAAAGCTGTGCTGGTAAGAGTGAAGCTGTAGCAATTTACACCAGCTGCAGAAATGCCTGCAGGTTATTTCATTCCTGCTGGCTGGAGCAGCAGAAAGCTGGCGGAGAAAATGGACTTAATTCAGACATACCTGACACAAGTAAGAGACAGTCAAGCAATTCTCTGTTCCTCTATTTTTGTCTGTTTGTGTTGAACAAGAAATCTTTTGGTCTGTTGTGCTTATTTCTGCTTAAGTGGGGTGTATTACAAGTTCTATATAGCCACCTGGACACAGAGCAATCTGTTAAACAGGTTGTCCCAAGGAAGATGCTTTCTGGCTGCAAGCAGGGTCATACTGCTGATGGACAGGACTGTTGGGTTAAATAAATTTTAACTACGTAAACTGAAGATTTTCCTTGTGTATGACCAGGAATAGAGTTCAGATCTGTAGTTCTTGGGTTTTTCTAGCACTAATTCCAATCAGGTTCCTTGCAGCTCGAAGGGATGGGGGAATGAAGGGTTTGGCTGGATTCTGCTGCGTTAACCCAGCGGTGCTGTGTCAGAGCAGTAAATACTGCAGGAAGAAAAAGGCACCCAGGTCAAACACTCTAATAATGAAAGGAAATGTTCCTTTTTGAACTTACGCTGAATTTGCATAGCATCCTCACCCCAACGTGTGTTTCAAAACAGGGTCAAATTATAAGTTTTTCCTTTAGCTCTCTGGAATAGGAAGAGAACTGGGACCAGGGAAACTTATTGAGTGGAAAACAATGTTTTTTTCACAAACAAGAAATAGCTCCTTCCTACCTCTCGGAAGGAATTGCAAACAATGGAGGTGAACGTAAAACTCAAGATGCAAAATCATCTCCTGCAATTAACTGCCCTGCGTGGGCTGCTGAGCTCCCGCAGCCATCCGGCCCTGTGACCCTCTGCCAGCCAGCAGCAGGCTCTGCATTTCCCCTTTGTGTTCCCCTGCTCTCATTCAGGAGAAATGCTGCCAGTGAGCAAACACTAATCCATCCTGACAGCTCTGCCCATCTTCCTACTTTGTGGTCTGGCATCCAGCAAACAGCTTGATTAAGGTCCCTGGCGCTTTATTAGTGCAGCTTGTTGCCTGTAAATTAATCAACAGGTTGCATGTGTTTAACTCTTTGCTGGAGTTGGCTGGGGAGTTCTGCTCTGCTCTGGGCCTCGAATGGAGTCTTTTGAAGCAGCTCCTTAACAGTACAGCATAGATGTAGCCAGCAATGGGATCACAGCCTTCATTTCTTGGGCACAAGGTGGTGATGCGTGGGCTCTGCTGGTGCTGTTATCTAATCTCTAATAGAAATCTTTGAGTTTCTTTTTTCTCTGCCCTTTACCCACCCTCTGTTTAAGATCCATTAGTCATGCAAAGGGCAGCCAAATGAAACCTATGCTTTGTGTAATTACCTGTGAAAATGTTCATTGTGCTCTGGGCCTATCCAAAGTGGGAATGCACAGTTGGTACATGGGACCTCCTCCTGATCTCAGTTTGTTCTGAAGCATCTTGGAAGTGAAAGCATATGTGAAAGTTGCAAGCGCATGGAATTTTGCCGTTATCTTTCAGACTTTGCACTTGTTTTTTAACTGTTTGCCCTGTAACCACCTTACTGGGATTAGAAAAATGCAAACAAACAACAACATCAAAGAAACAACCCCAAATCACCCCCAAAAATATGCAGTTGTTACTGTCAACACCTGAGCTTTGGTAATGAGGGAAGATTCAGGGAATGCACACTGAATTTTCAGCTGCCTATATGGATGTCAGAGTGGAAGATGACTAAAGCTGTATGGGTCTCATGTGCTGAGTGTTGACTTCCAAATTCTGGCTTCTGGAGTGTGTGTGTGTGTATGCTGGGAGCTCCTCATTTTCTTTTTTTTCCACTTGTATGCATAACCTCCCATCCCTCAGTGCTGCTGGCTTGGGTGGTGTGCAGAATGAGCGTGCACACTCGCACTTATCTGCCCTGTGTGTCTCCAATGGACAGTGTGAACCAGCAGTGCTCTGCCTGCGGAGTTGCATTGGATCTGATATAGACTTCACCCAACAGTTACTAAGAACAGTGTGAACTGTGGAATTAGAATTGATAATTTTTTTTAATCGGTCAAGAATAAAATAAGAATGTGCCCAGAAGGCTGTTATCTCCTTGGCTGAAGGAGAGCAGCCAGCAGAGGGAGAGCTGCATAGCCCTGATGCTCAGTGCTCTCTTCCTAGGAAGATGGCTTTGCTGTTTGCTCCAGTTGGGATGAGCAGCGTACGGTGGGGAGTTTGCCAGCCCTCTGTCTTCAGCAGCTGGCCAGCATCTGCTGTCTGGATGAAGTAAATGATCACAACTTGATAATTTTCGTTCCTATTTTACTAGAAGTTTGCAGAGCATTCTTAGTCTGACTTCGCTGCATCTGGCTGAGAGCAGTTGGTCCCTCTCTGGGTAACGGTGGGGGTGAGGAACACAGGGCAGAAGTAGAGTGCCCTGAGGGTCCATGGGTGAGAGAACAGCAACAGCAGAGTTGACAGGCTGCTGTGTGCTCAGCTCAGATATCACCTCCCTGAGTTCTGCCTTTGTACCAGAGGTACAGCAGCTGACACACCACTGTCCCATCAGTGGAGAATTTCCATATAAGGTGCCCCATCCCTGGAAGTGTTCAAAGCTGGGCTGGATGGGGCTTAGAACAACTTGATCTAAAGGTTGGCAATGCTGCCCATGTCAGGTCAGAACAAGACGATCCTCGAGGTCCCTTCCAGCCCTGTCATAGAATGTCACAGAACAGGTGTCAGCCTGTCCATATCTCACCATGCCTTTTTCTGTTGGTGAGAACATGGTTTACTGGGTGCAGTAGTGATGGGCTGATGATCTTAGTGGTCTTTTCCAACCTGAATGACTCTGTGGCTCAGTTTCTTACCCCTGTGCCCCTCTGCCAGTAGGGTGTAACAAAAAGAAAGGCACAGGCATATGGGCTGTGGGGCTGGGGAGGGGAGATGGGACAATCCATCCATGCCACATTCTACACCACTCCAGAGCTGGCAAGGACACATCTGGGGTCCATCCCTTTTGAAGCTGGTTTTGCTCAAATCATGTGCATACTGTTATAGTGCTTGCTGTGCTGCATAGGGCTCCCTAGCTCTGGGACCTGGGCAGTGCTCTGCTCTGGAGTGAAAGCTTGGACAGGAAAACATCCTTTTCAGATATCTGAGGTTAGAAGGAATGTGTCAATGATTATGGTCCTGCAAGTGGGTGTTGGTACAAATGGCAGCATCAATCTGCAGCGACAGCCCCATGTGAACGGGTGAGGTGGAATAATACCAGACATAACCTGAAATGACTTAACAAGCTGCTGAAGTTTAGAATTGCATGTGCTATTTTTTTAATTTAAATTTCCTCTGACATTTCATAGGCTTCATCACTCAACATGAAGCCAAAATCCAAGTGAGTGTGTGCAGTAGGATTGTTTTTGAATTTTATTTTAAATACAGATGTCTGGAATAACTTTTTTTGCACACATTGTAGGAGTGCAAAGGTTTCTAAGCAACATCATTTCATGCTGTTTGCATTAGAGAATGTAAAACAGGGTTCTTTTTTTTTCTTTTTTTAAAAAAAAAAGAAGTCTGCAGTGCAGGCATAATTACAGGATCCCATTATGCAGCATTGTGTCTACGGTGAAGCCCTCCTTAATGGAATATTCTGCCTTGTGCTGAAGCCTTACCTGCTTTTTACTGAGACACTTAGTGACTTAATTAACGTCATTATAGACTGCCACCCCCTTCCTCAGCCCTGTGCATGAAGGGATAATGATCTGCCCAACCAACGCGCTTGCTTTCCATGGCTATAGCAGCACCGAATGGAGGGAGCGTTTCATAGCTTGCTGCTTCTGTCTTGAAGTGAACGTGGAGGAGGGGGGAGAAAGAAATGAAAGCATTTCCTGGGAGCAATAAATACACGCTGTGCTTACTTGGCTGATTGTAACCATTGAGCTGGGATAGGGTTTGTCACCAGGAAATGCCGGAGGATTTCCCATGCGTAATGCCTCATCGCCTGCTGCCCTGGGGTCCCCCACCTGACCCAGGGGATCTGTGGGCTGGAACCCTCATCCTTGTGCCATGGGGCACCCACAGCCCCTGGCTTTTGGAAGGAGCTCTGTTGAGCTGTGCTGGGTGGGCTGGGGTGGCCGTATGTGGTGGGGATGGTAGCGCGTCATTGGGGCGGCACCAAGACGGGCTGGGGCTGTCATGGTGCTGCTCAGTGACTGTGGAGCTGCCATCAGCCATGTGGGGCTGTGCAGGAGGTGCTGATGGCTGGATGACATCCCCAGTGCTGCAGTGGAGCTCACACTGAACAGCCTGGCAGAGCTTTATAAACACTGGGGGGGCTTTTGTGTTTTACAAGATGAAGTGCTGGCTTTTGTACCTGAGAAAAGGCCCAAGAAGTTTTTGTGACTGGTTAGGTAACTCCTCTGGCACGCTGTATGAGAATCTCTAGGTGTTTTTAATGAGGTGTGTATGTGCTCTGATGCATGTGTTGGTTTTGGTGCTGTTGTCGCTGCTGTCTGAAGATATGGCCAAAATGTTTTCCTGCAGGTGTTTGGCTGTCAGCCTCTGCATCTCCTGTGTGTTCTCCTTTCTTTCCTGCCTGCCTCAAGCTAGTGGTGCCCTAGTAATGAAGATGATTCTCCTGCGTTGCCCACCCTCAGTGAGCACTGCTGCAGGTGGAGTGCCTGCTGCTTTGTTTAGGGGCCATTTGGCTTCTATGGCCCTTCTATCTTCTGTCCTTCAGGAGCTGTGTGTGGTCCCTGCTCCTCAGGGTCACTGGGAAACATCCTCAGTGCTCCCAGCGTGGGAAGGTGCAGGCAGTGCACAGTGCCTGTCCAAGCTCCAGCAGTCCTTCGTGTCTGCTGCTGTGGTGACTGCAAGTCCTGGGGCAGCTTCCTTCCATTCTGCTCCATGAACACTGCAAACGCTGCTGGATGAGGCTTTATAAGATCCTGCCCTCGGCCCTGTGCTCTGTGTATTTTAAACAGTCCTTGGAGGGGGGTCTGGGCTGGATCCTTGTTTGTTCTTGAAGGGATTGATACAGACTTCAGAGTCCTCATCCATCCATCTTCCATATGGAGATAAAAAGTTTTGGCTGAACACTACTAAATGTGCCGTCATCTATCACAGTGGAGGCGGGATTGTGTCAAGGAAAAATAATCCACCATCAGGCTCAAAAGGAGGAGGGGAAAAAAATAAAGAAATAAGACCTGCACTGAAATGTGTTGCTTTCAATAGTCCAATTCACTCTTTGCCAAGTCACTGTTTGGCTTTAGACTTGTTCCATGTGAAAGCAACCTTTAAAGGTTAATTTCATCCCTCTTCATGAGTGATATAACTGAGTGTGGTGTGCCATGGGGCTGAGGTCGGAGGACAGGTCTGCATGTGGAGCTTGAGCCCCTCAGTGCAGCTGTGTGAGCTGTGCCACTGCTCCATGGTGCCAAATCCTACAGCCAGCAGCTTTCAGTGAGAAAAATGAAGGAGGATTGTTGATGGATCTCTCCCTTTGCTATGGTGGAAATCATATATGCTGCAGTGTGTGGGGGGAAAGAGAGGATAACATGCTGCTACACGTGTTTTTCTGTAGTCTTTTGGGTGGTGGGGTTTGCACCCTGGGGCTAGGCTTTCCAAATGCCTCCTGAGCTGGGTGCTGGGAAGTATCCTATGGAAGCTGCCTGGCACTGCTGGAAATCTGACTCGGCGGCGTGCACTGACCACCTGCAGCCCTGGCCCTGTCCCAGCAAGGAGATCCCATGGCACCAGTGTCCCTCTGCCAGGTGACAGTCATTGTTCCTGAGCATCCTCGTGGCCCTGCTGCAGTGAGGATGTGCATGGGGCACGGCCCTGAGCGGGGCTGCTCTGCGGAGTGTAGGGAGCTGTGCAAGGTATGTGTGGGCTCTCTTAGCTGCATGCAGCATTGTGGCTGTGTGAGCTGACAGGCTCCATGCAGAAAGAGCAGTGATACATCTCAGTAAGACTCACTGCTGTGTATCTGTGCACTGAACTCTTCCTCCTGCCTAATCGCATCACATATAATCCCTTCGGTCTGGGCGCTGTGCATAAGCAGCTCCAACGCCCTTCTGCACAGCTGGGAAACCTCCCAAACTGCTGTGGAGCCCTTTGAGTCAAAGGGCTGCTGCCTTTTCTCACTCTGCTCCCAACTGCTGTGCTATTAGATTGTTTCTCCCATTTTTCTTCTGCTGAACATCGTGTTGCATTTAGGGGATCTCTGGCTGATGCAGGGAGCCAACAGCCCACAAGAACAGCAGGAGGTAAATGGGTGGTAGTGAGTACAGCAAACGTGATGCATTCGTGTTTTGCACAGGGAAGTGGCAGAGAGCCCAGACCTTTCCAAATGGATCCCCTTTAGCATGAGTTGAAGCCCATGGAACAGTGCATCCTTGCTGCATCAGTGCAGGCTCTGCACTCTGGGATGCAGCTGCGGGGGGTCCTGCTGGGCAGGGGAGAAGGTGGTTGGCTGCTGACTGTCTGCTGCTAGAGCAGCATCCTCTGTCCTGTAAGGAAACTGGATGTATGGATGTGGCTTCTCTCTCTTTCTGCATATGCTTTCCTGTCTTTAGATACACTTTGGGTTTGCTCTGCTTATACACAAGCTGTAGGTATGAAAATCCCTCCCTTGGTGCCCTTGCAGAATCTGGAGCTGGCAGCAGCCAAATGCCTGGCCTTCACTTTCTGGTGGCTCTGGGGCTGGGCAGACATGGGATGAGAGCTGTTCTGGTTCTGCTGTGTCGGCTGCCCTGAAGGTTTTTGGTTTGTTTGTTTGTTTTTCTTACACAGAAACACGGTCTCCACAGAGTCCCTGAGGGAGATTTGAACGGAAGAATGAATGGCTTGGGTTGGAAGTCACCTTAAAGCCCATCCAGTTCCAACCCCTGCTGTGGGCTGGCTGCCTCCCACCAGATCAGGCTGTGCAGGACCCCATCCCACCTGGTCTTGGGCACCTCCAGGGATGGAGAACTGACAGCTCTGGGTAGCAGTGCCTGTATCTCGCCACTCTCTGAGTAAAGAGTTTCCTCCTAACAGGTCACCTAAATCTCCTGTTTAGTTTAAAGCCATTCTCCCTTGTCCTGTCACAATTAGACCTTGTAAAAGTCAGTCCTCATTCTGCTTATAAGCTCCCTTAGGATGAGTTGGTTAGCGACAAGGGATCTCTGCTCCTGCTGTGGTCCTGACTGGGAGCTGTATTCCTGCTGAAGAGCCTTTCTGTTCCCCTAGGCAGGCATTCAGCTGGTGCTCAGCTCTGTGTTCTGTGGGTGCATGCTGCTTGGGGTGTGATGCCCAGGGATCCCTCCAGAAATTGCAGGCAGGACAGGAAGGGGGGAAGCAGCAGGCTGCAGCTGCTAATATGTGAGCCACTGGGTGATCAAAGCTTCCTTGTGCACTCCTAGATGTGACACTGCAGAACCACGTGTCCTGTGGTCAGCTGGTGCTGGGACAAGAGTGTCCCCTCAGATCTGCCCCAGTTTCTGCAGTTCCTCAGTTGAGTCTGCTGCTCAGGTGGCTGAAAGTCAGCGGGACAGGGAAGGGCAAAATGTGGTGCAAGGTACCAGAGCCCATTAGCAGATGGTTTTTGACGTGGCTGCAGTACCCAAACTGCTGCTCTCAGGGATGTACAGCATCAGCAGGGAGGTGTCTGGCATTCTGCAGGATATTTTTCCTGTGCTTATCAGCTCTGTCCTCTTTGTGAGGATCATGAGTGGGGGAATGAGGGCTGCAATGTGTTGTGCTGCTGCTGTGTGCAGGCTGATGGGTGCTTCCCACTGCGGCAGGACCAAATGATGCTTTGCACAAACAGGATGTGGTGGTGGGACGGGGGGATAATCCTTGCTCACCAGAGTGGAGGATGCTGCTGCCTGCTCTACAAGTGTCAGCAGGCCTCTGGGGCAGTGGGCAGCCGAGTACAACTTTCCTATGGGAAAGTAAAGACTTGTTCCATTTTTAACCCTTGCTAATTGAGTCCAGGGTGAAGCGTGACCCCAGGTTACATAGTTGTAATGCCTCCTCTGTGTGCTGGGCTCTGGGCCCCCAGGAGGGGGAAAGAGCAGCAGTTTGCTGCTTTTGGCCCAGCTCCCTGAAGAAGTGAATTTTTAGCAGCTGTAAATCAGGAAAGTCAAGAGGCAGGAAGCAGATATCTTCTTAATGGACATCAGAGCTTTGGCCCTGTGCGGGGACATGGGGACGCCTGCCATGCCTATGCTGTGTGGTCTGGCAGGAGCAAGCAGAGGGCTTGAAGGGGGGTACAAGGCAAAACAGCATCCCCATGGGATCCTCCGTCCTGGGAAACGCTTGAGCTGGGGCTGCTGCAGCAGGACAGAGGGCAGTGCAGAGGGATGATTACTTTTGGCAGGGCTCTGGCTGCAAAGCGCAGGTGTCATGAGCTTCCCCTATGGACGGAGCCAATCCTGTGTGGGTGGTGGGAGCTGGCTGGGTGCTGCTACAAGGCTTCCTGGTGGATTTGGGGCCCCATGGCATCCCCGTTGCCCAGGTAAGGGCTGGAAGCTGGTTGTGGAAGCGTTATATAGGGCTGTGGGGTCTCTTCCCTCTGCCTCATTTGCAAGCTTCGTGATCTAGCAGCTACACCAAGGCAACAGTCATAAACAGTGCATCTGAGCCTAGTCATTAAAAATAGATGGCTGTAGCCTATAGGTGGTTTGTAGGGTAATTTGTTTGTAGGGTAATTTTGTGCTTGCAGCTCTGCTTTGTTATGAAACCTGACATTACTGTTAGTTTTAAGAGTTGGCTTTTATCCTCCCTTACCGTTAATTTTTCAACCCTACAAATATTTAGTATGTCAGGTTAGTCTTGCTGGTCTCCTTGGAAAAGCTGCCCATTGGCAGCTTTCTTTGTCTCAAGGATGTCAACAGATCATTCGTTCCTCCTAAAAGATGAAAACAATGAGTGTGATTGCAAAATGAGAAGTTAGGAGGGGAAAAGAAGAAAAGCAGAGAGCTATTAGGAGTCAGTGGTTGCTCTGGATTCTCTTCTTTAAATATTTCTGTACTAAATTCCCTGTTGTCTGCAGAGATTTGGAGGAAAAATGGCAGGTAGACAAGATGTGATGTTCTTGTTCTAAGTGTTTCCAGACCTCTGCTGGCCACCAGGAAAGAGTTCCTGGTGAGAATCCAGGTGTCGGCTTTGGAGTGGGAATCCCTTGGGAGCCGTCTGGCTGAGAGCCCTCTGCATGGTGCTCTCCCTCCTGTCCACGTGGGACAGCTCTAACATGCACCTCGATCTCCAAATGGCATGAGGTTTGTCTTTGGGGATAGCTTGGGAACTTGGGGTGGGAAGGAAGAGATGATGAGGAGTCGCTGGAAAACTCAAAGATCCTCAGCAATGCACCAACCTCCAAGCAAGACACTGCTTGGATGGGTACGGGCTGGACAAGGTGTGTGGGCTTGGCTGTGCTCCCAGTAAGTGGACAACTGCACAGGCTTTTACCTGGGGGTTTTGTTGTCAGAGGAGAACCCAGCATGAGGCTGCAGCATCTGGGTGGGACAGGCTGGGCTGGGTTTTTCCTGCTGGGTAAGAGGAGAACAGTGTGGCAGCATGGACAGATGCTGTGCTGGAAGGGAGCGTTGTCCCAGGGCACAGCCATGGCAGAGCAGTGAGCAGTGGTGGCAGAAGTCAGTCGTGCCACCTGAATGCAGGTGTCTGGGAAGTGTCCCATCACCTCAAGGTGATGCTGCCCTTATTGATCATGTCACAGCCTGCAGAGCTTCCCCAAAAACAGGGAGTGGTCCCTTTTGTTCTTAAAGACAAAGGATGAAATCTGGATGTCTTCCAGCTCTTAGTGCTTTGGCAGTGAACAAGAAACGCTCAGCTCAGCCTGCTGCTATCTCCTCCCAGTAAACAGGAGGTGCTGAGCAATCCATTCGCTCACCTCTTCTGCCTCTCAGAAATCCTGAGGAATGTTTTGCTGTTAGCACAAAACAACTAGAAATAGGGATTTGTGCTTTCTTGCTGGATGCATCTTTCCCCACCTCCTTAATGAAGGATACAAATGCTCGATGTTAGTCGTGCAGCTCAGGATTTGCTGCCTCTTGCCAGCACTCAACTGGTGTGTCCTGGAGCGACAAGATCAGCTGAAACATTTAGGCAGGGAGAAACCCAGTGAGCTTCCTGCAGCTCGTGGGAGGGAGGGAGGGCGGGCAGGTGGGTAGGGAAGGTGCCAACGAGATAGTGTTTAGGTGGAAAAATGTGATCTGGATTCTCCATAATGAACTTGCATGCTCTGCCTGGGGCTCCCCAAGCCAGCGTGAATGGATTTTCACTATGACTGGCAAGTCTGAGCC
Organism: Lagopus leucura; assembly: GCF_019238085.1. Lineage (NCBI taxonomy): Eukaryota > Metazoa > Chordata > Aves > Galliformes > Phasianidae > Lagopus > Lagopus leucura. The sequence continues at coordinate 6,927,236 of NW_024962278.1, read as the reverse complement.
TCCTGGTCCCTGAGGATGATGAGGGGCAGGTGGGTGGGAACATCCTCTCCAAATCCTCTGAGTAGGCGCTGATGAAGGCTGCTGTTGTTGGAGCTGATTTCCTGCTGCTGAATGGGGAAAAAAGGTGATATCAGATGAAAGCTATCAGGCAGGGGAATGGCAGCGTGTGACACCATGTCGTGCTGAGGATGTTAGTGCTCAATTAGCTGTGTTGCTCCTCGGGGATGGACAGATGATGTTCCATGTCACCCTCATTATCCTAGCCCCCTGGGTTGCTGGGAGCATGGCTGATTTGGTAAATAAGTGAATGGGATCCCTGGGGCTGATGAAACATCTCACATGACAGTGGGGTGTGTTTTGGATGGGCCAGCAGGGACACAGACCCTGGCTGGTGGCGTGAGCCAGGCAGCAGTGTGTTGGGGAATGGAAAAGACTGCTGCAAAAGGAACCTTTGTCCAGAAATTTGTTTGCAATCTGTCCATGCCCGCCCAGAGCATTGCTGAATAGAAAGGGATGGCTTCAGTAGGAGCACTGCTTCTCTTTCCAGCACAGAGCGTGGCTGGTATCATACAGCGGCTGCAACATCAGACTGTCGGAGCCTGAGAAGTTCTAGCAAGATCTGAAGGATGTTGCTATTTGCAGAACACTCTAATGGAAAAGTCAGTAGTCCTGGAGGAAAAGGGCCAGTACTCAGAGCTTGTGAGTGGAAATCATGTGTCCTTTTGTCTGGAGGTGGCAAAGCTGAGTTCTTCTACATGGCTGTAAGAGTTAAACATCATCATTATTAAAAAAAAAAAAAAAGCCACCAAAATGAGGAATTCAGGACCTTGCCCATGGCCACAGCCAAATCAGTGTGGAGATGTAGAGGACAACCATTCCCACGTGGTGGGGATGGAAGCACTGCAGGGTGGGCTGCCCAGGGCTCCCTTCCTGCCCCAGGGTGGGCACACAGCTCTGCCTTTGCTGAAGCACACTGTGCTAATCCCTCTGGCTGTGGCTGTCCCTGATAAGCCATCCAGCCAACTCTGATCAGTTTCCAGCAACTTCATTAGAAAAATAACGTTAGAAGCAATTGGAAGTCAATTATGTTTTTTTTATGTGACTAATGTTGTTAATTATTATCACTTCTATTAGTCTGCCTAATCCTGCAAGATCCTCCCATTAATAGATGTTACTAATTTGTACCCTCAGTGCTCTGACTTCTACCAGTGGATTTTGGAGCATTTCCCCAACCTGTACTCTATTTTGTATTTACTGTCGATTAACGTTTTATTTAAAGTTGATTATCTTGAGCTGTGAGTTTCCACAGTGTCCTGTAAACATGGAGCAAGCATTGCAGTCTGGGTTATTTTTACAATTTGTGAGGCAAAGAAAGGAAGGATGGTGGTTTGGGAATGCTGGGAGATGTCTGATAGAAAATGAAAATGGGCAGAAAAAGGAGCTGGTGTGGTGGACCCCTCTCTGTACAGCAGGTGAGGATTGTGCTGGTTGTGGAAGGAGGAAACAGGGTCAAGGGAAATGTGAGTCACTTTTCCACAGTCCCAGGGGATCTCTCCCAACAGGACCTGGAGCCTCCCGTCTCTCCTTGTGCCCCAGTGTAAGACAGAGCCATGGCTGAGGGGCGGGCGATTTGGTGCGAGGAGTATGTTGATGAATGCAAAGCAGCTCAGGGACCGTGAAGACTAGGCTGGATGTGGAGGAAAATCCTTTGATCAACACTTCTGCCACGTTTCCTTTCATTTTTCCTCCTTTTCTCTTTTTCTCTCCTCCCTGAGCAGCTGCGCCAGGGAGATGCGTGGAGCAGAGGGGCCTTGCTGTGCAGCTGCTGGCAGCTCTGTGCACTCCTGGGTGCTGCAGAGTGGGGTGGTGGGAACACAGCCTGCAGAGTGTGGTTTTATAACACATGGAGGGCTGGCTGTTTCAGCATCTCCTCTGGTGGAGGAGCAGTGCATGCCTGTGTTGCAGGGAGGCAGCTTCATGGTGGGCTCACCAGCAGCAGGGATGACACAGCAGGGCCTGATTTATCTCAGGAGCTCTGCAGAGGCCACTGGAGTGCCACTGGTACTCCCCACACAATGCTTTATTATTAGTTAGCAGCACAGTGCTGTCACTTTGTATTTTGTTAATATCAACACGTTACAATTTATTTGGAATTTATCTGTCTACACCCTAAGGCCTTTCGTTGGCCTCCCCACTGGCTTCAAACATCAATAGAACTTGTGATCTTGAAGCAGGAGGATGGGGTGGCAGAGAAGTCACGTTTGGTCCAAGGCGCTGATGAGTTTTGTGCTGCTGGCTTAGCTATGTGTAGCTGGCATTGCGCTCACTGCAGCACTGCAGCTGATTTACTGCGTGCCTCTGTTTGGGTCACTCAGCTTCCTGCTCTGCTGCAGTTCTCCACCTCAAATTAGCACAATAATGATTTATTTCTCAGCTTTGATTTTGCATGTGACTTTAATGGTAATATTAATTTCCAGCGTGTGCTTCAAAGGGCGTAATTTGGGAAAGTGCTCTGAAGTTTTCCATATGGTTATCAGATAGTGACTGTAAAAAAAACCCAGACCTCTACTAGATCTAAACTAACAATGGTTAGTGAGAATAAAAGCAATTTGCAGTCAGTTAACGTTCCATGTGATTATTTGTATGTAGCTTTCTGACCACCTGGTGAGAAGTATTATAAACTCTGCGAGGAGTTTCTGGGTAGAAGCCCCTGTGGGGCCATGTGGGTGCTGCATTCCTGTGCCCTGCAGCCGCCATTGCTAGGGCAGCTGCACTTGCCCTAGGAACAGAAATATCCCTTTGTATATATTTGCTCTGTTTTTTTTTCTTCTTAATGCTCTTCTGAGGATGGGAAACGAGTGCAAAGCTCTTGCAGGTGGGAGGAGAGGAATGCTCTGTTGTGAGCCTGCCCCTTCTCTGCCTCCTGCTTCCACTGGGAGCTCAGATGGGCCACTCGTTCCCTCTACACCTTGATTTCCCCCCTAAAAAGAAATTGCAATCAGGCAGTTTCCAGATTTGCATCCTTAAATTCATAGATCAGCCCCATAGACGTGTCTTTATCAAAGCAAAGGTGGAGGTGAAATGAAGTCTTTCCTCACACCCAACATCCAAATGACTCCACAACACAGGCCTATCCTGTGTGTGGAGCTGATGTGATGGGGTTTTGGGGAGGTGCTGTAGGATGGGTATTATGAGCTGCTGAGAGCTGCTGGTTAATTTGGAGAGCGTAGTTGTCCTGGCCACTGCCCTGGGTATGGGAGCACGGAGCTTAAGGAACAAAATTGTTTGCTGAGCAGTATATGACAGGGTGCAGATGTTTTGTGTCTCTCATCCATTGAGGTCAGTTGGAGTTCTGCCAAGATGAATGATGTGCACTTAGAGGAGGCCGAGTCCCTCCCGCAGACGAGTGCTGAGGGACTTCTCTGTACACTGCAGGATGGTAGCTTGGCCCCAGCAGCATCTCTGTGCAAGCAGGCCTTGGGGCTGCTTGAAGCTGACATCAGGGTAAATTGAGAGCAAGAAGGTCCTACGTAGCACAAGTGCTCCCCATGGCAGGTTGGCTCTCTCCCTATGGAGCTCCTATGGTGGTTCACTTCTCTTGCACAGTTGCAAGCCCCTTTTCTCTCCTCTCCGGGGGCATCTCAGTGCTGCGCTGGTCTTCAGCCCCTGCCAACACGAAGCTCTACGCTCACGAGCTCTATTTATAGGGAATGTAATAAGATATCAATTAAATGAAAACAAACTGAAGATGTCTGACAATGGAAAACTTAGAGTGAAATGAAGTTATTGGTAGCAGTTGCTTAGAATCTCATCAACTCTTTATAAATGATCCCCATTGCTGTGCAATGCTGGTGACAGCCCCTGCATGGGGCCGGGGCCAGAGCACCTCCCTGCTTGTACAGGGGGAGATGCTGATGAGAAATGTTCATTAAGAACATGTTGGATGGAGACTGCTAATTGGATATCATGATTTAATGTTTTCCTGTTTGCATGCTGTATTTGGAGGCTATGGTATTTATGGTCCAATGGGGAGGATGTGAGCTGGCATCCAGAGATGAGATTTCTGTTCCTTCACTGCTTTATGACCCCCTTTCCTCTTGAAAAATCTAGCTGTGGGAAGGCCAGGAAATCAGAGATTTGTCTGAGTGAATTAGCCTCTGTCTTTCTAAAAGCCATTTTTCTGTACATTCAGCTGCACACTAAGTATTGCTTTGGCTTGCTGCCCTGCACCTCTGCTGTGTCAGCACTGGGAGAGCCTCCCAGTCCCATCCCAACCAGCCCTTGGTCTTCAAGGCTGTCTGAGCATTTAGCTCTCCCATGGCTTCAGGAGGGTGGCCGTGAACATATGTGTTTGGGACAGAACCTCTGCTCCTGACACCATGCTGCCCAGGGCATCTCTGTGCCCTTTCTTCAAAGCTACCTGAAAGAGAAAGAGCTGGAGCTTCTTCTGCTTTGTGTTCCCAGCCTGCTGATGTTATTCCTTGCCTAGTGTTATCTCTTGACAGATTACTGTGATGTACAAAGCAAGGAATTCATTATCTTTGCCTAGATGAAGTCTTATCCTATTTGTCCTTGCTGTTATTGCCAACTCTTTCAGAACTTCTCTCTTCTGCTGCTCACTTCTTGGTTCCTACCTCTATCCCAGCTGCCCTGGGCTGCTTTTGCCAGGTGCTCTGTCCTCCACTTACCCACCTGAAAAGCTACCATGCAGAGCAAGCTGCCTCATCTGGCCTTCTAAAAACACATGGGACATGTTTATGTGCTGCCCCCAGGCTCTGTTTGATGTTATTTCATCAACTGAGGGCAAGAGGAAGGGAAGTGCTGAGTTGAGGGAATTCAATAGGTGCTGTTTAAAAAAAGAAAATATGTCCAAAACCACAAACATGATCTCATGCAACACAGACGTTGTGATCTGGGAACTACAAAGGGCTGAGTTTTTGTGTCTGGACAAACAAAGGAACAGAAATAGCAACTCAAAAGTATTCATTGTCAAAATGATCCTTGCTCCCCGGCCATATGATTTATACGGAGCAGAAACCAGGGCAGCTGTGCTTTGCACCTTTGTATGAGTGAAGAAGAGTGAAAGACCAGGGAAATTCATTGCTCTGGGTTTAACCCTGGGTGCTTCTGTGGTATCAAAGAAAAAGCTGCAGTGGCCTAAGTCACTGGATGGCTTCTTCGTGCCGACATTAGAAAATCAGCCTTCAAGTCATGCTGTGGATGAAGTGCATGTGATGTCACTGCCTCTTCTCATATAGAAAAGTCACTTGGAAGTTACATGCAGTACTTTGAGCCTGCCCTGGTATTTGTACGGACAGCAGCATCCTGGGGTTCACTCTGGCTGTCCTTCTTATCAGCTGCCTCCTGTTACCCTTTCTGTCCAGGAAAGCCAGCTCTGGCAATCTCTGATGCACCTCTATGCAGTAACTGCCTCAGAGCAGCACTGTAAAGGGCCCTGAGAAACCGTGGACAGCATGGAGCTGTGAAAATTGCATTCCAAGGGCAGAACTGGCACTGTGAGTGTAGGTCAGCACCAGGCTCTGCTCTGCTGACCCATCTTCCTTTTGCCTTGTTGTTTTCAGCGGGACTTAATGTTTTTTCCCCAGGGTCCCTATTTTTTTTCTTCTTTGGATGCTTGGGTCTGCACAGATCAAACAACATACTTCCATCATTACAAGTCAGTGAGTCACAAGAGCTGTAATGACTCTATCATAAAAATAACCTTAGAGCCCTAGTGCAATTGCTGTGCAGGCTGGGATGTGTTCTTGCATTCTCCAGGGATGGCTGGAGGCAGACTGAGGAAGAGACCCGAGGAGGGACGGTCATGCTCATGAATAGGCTTTGATGATTTCTCATATCTGCTTTTTGTCCTACTCACAGACAGCTTTCTACTCTGATCTGAAATGGATGCTTCCTTTGAGCCCTCCTCCATCTCTATTCCTCTTGTTTTGTCTCTATTTCTTCCTTTTTTTTTTGGGGGGGGGGGGGGGGGAGGGAGAGGGGAAGGGTAATGGTGGTGGTGTTCAGAAAGACCTCATCCATTAATAGAACAGTGCCTGCTCCAGATGCTTTAGCAATAGTGCTGCAGAACAAATGATATTTTAAATAATCAGCTCTTTTTTGTCATTCCCTGCCATTACTCAGGAAAGAGGAGCGATAGCATTATTTTCTGATGCTACTCAACTGATGCCTCTTGCATCACTCTTGAGCTCTGCTGAAGGTGCAAATTCTCAGACTGGAGGACTGTGGAAATGGGGTGCTGCCCTGCAGGACATCACGGCCCCTTGTCCAGCCTGGATGATGGGTTCTTCAGTAATTCAGTGTGGAGCTGGGCTCAGCTGAGCATTGTGCCCTGATTTCCCAATGTGTGCAACAGCTGCTGTGCAGGCTGCCATGAGACTTTATCCATCAGTTACATTCGGGACTTGTCTTGAGTCCTAGGGAGTGAGCCTAGGAGGACAAGGACTATGTGAGGTGAAATGGCACATTCCATCACCTGTGTATCTTTAGGAACATGCTCTTGATGGCCTCAGCTTTATCTTCCAGAGCTGCTTTGTCTGTGTCACAGGAGGAGGATAGTGTTGGTGAGTGGCTTTCCCAGAATAATCCAGCAATAATGGGTTTGAGCATGAGATGAGGCTCACTTTGAGTTGTGAGCAATCCAGACACATTCATGAGACGCAGACACAACTGGGCACAAGTAAGGTATTCTTTTTTGTTTTTCAGTAGTATTCATTATATGAAAAATGGTAAATGGAACTACTTGCTGAGCCTCTTACTGGTTTTCCTGTTTGTTTCTGCTTTTTTTTTTCACAATTTGGCACAGAAAGTACAGCTCTTCCAGCTGTTGAGTTTCAAGTTACCTTCTCTGGATATCTGTGTCTTCTGCTGTAATTTCCTGTAGCTCTTCATGGTGACTCCCCCAAACTTCCTAGAAGAGCCACACAGCTGGTGAAAAATCACCTTGGAGGTGATTTTGGAGGGATGCAGTTTCATTTTTGAAGTCCCAGAACCTCCCTTCCTCATCCTCAAAGCCTACAGGAGATCTGGTCTTACGGAAAACTCAAATTGTGCATTTTCTTTCAGAAAGAAAAAGCTGCCTGGAACCGAAACTGTTTGGTGGTGCATAGTATTTGAAAGAAAAACAACAGCAAAACGTGAAAAGTTTCCTGGAGAGATGAGAGGACAAAGGGTCCTTTCTGTACTCGTTCTGTGAATTTAAGGACAACTTGATCTGGAATCCCATGCAATGTGCTCAGAGGCTACACAGTGTTCCCCACCTGCAGCAATAGCTGCAGGCTGGATTTAGTTTCCCAGGGACGAGTGATGGCCAGGATGCCAGGTGTAGGAAGATGCTGTGCCTGCGTGTCCTTCCTCCCTTCCATCCTGCTGTCACCCATGCTGGGCTCCCCAAGTTCACACAGAGTTCTGCCCCGGCCATGGGCTGCTCAAGGATGTTGTGGTCATCACCTGCACTCTGTCTGCTCTCAGCTCTGGGCTTTGGCCCAGGAGAGCGATCCGTCGTACTGAATTGTGTCATGTTGTACTGACTGTGTTTGGGAGGAATGAGGCTGCTGAACTCATTTTGCCTCTGACCTGAGTGGATAGAAATGCAGGTCTCCAGATGGGCAGCCAAAGGGCTGTGCTGAGTGCTGCTGCCCCACCTCACTGAGACCTGCCTTTTCCAGAAAATCCCTCAGATTCCTGGAGCACGCACCAGACCTTTGCTCCATCCTCAGATAGTGCCCTGCTTGCCAAATGGTGTTTTATCAGCTGCCTGCTTCAGCCCAAGGTGATACTGACCTGATACTTGGGAATGTGTGGTCAGAAGACACTAGTCGTTTAATGTATGATGTTATCACCATTTCTGGGAATAGCAGTGGTGCAAAATGAAGTGAAAGCTCCAGCTCCTTGCTATTACTTTCCTAGGAACTCCTAACCTTGTTAGAGCTGTCCTTCCCAGTGCTTCCTCACTGGGGAAGCAGCAGCCCCAGCTCTTCACCTGTGCCTGAGATCAGGATGCTTTCTTCACTGATGTGCTGCTTCCAAGTCCTATCCTTGAAGACTTAGAAAAGCAAATTCCCTCTGCAAAGCATAGACATAGGGGAACTGCTCACCCACACCAGAGCCATACCTTTCCCCCTCCTCAAACAAGCTCTCCCCCTGCTGCAATGTCAGTCCTTAAGAAACTGATTCTGAAAGTGAATCTGTGTGACCATGACTTTGCGCAGCTTGGTCATCAGTCAGCAAGGCCTTTGTACTTTCATGCTTACCAAACCAATTCTCTGAAGGACATAGGAATCGGGTTTTTTTCCTTCCAGTTTCTTTCATGCAGATCACACATGTGATGTCACTTAACCACTTGGAGATACTTATAAATTGTTACATCTGTAGCTAATTAATCTTAAAGGCTTGCTGGTAGGATTGTCTAGCACTTGTAAAATAAAAAGCATTCATGCCATTTTTACCTGGCCTTTTTTTATAGTTTACAGTCTAAATCTTATGGTTATCCAGTATGTGAATTTGGGCAAGTCATACAGCTCTTGCAACTTATTTTTTTCCATTGAATGCTAATTCTGGTAGCTCTTAGCAGCTTTTGTAGGCTACTTTGAAATTGTATGAGATGAAGAGCACAGCGAAGTTGCTAACTAGCTTTGGCTTAATTCTACAAGTAGCATGTCTATTGATATGGATATTGGCTGCAGATAAAAGCACCAGTCTGTCTTGGTGATGATATAATTGGAATGAGGTTTTAATCCAAAAACTGTGAAGACAGACAAGACTTTTTCAAAGGAATATATTATTTTGGATCATTCAGTGACCTTGGAGCTCCTGATATGTAAAGTCTGCTTGTGACCGGCTCTTCATTTCTTTAACTGGTGGTTAGATGTCAAGAGGAACCAGAACGTTGCTGTATGGGACCTGCTGAATCACAGCCTGAACCACTGATGGATCACCTGAGGTGAGCCCTAGGAGCACAGCTGAAGGCAATTCACCCGTGCTGCTGGAAGGGGTGGAGCTTGGCTCCACATCTCCTAGACCCCATTTAAGAGCTGACTACCAGAGGGGAAGGATCTCTTTCTGGAGATCCCTCCTTTTGGCATTTTGGCCAGTGAGCCCAGGACAAGGGTAAGCCCTCTATTCTTTTTTGGTGTAATAACCTGCTTAGCCAAACTCTCTCATGTATTTCTTAATGATAACATCTGTATATTCATTGGTTATGCAGTTGCTCCCTAATGTGCCTTGGGGTACTAAATCCACCTTGTAAATAAATGGGGTTCGAGTGCTAAATTACTGCAATGATTCTGATATTTTGCTTTCTGTACAGTTTTAATGAAGTTGTTTCTGTGTAGTAGCAAGGGAGTGTGCTGGATCCACCACAGTCAGCTGCACTCCTTCTACCTACGTACACTGAACGTATAGAGATCATGTCTTTGCCAGTGGGTGGCTGGCACTGTGGATAAGGACCTGCCTCTGAGTCAGCTCTAATGCATTTAATACTCCCCTTCAGGCAATAGTAGCTTACACTTGTAAACTGAAAAGCTCTTTTGGGTTATGTTGCTCTAGATAAAGTGTTACGTGCTGTACTAACCCATAGCATGCATCACAGACTGATTTAAAAACCATGCTATGCTCTCAGCTTTAATGTACTAAAGAACAGCCAGGACCTTGACAGCTCGCTAAATCAGAGAAGTGATTTGGAACCATTATTTCCAGAGTGCATGTGTCTGGCTGAACAGCCCAAATTGTAGCCTCTGTTAGAGTAGTTGCAATTAATTAAGCATTGCTGTGATGTGCTGGCCTGGGCTCCTGCCTCCATCCCGCATAGGAAACAAGCACAGAACTGACAGGGTGGTAGGAAACAAAACAGGACAAAAAGTCTTGGTGGTGGTGAGCGAGGGAGAGGGAAGGAAGGGAGGGAAGCGGAGCACTCACTAGCAATACCTGGCCTGGAGGTAGATGCTGGCAGCTGCTGTAGAGCAGGGCTAAGGATGGGACCATGTTTGTGATCACACATGCTCACCAAACTGCACCACTGCTGGAAATGTTCTCAGGGATTGCAAACCACAGATTACTGAACTCAGTCCAAGCTTCCATCCAAATTGTGTAGGTTTTGTAAGATAGGAGAAAAGACATGAATATTGGGTGCATGCATCTCCTGCCTTGCCTTTCCTATGTGAAATGGTGAGGTTAGTCCAGAGAAACAAAGACGCTTTTTCTCCTTATTTTGGTGGACTGATTAGATTTTAGCTGTGACATCTGTGATTCTCGTTACTGGAATCAGCGCAGTACAGTCTGACTGCCCCGGATAGCAGGCTGTCGCTGTGGTTTGCCTGCAGGCCACGTGCATGCAGGAAAGCAAAGCCACTACTTAGTTTGAAGCCCTGCTCCTAAGAGGGCTGTAATACTGAAGTCACAGGGCATCCGAGCGACCTAGATGTAAATTACTCTGATTTCTGGGGGTGTATAGCCCTCTTAGCCATTTGAAGCAGAACGGGTCTGCCCAGACTTACTGCTGCAGGATATCCATTCATCAAAGTACGTGACATGAGTAGCAAAGAGTTTCCCATCTGGAGGACTTTCTTGACCCCCTGAAATCCATGGCAATACTCCCACCTCTGAGCAGAGGCTTTGCTGCAAAGAAGCAACAGCAGGACCTTTGCTGATGAACAAGGATAGAAGGCAGATATGCTCAGTGTCTCTGGAACACTCACAAAGTTTTTTGATGTCTGCCTTATTCACTACATGTCTGTTGATTTTTCATTTTAGGTTCCTTGCATTGCTGCTTATTTGACTGATAAGCATATCCACGTGAATTAGAGAAAAATGGGTCAGTCTTTAAGTAAGTATCTGAATTAAGATTTTTTTTTTAAACATATTTTCTCTGAATATTTTTCACTGACATAATAGTAAGATCTTAGACTGTCCTGAAAATCTGATGTCTAAACCATCTGGTGGACGTGTAGATCATACCCTTCTTTCCTAACACGTATGGCCTTAGATAATTAACCTTTGCAGCACCGCTGAGACCTGTAAAGAACTTGCTGATCAACAGCAAGGCAGCAGACCTGTTCCAGGTCAGAGGAGTTGGTGTGGGAGCTGGGATTGAATCCAGATCTCCCGAGACAGGGAGGTTTTTGAGGAATGTCTCTAAGGACATCTGGAAAGTCACTTTGTATTAAAAAATAAATTTAAAAAAATCGTAGGACATCCAATGCAGAAACAGCATCTCAGTTGTTCAGTTGTAAGAATAAGAAGTTTCTTAATGACCTGATGGAAAGGCTGCAGGGAATTCTCTTTATATCTGAAACTCCCTAATGGTTAATGCAAACCTCTTCTCTGTGGTGGATGTATATTTGCACTGGGAAATTGAATTAGTGTTTCTTACTTCTAGACAGCTCCAGTTAGACTTGGGTAACCTCAGCTGAATCTCCTTAGGTACTGACATGGCTGTGCGTGCAAAATGTCTCTGCCCTTCCCCAAGGGTCACCACTGTCTCCTGGCTGATCCCTCACACAATGATGGAGGACGCAGGTGGAAGTTTGGCTCCTTGTGGCCTTGGGAAGAAAACCGCTCTAAATTGGAAACCCTCATTGCTGAGGCTGCTCTGAATTAGCTGACAGCGGACCTCAGACAGGAGTTAATGAGATGGAGAGTTACAGCCCCATGGGTGGGTCAAGCTACACTAACTGCGTATCCCTTTGTATCATTGATGATCCTCCTCAGTGCCTCAGATCAGATGATCACTCCTCAGTGATGATCCACTCATCAGTGCCCTGGCTCAGGTTATGAATACTCTGTCCCCTGGTGCAGCTGTAATTAATCCCTCTGTGCCCATATGGTGGGCAGGTGTGCTGCCCTCCTTTGAGAATCTGATCCTGGTTTTACCCTGAGTGTTGGGTTTCCAGAGGGAGTCTGGGACACGGGAGCAGTGGGGTGACAGCCAGGGCTGAGCCCCTCCTGGGCACACAGCTGTGAGAGCAGGAGGCTCCTGAGATGGGAAGCGCTGCTCTGGTGGTGAGCAACAGAGCCAGGTACTGGGACATGTATGGCACAATGTCCCTGAGGAATGAGGCAAAGAGAGGGAAGTACAGCAGCTTCCAAGGTAGGAAAACAGAATCTGCCACTGAACTGCAGGGCTTTGGTATGATGGTTATCCATTAGAACATGTGTTGGGAATGTGTGTAGCCAGCATATATAGCAGTTGGATAACAATTGCAAGAGGGTACTTAAAACCCCAGCCTTCTTTCTTATAGTAGTGGGGTCCTGGTAGTTTGGAAAAAATGTTAGTGGTTTTGGGGTTGGTTTTTTTTTTTTTTTTTGAGTTCTTGGAGGAAAAACTCCCATGTAATTTCTCCTGCTTTTGCAGCTTCCTCCATTTGCAGTTGGACTGTGCTGCTGAAGCAGCTGACGCCTTCTGCTCTGGCAGAAACTGCCTTGTGCAGGGGGGGCTTTACGATCTTCTGTGATGGATGGGGCTGGGCAGATTGGACAATTCACTCCTTATGCTCTAGATATGACATGCTCACCAGAATTGAAGTAATGCATCTGAGTTGAATGACACTTGGTAGCCTACAGACAGGTCACAGTGGACTGCTACAGATCTTCCTGGGTGCACGTGAGCTGGCAAATTGGTTGTTTGCTTCTAGATTCTTCTTTGCAAAGCACTAAAACATGCTGTGGAATCCTTAGGACAGAAGCTGCACTTTTCCCCCTCTGGCTGGGCTGGTTATTTTGAAACAAATGATTTGGGTTCAACAGAAAGCCCATGCTGCCTCCGCCTGCTCTCCCTGGGTGCTGCTTAGGGCTTGGCTGTGCTGCAAGTTGTGGAAAGGTCTCATTTCCAGCCAGGCTTCCTGGAGCAGAGCCAGCTTCTCCCAGCTTCCTAGCAGGATTTTGTATTACTGTGGCCTCTGAGCCCAGCTACTTGCTTTTCAACTTTTCCAGCGTGCACTGGGCTCCTACTGCTGATGCTTAGATCTTAGTAAGCGTGGGTTAAGCAGTGCGTGCATGCGATTGGGGTGCAGCCTTTGTCTTGGGAAGGGACAGGGAGAGGCAGGCAGGAAGCTGCTTGTGACCGTTTTGTTTGTTCAGTTGCCTCCAGGTCCCCTTTGCTCCACTGGAGCTCTTGGAAGGCTGTTTGGAGGCACTCAGGAACAAATTGGTTGCGACTGATTTTGGCAGTTCTTGTACCCCTTGCTCCTGACAAGCATCCTGCTGCAAAAGAGCCTTCCTTGCTGGTAGTATTCAGGAGTTGGGTGGGTTAGTAAGCCCAGAGAACACAGCAGGGCCACGCTTTGTGTATTAGGGCTCTTAGTCTGCATGGTTTGCACTGGGGTTTGTGTTAAGGCAGAGCAACTGTAAGAGACTAATGAACGTTGGTCCAATGCATGCCCAGTGTCTAGAATGTAGTTTTGTGCTGTGTAAAAGGGGATGGGCACATGCAGTTCCTGAAGTTCTCTGCCTACTGGGCCATTAAGCTGTGGTTTATAATGTTTTGAAGGACTTTTTTTTTTTTTGCTCCTAGAGCAAGGGCTTGGCATGATGGTACTGCTGGGACAGTGAGCTGGTCCTTTCTGGAGCTGTTTCATAGACTTCTGTCTGCAGAACAGCGTAAAAATAAATCCCTTTCAAGCCTGACACAGTAAACTTCATTAAGGAAACTCAAATTCTGAAGGAAAAAATGCTGCTTCCCTCAGTCCCTGAACAGCAGCAGAAGTGTCACTTGAGTTGCTGACAAACTCCTGCCCCATCTCTGTGTGCAGCCTGCAGTAACTCCCCCTCTGAAATGTGAAGTATTTAGAATTGCCAAATTTGGAGTTTCTCATCCATTTCCTCCCTTAGTTTTCATGGTGGGGAAAGATGAGATGTATGTGCTCTGCACACACTGCACAGCCAGAGTTGCCTCCCTCAGCCGACGACCAGCAGGGTTTTCAGGGTTTTGCAGCCGGTTGTGTTTCTGGTGACCTAGATGAATTCTGATCCCTGATGCATGTGGGATTTCCCTCCCTCCCACTTTTAGCTTTTAGGGTGTTTTTTTTTTTTTCCCTTTATTGATAGTTTCTGACATTTTTGAGGGAAGCTTGTGCTAACTAATAATTGAACCACCAACAAAAAGCATGAAAAAGACCTCAACTGAACTGAGGGGATTTGTTTTCATTTAAATTGGCAAATTCTGTAAATGCAGAGCAGGAAAACATGATCTTCCCTGTTGTCATTTCTTTATGGGAAACAGCTTGAGCCGTGTGTAAGGGGCTGTGCCCTCTGGAGGGGCTCTGTGCCGAGGAGCTGTGTTTCCCACAGCCTGTACTCCTCCCTTAATCTTTTGCTCCAGAACTCAGGATGAATCTCTGGGCTTATTGGGGTGGGGTTTTTTTGGTTTTTTTTTTTCCTAATCTTGTTTTAGAGCGAAATCTCTGCTGACCTGCCAACCACAACAAGCAGCGCAGGATCCTGCTGCCTGTGAGTCTGCCCCTGGCAGCCCCTCTGCTCAGGGTTTATCTCTGAGGTTGGAGCCCAGCCTGGGGTTCAGATACTTTCCATTTTACAATTCAGAGTAGTATAATAAATGAACAAATAGCAGCCTCTTTCCCAAGCACACACACATATACGTGTATACACACATATGCAAAGCTTAATTCTTGCTGTCCGTGGGCCTGGGGGCTGTTTACATACAGCACTGCATGTTTATATATGGAGTTCATCTCCTCAAGTGAAGACAGATTAAGCAGCGGGGTGAATAGACCAGTTATGTGAACTATGGGATTTCCAACCTAGAAACACTGCCAACACCAAGCCAGACAAATTGGTAGCGCAGCAGTGTTTCTCATTAATGTACATCGAAAGTTGTGCCTTGCTGATAATGCACTACAGCATCCTGCTGGGAGGTTTGGGAACCCATCTGGGAGCAGCCAGCAGAGCTGCATTAGAGGCTGGGCTGTGTCTTCTTGCTTTCCTCTCTTTGTCTTCGGAGAACCTTGCAGGGAAAAAAGCCATCCAGCTCCTCTGTGCTGACATCCTGAAGTCTGTGGAAATAACAGTATGTGGATGGCATGGTTTGCTGAACAGGAATTAGACTATTGCAGTCTCCCTACAGCCTTTTCCTGCTGTATTTGGTTCCCGTTTTCCATCCTCAAACAAATTATTTCAAACTTAGAAGTAAGGTTACCTGTCAGAGTTGTACACGATGGCTTGCTTTGTTGTTGCTAGTGTTGATACTGATGCTCAGGTTTGTGGGGTGGTTTTTGTATTCTACAATGAAGCGCTTTCAAGTTCTCTCCAGCCTCTGCGCTTCTAAAGTAAAGCTTCTCCTGCTGACAGCAGGCTGGGGCTGGTGATGCTGCTGAGCTGACCTGAAACTGCTGATTCTGCTGGGAAACACTGGACAAAAGAAAAAAATCAAGTCCAGTTTTTTTTACAAGATAGGAAAGAGCAAAAATGTACATTTTTGAACTTAATGCTTGTTCTTGGCAGATTCTTCAGGGCAGAAAATGTCTGCTGTATGGTCCAAACCATCAGTCACATTCAACCATTGTTCAGGGGCTGGTGTCAGGTGGGTAAGGAAAACACTTTGGGGAGTGTGAGCACGTGTCTGCAGTGGTGGGGAAGGCATGAGGCCATGCAGCTGGCCAGACAGTGCAGATGGTGCTAAGCTGCCTACGCTGGGATATTATTGTCTCTCCTTGCTTCACTTTGGAGAAGGAAGCTGGCACTCAGCTCTCATTGTTTGGAGCCAGATAACAGTTTGTGGTGGGACCTGGCTGGGCCTTTCACTTGCTGCATCATGATGGATTAATAGGAACAATGCATTAGTGTGTTGTGGAGACGGATTAGGAACCAGCAAACCTTTCCTTTCCCAGCCATTGCTGTGTTTGAATGATGGCTTAGGCATCATTTTATCGCATGAGTGATCGTCTCTTACCTGTCTGAAAGCATCTGCCTGCTACCTGCAGAGGTGGCACAATCAGTGTCTTACGAAGTGCTGATATCAAAAGTGCCCGCATGCTTGGAGCTGTTTTGCATCACATTAACATTTTTTTCACTGCCTATTTGTAGCTGATTTATTCATTAGGATCAATGCAGATATGCTTCTTGGAAAGCCAAAATGCTGCAACTAGCACTATTTTCTCTTCCCCCGACAGTGTTTCCTTAGAGGGGGTTATGTAGCTTCAGGATATGAATAATCTGGGTCAGCCTGTCCCCACATCAGTCTGAATTCCTTCTAGTAACTGTCATGTCTGCAATGCCATGTTGTGCCTGACTGTTGAAATGACAGAGAATAGATATCTGTGATTCATGGAAGGGAATAAGAAAGGCAATTAAAGTTAAGAATTTGGATTTGGCATAGAGATAGCCCAGAAATGCCCAGGAATGAGTTTTGACCTTGAACTGAAAGAATTTTGCACTGAAAAGCTGTGTCCTACGTGGATAGCAAGGTTGTGAACAGTGGGGAGTCTGGGGAACAGTCTGGGGAAGGATGAGTTTCCCAGTTGCTGCAGATCTTCAGGGGTCATGGTCCCTTGCCCATCAGTGTGTGCTCCCATCAGTTCTTGTGCAGAGTGGCCCAGGATGAGCCTATGGGGGTTGTCCACATGGTTGGAGTAAATCTAGGGAAACCTTTATGTGTTAGTGGCTGATTTTTCAGCTGTTGCTCACTGCCATCTCACTATCTTGTGTGGTTTTCTTTTATGGTGTTTGTTATTTTAAATACACAGTTCTCTTATCTTTCCCAAATCCCACTGAGTTACTTCTGGTTTCTGCCATTAGCTGTCTGTTAGTCTTTATGTGCTCCCTGAGGGCTGGTTAGGTGAAGGCATGGAGTGCAG
This sequence comes from Lagopus leucura, assembly GCF_019238085.1. Lineage (NCBI taxonomy): Eukaryota > Metazoa > Chordata > Aves > Galliformes > Phasianidae > Lagopus > Lagopus leucura. The sequence continues at coordinate 6,910,410 of NW_024962278.1, read as the reverse complement.
TGCTCTGCTGGAATCTTGCTTGAAGGCTCTGCAAAGCAGAGTCCCGTGGAGCTGGGAAGCTGCCAGCAGGCTCAGGCAATGCAAACTCCTCCATCTGGGTAGGCATGACTTATGGTGTATGTAAGAAGCTCGAGGTGCTCCATGCAAGCCGAAGCATTGCCCTACCACTGACAGAGATCCTCCCTACAGGGCAGACAGCAGCTATATTTCACTAAGCAATCCCATTAGCGTATAAAAGCACAATATGGACAAGAGTTCTGTTTCCACTGAATGGTGCCTGGGTATTTTATGTTCCTCGGTGTTGAAGTCTGGCTGAGCTGTCAGCTTCCACTCTGAAACGAGCCAGAGTGTTTTCAGCAGTGTGAGTGCAATAGGGATGTGATTTTAGGGTTATGCATCCATGAGCTCTGGGCTGATGGAGCGAGTGGTGCTGACTGCCTTGTGCTGGGATTGGGTCTGTGAAGTGCTCCAGTTTGGCAAGGCAGTTATCTTGGCTGTTCTATATTTTTTCATTTAGAAATGTGCAGTTCTTATCTTATGAAAATAGAGATATTTCTCCATGAAGACGGAATTTCCCTAGTTAAACATCCTGGTTCATCTGCTTCAAGAAACATCCTCCCTTCGTTATTTATTTGCATTTATTTGCCAGTGTTATATAATTATTAAATAGAACTTGAGACAATGAAAATAATACTTTATGGGAATGTTCTGACTTCTTACAAAGGTCTTAATTTTGTGAAAGTGCCCTTCTGACTTGCCATCCTCTGTACAGAGTTGCGTAGCAACTACCTGCCCTCTTAGGTCCTGTTTGGAATGGAATATTTTTTTTGTGGTGAAGATGAACTTGACTTTAAAATAGATATTTTGATCCTATTGAGTCATTTCTCTCTGGGAAATAAAATGACTTGGACTATGATTAAACTTTTCACAAATTTGGTCTGATGATGGATGTTTCTTGCCAGTTCCAAAATGTTTTTGTTTGGGACAGTTGGACTAAAACCAAAGGAAACTGAGGGTTGGGCTGAGTGATGCTCCCTTCTCATCCAGAGGCTTGAAAACACACCCATGGCAGGGAGAAAAAGGGATTTTTGTGATTTATTCATTTGCCCGATGGATGTTCTGTTGCCCCAAGTGTGTAAGTGACTTTGAGGATCCCATGGGAGTGAATCCTATGAAGAATCACATGAAGAGTTCCACCTGGTCCATGCAGGTGTTTATGGGACCATGTTTCAGTTGAGCTCCCTAGCTTCTGGGAAAGGGAAACTTCCCTTCTGTAAGGGTGCCTCATGCTCTGAGGATTTGTCAGAGTTCTGTTACCTTTCCTTTGGAAAGCCATGCTCTCTGCTTGGTACAGCAGAACTGGGGCTGTCGTCTTCCACTGGTGTCCTCAATACTGAGGAGGCAGCAGGGATGGAAGAACGGAGAGGACGCTGATGAGAATCATTCAGCTGAATGACAGCTAATGTGGGGGAGATGAAAACTTCTCACAGATGCTTGTGGCAAAGGCTAGAACCTGATGTGAGTTTTTCTCTCCTTTAAGGCAAGTTTGGCTCCTCTGCCTTTGTGTGACCTCCTGATTTAGCACCTCAGGTCTTCCAGGGTGGTGAAGAAAATAGCTGCAGTGATGGGCTGTGGGTGTAAATACTCAGTCCCTTGCTCTGAAGGAGCTGAGCCTGGCTGACAGTGAAGGCAGTTCACACATCCCTAATTAGTGTGATTACTTGCAGGCACAGCTGCTTCTCCTCCACACCCCAAGGCACAGCACTCCCCACCTGCACCCCAGCCCTGCCAGGAGGAGCCCGATGGATGTGAGCTTCCATCCCTGCCCTCCTGGCTCTGGGCTTACACTAGAAGAGGAAGGGAGCCATGGTTCCTCTGTGCACATAAAGCAGCGTGAAGCCAATGCCTGAGCTGCTGGCAGGACAGTGAGGCTCTTACTCTCTCACGACAGCTCAGCCACAACACCTAGCCTTGCCAATAAGCCTTCCCCCATCTCGCTTCAAATTGAGTAAATGCCTATTTATAACAGGAGCTTAGTATTGTTTGTGCAAATGTGTATATCTGGCTGTATCTGTTTTCTCTTGTGGGATTTCTCTGTGAAATCCATTTGGTAAATGAATCTTTCATCTCCTGAGGCCTTGCAAATCTCTTGTGCAACCTCTGGTTTCACGTTCTGCATTATGCCTTTTTTTAGGCTAAACAGATAACCTTGAGACCCACTGAGACTTTCTTTCCCGGTTAGTCCTTCTAGAGGATCACAGGACTCTGTGAAATATGTATTCTTCAGTGGTTATGAAGAAAAATAAAAATTCCGAGTATCCCTGAGGAGGGGAAATAAAGGCAGCAGCAGGGATTTGTTAACATTTAGGCAGAATCAGCCAAGAGACTGACACTGTCCAGATGGAAAGACCCACTTCCTGGCTGTAAAGATAACTCACTAAAGGAAACATTAGTTGTGGCTGCATTGGCAATGAGAAATACAATCTCTGCCAAGAATTCACCCCAAGTCCAGTGGGAGCTGCTTCTTTTCCTTTCCCTTGTGTGAAGGGTTCAAGTTTACTTAGTTGGGAAATATGCCTAGCATTTCCTGGAGGGGAATGATGGCCTGCTAGGTAAAGCAGACTTGTGAGAGCTGGAGTTAGTTCCTTGCTGTGCAGGTGATGATGGATGGCACTTAAATGTGGTAAGGTGTGGTTGCATGGCTCCCTGCTGGTCTGCATCACCTGGGCAAGGCCATTGGTGGCACACTGACACATCATGAGCACCTCCATGCCAGGCATCCAAGCGGGATGCTTGAGCCTGCACATCCTGAGCAGCTTCTGGCCATCTCAGCTCAGTGATGTGCGATGCCAGACCTTGTTCTGTCTCTGCAGCATTGTATTCCCTCTGCAAGGAGGATGTTCAGCAGTAGGCATGAACAAAGAGCAAAGGTTTCCAGGTTTGCCTGGAGGGACTGCATACAACAGTGATTTTGTTGGTTAACCCCTCCCCCTCTCCCCCTAAGCTTGCTGTATAGCAGGGAGAGCTGAACCGGCTGTGCTAATGCTTCACATGCAGCCAACGGGCAGAGGATCTGATGAGATTATATTTGTCTGTAGTTCTCTTTCCCTGAGGTATTCAATAGCCTTTTAAGCTACAAAATTAACTGAGCAAATTGAATGCTAGGCCATAGATCAAGAATTATTGGCTCATGATTTGATGTGGAGGGGAACACAGGCTGTATTGCAGCGTGCATTTAACTCTCCACATTTAGACCACCTCACTTTGATGTGCACAGCACGTTAATTCACTTATTTGAAACGATGGAACCCATCGCAGCCCAATGCTGGGCTCCAGCCCATGGCTGTGCCTCACACTGTATGTGTTTTACAACCTTTTCTTTGTTGCCATGGCACAGATAAATACTTCAATGCTTTTGCTTTCGGATCACTGAGATTTTTCTGTCTGTTCAATTGATTGTTTTTCCTTCTTTCAATTTTTTTTTTTCTTCCCATGAAGTTGAATGTTATGCTCAACCTGGGAACGTCCCTTTGTTAACTGGGCATGATGCTTATTTCCAAGTGCTAGAAGTGATATGTTGAAAATAATCTTTGTGTAGATCTATTTTGGTTTGCACTCTTACAGAAGTTTCTGAATTTTACGTGGATTCAAAATACTTCTTTATCATCTTGGCTTTCCAGAGTGACATAAATAACAGCACTAAGTGTGTAGCTTCTCTGGGGAAACTGAGTTTGTGTAAGAGAGCATGGGAATGAGGATGGATACATTTTTTTCTTTAGGATGAAGTTTTAGAATAGTTTGCTTGTTTGTGAACATCACAAAAGCAATAAAAGGAATTGACTTTCTGATATCTGCAACTGGATTCCCAGCCATCCTTTCCATAGAAGCGGTGACTGTTCAGCATGGAGCACGTCAGGCAGGTGCTCCATACAAGATGTGGCTTTCCCAGGCTTATCCAAGCTGGAGCTGTATCAGAAGGCCAGGGCTATATCTTCAGCCCTTTTTAACCTTCTCCTTGATCCAGGTTTCCTCTCTGTTTTGGGTCAGGTCACTCAGAATCTCCTGTCGGTTTCTCACAAATGAAAAACACTCCAGCAATTTTCTATTTATGATTTCTTTTTCTATTTATGATTTCTTTTTCTATTGTCCTGTCAAAGCTGGTTAGGATCCAGTGTGTCCCAAGTTCACTATTGTCTTCTGGCCCAGTTGTTGAGGGCATAATTTGTCATGTTGAGATCTGGAATAGGTCCATGCTGCACTTGCTGTGCTTGATCACCATCTGTAGCCAGCTCTGTCCTGCACTGAGAGCAGTGGCTTTAATGTGGGTTGGTGGAGGTTTTCCCTATTTGATTTTCTCTTCTGTGTTTCTTTCTATCTGACACAGCCAATATGTTTTGTAAGTAACTCAAAGTTGATATCACCTAAGAAGAACCTGTGCTCCTATCAGTTTTGATATGGCAAGGGAAAATAGCATCAGTTTCCTGAAAACCACACTCCTGGCCTGACAGAAATAGCTGCATGATGTGGGTCACTGCGACACGACTGGCAGTCCTACCAGGAAGGAATAAACCAAGGAATGTTACAACGCTGAGGAGTTCTGTCCAAATGCCAGGGAAAAGGAATAGGGGAAAAGCGATGGCAGAGCATACTGCAGATCAGAACTGACAGAGCTGCTACGGGAGCGTGGGTGAGAAGATGGCTTGCTGATGTTTCATGTCAGAAGGAAACCAGCGGGGAGATGGAGGGAGAGAGTGATGTGTACGTGCCAGTGGGACCAGGGCTCAGATTGCCTGGAGTGACAAGGGGTCAGGCGAGTGCTGGGACAGGCTGGTGGAGCTGCTGAGATTTAGTACTGGTCACGTGCAAGCTGGGAAGGATGCTCGTTAGTAAAAGGAAGAGCTGTATCTATTAGATGTAGTTTTGCTGAGAGCAGCAAAACATTTGGTAACTTTCTTCAGCCATGTTAATTTGCTGTGTTACATAGCTGACCTTCCACAAACAAGCCATACACATTAAGCACCCTACAGAGAGCATGCATGTGCCTTCAGGGATCTTCATGCTTGGCTGCAGCCAGGAGAAAGCCTCGCACGCTAGTCTGTTTATTGCTAGATTCCCAGTGTTAATAGCTCTGGGATTTCAGCATCAGGCTGGGAGATAAAGGTGTCATTTCTTTCCCAGGTGGGCTTCTCATCCTGCCATCTCTGAGGTGCTGTGTCTACCAGGAAATCTGAGGATTGTCTCTGAGGCTTTTGAAGAGCAAACGGAGGTGCATGCATTTCTATGTCAGTGCAATATCCCTTGTCCTTGGTTGCTTCAAACCTTGGCTGCTCCCCCACACTGCAAACAGCCTGTGCCAAGCGTCCTGCATCCTTATTTTCTTTTGCATCTTCAGCCCATTAATGGCTTGCCACTGGGACTGCTTATGAGTAGGGAAGGAATTGGGAGAGTTTGTTATTGAGCTGAGTACATGGACAGCCCCATGAGTTCCTCGTTGTAGGAGAACTACTTGTGAAGTGTGTCCAACTCCAGCCAAGGGAGCTGACCTCCTGGTCTTTGCTGACAGAGCTGTGCTCACTGCTTTCAGGGCTGGGTCTCAGCTTGTGCCAGTTGGCACTTTCCATCTGCAAGCTGTTGTGATTTGCTCCAGATGGTGTGTGAGAGCTGCTGTGCCCCCGGTTACTGGTTGCTCAGCTCACGATCTTGCTTTGGCATTTTCCATGCAACCATTCGCACCCTGGTCTGTGGTGGATGAGGAGGGGGCATGCTGGGCTCTTGTGTACTCCAAGAAGTCTGTTCCCATCCACTTCAGATTTTAATCACTTCCCAGAAAGTGCGTCAAAGGCAGAATGAAAAAGGTATTGTTGCCCCCAAAGTCTGCAACTGAAATGGAAACATTCAGCTGAAAGGGTGGAGACTGGAAAGACTAATGGCAAAGCGTCAGTGATCCCAAATTCAGATTACGATGCCCTGGTTTTTGTTTAGGTTTTTTATTTTTTCCCCCTGTATTCTCTCGTTTTCTTAGTGCCTTCTGAATGGGAAAAGGATGTTTGTGAGGAGTGTTTGGATGAAGGAGCTGGGAGAAACTGAAGGAGCAACATGCAGCGTCAGGCGAGGGATTGAGAAATATGGCCTGGATGCAAAGAGCTCTGGATGAGACTAAGGAGAGGGGTGCAGAAGGGTAAAATTTTAAAATAATAAAAAATAAATTAATAAATTTAGAAATGGAGGAAGGAAGTTTGTTGTCTCTTCTGACTTTCTGCCATAGCTTTGCTCCTGTGGTGCCCAGCCTCTACTTCTGCCTGCTCTCTCTGCTCTTCTGCCACCTCCTCAACCACTGTCACCCTCCAAAGGACTCAGCACAAACTCCTGAGCTCTGCTGCCCTTCCTGACTGGATCTCAGCCCGGGTTTCGTGTTGTGCCCCCTCTGTGGCAGCAATGGCACAGGGAGAGCTCCACCGCAGCGCTGGGGCTGTGTTTGTGTCTGCTCCGTTTGTTTACGTGCTCAGTGTAAGCGGTGGTTGAAGACACACAATCTATTTATGTTTTCCATCAAGATCTTCCCATGCCTGAAAGGCAGTCTGCTTGACTTAGCATTCCCGAGATGCTGCCAAGCACAGCAGAGTGCTAAGAAAGTGCCTCCTGCCTGCGCAAGCAGGAGGGCAGCAGGAAGACAGTGAGGCTAATGCTTTGTGAGGCATTTCTGTGCTGAGGCAATGGTTGTTTGGCCTAGAAGCAATGCTACGGTCCCATAAATCAGTTAATACCAGAGTTGGGGTTGCAGCACACTACACACTTTGTGTTGAAGGTGACTGAAGAAAGAGTGGGGATGTGGAGCTCTGTGCCCTTCTTTGCACTATGTGAGGGAATGTGCATGTTCTTGAAAGGTTTCCTTCTGTTTGCTTTTTCTGAGTATGGAAGACAAGCTGATGTGGTTGTACTCCTTATTCTCTGCACTCTGATGAGATAAACGTCAGAACTGAACCAGAATATTTTCATTGAAAAGGGCAAAGAGAAAGAGTAAATGTGACATCTCTTAAGCCTGACTGTCTGCCTTGAAGGTGCACAAGCGACGAGAGCTTCAGCTGCTCTCCTCCATCCTTTCCTCCTATGTGTGTTAAGGATATTTTCTCCTCACTGCAGAATCTCTCATTACTCATCTCCTCCCCATTGATTCCTTGTGCTCCTCCAGGAAATCCTCTGGCAGCACAGAGGCACAGCATGCAGCAGGGTCCCCAGTGCTCTCCCTCATGCCTGTGCATGGCACTGGTGCCAGTGTCAGTGGTGCATGGGGGCTGCACAGTTCCTCTCCAAGCAGCTCCTGTTCCAGGCTTGCAGACAGACAAATCTCCAAGGGGAAAATACAGTGGGCGGATTTTTTGCAGAGGGTTATGTTTTTAATCTGGCAACCTCTGCAGCTATAGATAGATGTCTGATAAAACTTCTTTGCATGGGGTGTAGGCAGACGAGAAGGGATTTTCATCCTCAAGTGTATCATAAAAGATGCAGTAAAGGCTCTTGTGTCCTGATTGCTGTTGGAGGACTCTGCTTCCACTGAGGAGCACTGTGTTCATCAGTATCTGTAAGTAACTGAGACATGTTGGGCTGCACAGACACATACTGTGGTGAAGAGTTTCTTGCATACAGTGTGTGTTCTTTCTGGTCATCCCAGCCATTTCTGTCCCTCACTGTAGTCATCCTCATGGAAACAATGCGGCTTAAGGCCTAAGTTTTTGTGCACAGTCCTTCATTTTTGGAAGTGCAGTCAGTAGGGGAAGTGGGTTTTCCACCACGATCTGCACCAAAAGTTCAGGCATCTTGAGGGTGCACGTGTTGCCTGCAGTTAGACAGGAAAGAAATCTTTAGAAAGGTGGCGAGGGTATTTTAAATAGCTTGATCTAAAATTGATACTGCTCTGTGTCTCTGTGACAGCAGGCTAAAATAATATTTCGAGGCAGATGAAGAAAGCTGCCTGATGTGGAATTTGGTTGATCATGACTGACGTGGATATTGGGGCAGTTCCAGGGAGAAGACATGTATGAGCAAATCCTCTGGCAGCTCAGCAGCAGAGTGGCTTAGTGCCTGGGTAGAAGATTTCAAGAGGTGAGATCTCAAGAATAGCAAAGCACCAGAAATCTTTGTAGCAAAGAAGAGCATCTGTAGAATATGCCAGGTTCCAAAAAATCAGCTCTCTCACATCTAACCAAGGCTAGGGCAGCGTGCTCTGAGCAGGTAGGTGGCTGGCCCAAGGAGTGCAGTGTGCCCCCCCGGGTACCCCTGAGCAGAAGGCACGCCGTGGCCATGCAGCATGCTTACTAGTCACAGCATCCCTGGGAAGAGGGGAAGGATCCTCAGAGCAAGTTTTTCAAACACATCTTGGAGCCTGTGCTCTTCCCTTCTTTTAGTCAAAATTTGTGCAAAATATCGGGTGGAGAAATGAGAGGCACCTGACTCAAATGGTTTACTGCCTTCTTCTGAACTGTTTTGTTTCTGCGCTGGTAGTTTTGCAGTCAGGCAGCATAAGAATGTAAAGGGGAAATTACTGCTAAACAGCCCTTTCTAAATCACTGTCAGCAAGTAGCAGGAGATGAGCCAGAAATCCTGTTCTTGTCAGCCTCACTCCAGTAATGCATTGTCCCAATTCAAGGAGAGCCCTCATCTTTTTCAGCTGTGTGTAGGTTGAGCCAAGTAGTAAGTCATGTAAATGATCGATTTGCTTTACTGCAGGTGATTGAAATGTGGCACAGTGGCAGGAAGAGTAGCGTGCGTGGCTTGAGATGGATGAATAATGAATGAAGAAATAGTTTGCTTGTAAATGGCAGCTCCTGATTTTCAGCTGAAGTTCCAGGTTTCCATCTTGCTGTGCCTGGCTTTTGTCATGTAAAGCAGAAGAGAAGAGCATGAGGCCTGCGATGGCACATGGCTGGGCTGGTGGCATCCTGCCCCAGCAGCAGGGATGGGATCTCAAGACTGAAGAGTGCTGGCCCGGATTCAGATGGCCTAATTTCCACCTTTGTCTCCATCTGATGTTTCCTATTGGCAGATGCTGCTGAAAGCTGTGGGTCTTCCCACACTAGGCTGGGAATTTAGGCAGAATTTAGGTCAGCTGAACCTGGGCCAAACTGTGGCTTGTCTAAATGTTCGTTTGATACTGCTTGTCACTTTGAGGATGTACCTTCCTTCCTGAGAACATGGTATCTGCTTCCTGCTGGGGGGAAGAGAGCGGGGTTCTCGGTCAGCAGACTTTCCAGCTGGGAAGGAAACCATCTTTGTCCTGGTTGGAGAAACACGCAGGTCTGAACTGGGAACAGCATGCCAAGAGATTGGGGGTAGGCAGGAAGGAAAAGATACCTCAGAAATAATCTCTTCTTATTGCCAGGTGGTGTTCTCAGAGTCTCTTCTGTCACGGTAATTATGATTCAGGATAATAATCTTCAGACATTTCCTCGTCCTTCACCTGGTGTCCATAAGATGCTCTGTGAAGGTAGAGAGTCACCTCCATTTGCAGGTGGCACTACCGAGGCTTTCAGTTCTTCAACCAGCCCACACTGAGGCTGCCACAGAGCAAGTTCTTGCAAGTGCCAATGCCCATTCACAACTCACCTTTCTGGGCTGCAAACAGTTAAATTGCAAAGCTTCTGCATAGAGAAACACATGCCTGAGGTCTGCAAACCTCACTGGAAAAAGTTTGGTTTAATTTTAGCATAGTGTGCTGCAGGCAGGTCCTGAGGTTATGGTCCAGGATTTCCAGGGATTAATCTAAGTAGGGCACAAATTGCTCTGGGTTGTGGAAGGTCACCCACTGCCACTGCCTTGTTACGGAGCCCTCTGCGCACTGCTTATTTCCCACTGCTGCCCCAGGCAGCGAGCTTCACTGGAACAGTGGGGATGGAGCTGGAGAAGGGCTCGTGCTGTGGTGCTGGTTTGTACCCAGCCATGCTGTAGCAGGCCAGGCTGTTTCAAGGGCAGTTTGCTGGCTGGTGGAAAAGCATGTTATGGCACATGTTGGTCACTGGGGGCTGACAGCAATGAAGAGTGAATGAAGCTGGTGGCACGCTGCCTGCAAGAGGTTGTTTGTTTGTTTGTTTTCAGCTTCTTAGCCAGATTTTAGACTGAGCTCTGCTCCTATCAGTACCACCTCATCTATGCAAAGCTGGCTCAGACATGCCTCCAAGGTGCAGTTGTGCCGCTGGCTGACTGGCCCTGCTAGTGCATGGCGTGCTGGCTTGGAAGGAGTCCCCCAAACACTCACATGGGGACTTCATTAACGCAGAGCAGCAGACAGGGGATGGATGTTGAGCGGGCCAGCTGGAGAGTGTGAAGGCAAATGGAGTCATTGGATGGAAGGGGGATCTTGGAAGGTGGCTGTGTTTGTCTAGACAATGTCTGTGATTTACATTTTTTTCTCTCCCCGAACCTAGTCCATATTGAACATTGCAATTGAAAGAGTACGCATTCTCTGGTTTGTCAGTGCTTCCTTGGCTCCTGCCTTGGACTCACACAGTGCTCCTGCAGAGAGAACCGGTTTGGCAGCACTGGGAGTGCATCCAGGAGGTCTTTCTGCTCCTCCCTCACATCTGGGAGGAGAGGATGTGGACTGAGTCCTGCTTGGGAAAGCAGCCACAGGGTTGTCCCCTTAGAGCTGCGATGCACACAGGTCCAGCAGCTCCTCACTGGCTGAACCAAGACCCATGGCCTCTCCAAACTGCTGCCACTGGAGATGTGTGTGCTGGAGGCAGCAGCCCAGCAGGAAAGGGGTCTGCTCGTTCTTAGGACATAAATAGCGATGTACCTTTCATGGAATGTCACAGAGCTGACAGGGGGGCTGTGTTAACTGGGGAGCTGTCAGTCATAGTGGCTTAATGTGCCAGTTAGCAAGTTTCATCAGGGGTTTTGAGATGGGCTGTGAGGACTGTGTTGGCAGGAGGTATCCTGTGTAATTGCACAAATTCCAGCTTCCTCCTGTCCATGGCAGGCTGGGAGGGACTGGGGCACACCCCCTGCTCACAGCAGATGCCTGCAGCCCAAAATACTTGGGTTTATGCTTCTTCTCAAGAAGCCTGTCTGTGTCTCTTACATATTCTCTTTGTCTCGCTTCCTCTTGTTTTTCCATTGTCTTCCACGGTTGCCGAGGCTGCAGTTCAGCATTTTTCTTAAAGGAAAAAAAAAATCCTGTTTCTGAGATGTGATATTTCCTGACCCACCACTCAGCAAAACCTCGCTAGAGTTGTCCACAGCCTCACTGCACTCTTGTCTGAGATGGATTTTAACTCAACAAGAGAGCATTCCTCATAATTGAATCAGTTTAATGCTTAATTAGAAAAATTCTCTGTTTCCTCAGGGAAGACGAGATGTGCTGCAGCAGAGGGCAGGCCAGGCGTGCTGCTCCTCATCAGCCCAGCACAGCTTCCCCATGGTAATGCAGTATGGGAGAGCAGAGCCTTCCATGGACGTGTGCTGCTTCTTGCTTTGTTGTTCTGTGTTCTGAGCAATGGAGGCCGGGGAGCTTGAGCTGAATTTGGGTATCTAAGAAGTGGTGGCTGCATGACAGTCAGGCGCCTTCATCCCCTGGGATCTCCTCCTTGGATATCCCAGTTTGAGCAAGAGGTAGACTTTCTTTCTGGAAAAGAGCTTTTGCTCTGCCAGGCTTGTGAGAAAATCCCTGTGTGCTTAAAATAATAGGGGAGTGAAGAAAGAACACTACCAATTAATTCTCTTGGTTAGCATGCTTACTGAGATCCAGAGCAGTTTAACTAGCTGCTAGTCCGTACGGTACCTCCAGGTCTTTCCCACAAGCAGCAGACCAGTCTGTATAGTGTCCTTTTTTTTTTTTTTCCCCTAAAAAACTGCAGATCGTGTAGGAACAATCATGTTCTTCATCTTCTTCCTGAAATGTCAGCTCTGCTGTAACCTTGCAAGTGTCTTCCAGACAGTCCAAAGCGATGGAAGCTAGCTGCAGCTTCTTGCTCCCAGCCCCATCAAGGATGCTTGTTATTACTGTCCTGCAGTCCCCTCTGGACAGCTTTGGCCAGAAGAAGCCTCTCTTGCCATTTCTACAGCCCAGAGCCAGTGCCTGAAATCCAGCTCTTGTCTCTGTATTGAGTTAGCACTGGGGGAGCTCGGCCTCTGCCAAACTCCCGTAGCAGGAGCTGGATGCTGAGGGAGCTGGGACAGGAGTTTGCTAGTTTCTAAAACAAACTGTTTTAGTGGGTTTAGCACCAGATGGTGCGGGGTAGCGCTCTCTAAGGCTTCTCAGACAGGGGGTTTCTGCTTGTCTAGAAATCCAAGGCAGACCAGAGACACACCTCTATCAGGTAGGAACTGTTGTGCATTTTTAAATTTGGTTCTAACTAATACCTGTTAGGCACAGTGTGCTGTAGGACTCCTTTAAAACTCAAGTGCATCTGAACCTCCCTGCATAGCCACTGTCTGTGCTAAGCTAACAGGGAGAAAATGCACATTCTTTGCAAGCAGAGCCCTGGTGACCTGGAGAAATAAGAAAAGTAAGGGGTAAATGCCAGAAGGTCTGGTCTTTCTCCAGTGGTTTCCAACCAGAGTGCTTGCAGTGCTTGCCAAAAACTAACGAGGTCTGGTCTGCCTCCTGCTGTGCCGAGCTTGCGGCCAGCAGCCAAGAGCCGTGGTAGGGATTGAAGCCCAAAAGCAGGGTGATCCCTGCCTTCCAGAGCAGGAACATCCTGAAGCTCTCTGGGTCCTGCTCGAGTTGGCTTAATCATGGGGTTTTACATAACTCAGTGTCAGGTAGATGTTGAAATGTAGTTAGAAATGCAGATGATATCATCCTGGTAGGGAGCCTGAGGGAGAGATGCCAAAGGCAGAGGTGGCAGGTGCTGAGGATTTCATGCAGTGACGACAGCAGCTCCGCTGGCTGCCACTCAGCTGGGGCATCACAGGTCCTTCTGTTTTTCATTGTCACATCTGAAAATAGCTGCAGGATAACATGGTCCTGACACAGCGTGATGCCCGGGGCTGAGCTCTATGGGCAGGGGCTGAGAGCAGTGCAGAAGCCAGCATAAGAGCAGAGCAAGCAGCCTGCACTCCTGCCTTCATCCCCAGAGCCTAATATTAGCTCACCTGCAGGTATGACAGCTCTGCTGGCAGGCAGCCAGGTGGCCTTTTTTGTCTCTCCCAGCTTATACAGCTCCCTTATGGTGGTGACAGCCCAATTATCTGAGCTTTTCCCATCTTCTCTGTTCCCGTTGACTTGGCTTGTGCTGAAGCGTTCTTGGGGGAAGATCAGTGTGTTTTAGCAGATGGACCAAGGCTGAAGAGCAAATTGTTTTAATCAACCTTCCCTTTTTTGGGAACATGGAGTACTTACTGAAGTGGCAAGGCGGCATCCATAATTTCACAAGGCAGCAGGCTTGTCTCTAAGGAGCTTCTCTGTTTCTTTGGATGCCGTGGATACGAGCAATTAACTTGCAAGACAAACTTGGCCTTTTGCCAAGGGCATTTGTATTTGCTTTCTGTTCTAGAGTATGTGGGGGATCCACAGGCTGCATAAACCAGTGGGCAAAAAAGGACCGACTTCTCCAGTCATTCAGCGCATTGTGCTCTTCTGGAAATGCCAGCCATGTTGTTCAGTGCTGCTGGAGCCAATGAGAGCTGGTTCTGACTTGCTATCTGGTGGCCAGTTGGATGCAGTAATGTAGATGGTGTGACAAACACTGTATTCAGTGCAGAAAATAAAGATGGAAAACTTGCTTCCAGCTCATGAGGTGATTCCCTGCTACTCCAAGCAGGGCTCCATGGTGACCTTTCTTCTGCACCAGCTCAGGAGTGAGCAGAAGGGAGTCTGAGAAGGAGATGAGCAAAGAATGCTTTCCATAGGTACAGTCAAGATCTGGCTCCCTTGACAGCTGTTTAAAACCTGATTTGATTTGTGTTGCCAGTGGAGATATCCCCTTTCAGTGCGTTCTGCTAGGTCAATAAGCTGCTGTATAGGAGATGATGTTCTGTTTTTAACTCCGTGGATCCATGTGCCCTGAAACAGGACCACCTGCCTGCAGCATGAGGAGTCAGGTGGGCAGTGAGGAGGCTGGGGAGTCTGATGCACCGCTGTTGCTTTAGCAGCTGTTTCCAGTAAGGAATTTATTTACTGTTAAGAGAGCTTGGGAAACATTGTATCTGTTCCCAGCCTGAAGTGCAGTGCATGCTCACATTGTCTTGGAAGTGGCAGTGTGATAACGTTAAATTTAAGGTATGTCGAGACTCACAGAGTGGGAAAGATGCTGTTCCCTTCCTTTGGCACGACTGTAGGGCAGGCAGGTCTTGCCTGTGGGTCCCAGCTCAAGCAGGTGCCTTGTCAGTGCTGGGGATGCTCTTGAGGTGTACATGGGCACCTCCTGCTCCTGTTGGAAAGCTGAAAGCTGCTCACAGTTTGGTGACAACATGAACTGTGAAACACTGTTGGATTTTCTTTGTGTGAAAGAGACTGTGAGCAAAGGAAATTATTAATTATCACTGCACGTATTTTTATTGCTAATGATTTGGTTTGCTCTGAGTGGCAGTAGGAACTGTCTGTGGCTGTGTGGGTGGATAACAGATACTTGGGAGATGTTGTAATTTGCATCCCTGCTTTTGCACGGCCAAGACTGTCATGGATCTGCTCTGTTTGCTGCCAGCTCCTGTAACTGTTAAGCAAGACTGTTGTTTGTGCTGCCCTGGGTTTTGTAGAACAATAAAGAAATAAAGAGAATTTCCAAACTTGTCTAAGGATGCTTGCTTGTCTGTAGAGCCTAGAAAGCTGTATCTCTTTGGCCTCCTTTATATCTGCATTATGAAAAATAAAAGCTGTAGGTTGTGGTTGATCCTGTTGTTTGCTCTCCAAGGCAGCACACCTGGGCTGTGTTTTATTTCATGGCCCTGATGCTGGGGAAAGATGCTTTGCACCTTTCCTTTCACTCTGCACCCTCCTATGCCCAGGAGCTGTTTTTTTGCCCTCCTTTCACAAATACCTGCAGCCAACATGATGGAGAAGCCCTCCTTGAAACAAAGCCTATCTGAAATACCATCACTCAGCTATCTCACTGTGCTATCAGAAGGACCTCTGACTCCTCTCCTCTTTCCTATATGTTTTCAGAACTTAACAAGGCTAAAGAGAAATGTGAGAATGCCTCAGAACTGTCCTCTGTGGGCTGGGTGCCCAGCACTGCTGTCACTGGGGTCAGCACCTCACAGGGCTGTGGGACCCGTTGAGGGGACATCAGCAAATGGACATCGTGGTGGGGGAAATGAAGGGGTTTTCTACCTGATGCCCTTGCCTTTTGTCTCTATTTGCAAGTGCAATCAGTTCACATATATGAATTTAAGCAGTTCTCTGTTTGTGCTTCTGCATCTCCAGGAGGAAAGGAAGAAGCAGTGGGGGTGAAATGCAGCCCTCCACCCCAGATCCACACTGGGTTGTTACTGTTAAAATATGACTAACGCTAAAAATAAGCCTGGTGTTGCTATAGAAACTTGCGCTGTTGCTACGTGTGAACCTGGAGAGAATTGTACCCTCCTCAGTACCTTGCTTTTCTCTTCCCCTCAGCTGAGCTCACCAAGGACTATCTCAACCAGAATTCCTCTGATCCTTTGCTGGGTTGCCATGGCTTTATGTTGTTGAGGTGGGAGGGGAGGTCATTATTTATCCTGTGTGTGTATGTATCTATGTGCTTTTCTATTGTTTCCAGCCTCCTATCCATAGGTTTTTTTGTCCCTGGTGATGCTGTTTGTTGGCCCCTTCTTGACTCCTTCGTTGGGTTTGAGGCTTTGTGTAGTGCCCACGGGCAGCAGGAGGAATAGGTCCCTCACTGTACTGCCTGGGTTTCCATCCTAGTGGAGGAAGAAGCTTTGGTAAACTTCCTTTCAGTCTAGAGATGAAAAGGGATTTTGTATTTGTTAACATTTTAACACCGTTTCAATCCGCCATCTCCATCTTCCTGTCCCTCCCAGCTCTGGTAGTTAATTTTCAGGAAGCTGCGTTCTTCCAGGCTCTTTAGAAGGAACCAACCAAGGGATCAGTTTACATTTTCCAAGCTGAAATGACAAATACTGGAAACTTCAAGTCAGTTTGAAAAAGAAGCCGGGAATAACCCAGATACTAAATGGTCACAGCCCCTGAAGGCCTGTACAGCATCCTACACAAATTGCCCTGTGCCACAGGGTAAAGTTGTCCTCTCCATTCCACCGCTGCTTTTTCTCACCTTCAGTGCACACAGATCTGAGAAGCAGCCCAAGTACTTTAGGCACCTGGATTTGGAAGTGATGCCCTACCTGAGCTTCTATGTCAGCACCTTCCTTTGGTTTTGTAAATATTTGTCTGAGTCTTTGCATTCTCTGGAATGCTGTATATTGGTCTTTGCACTCTATGAGAACTTGTTGAGCCAGGGGCATCCCTGGGGAGTCCTTGTGGGGTGATGGGCAGCTTCCCCAAGGCAAGGGCTCTGCTCTGAAAGCATTAGCAATTTGTTTACATTTGTAGCACCTTTTTTCTGTAAGGCTTCTGGTGCCATGCAGCTCATGCTAAGAAAACCATTTCAGCTATTGCCCTTCTGGTGCTGAAGAGCCAGAAAGGCTTGGGAGAGCTGGTTTCTGAATTGCTTTTTTGCAGAGTGGCTCCTCTGCTAATACCCAGACTTGAGAGGAAAAGGGTTGAAAATAGGAAGATGAGACCTTGTCCCCCACCTTTTGGCACAGCAGAGGGGCCTTCTCTGTGCAGGAGTGGCTGTGGGGCCAGGTGATGCCAAGGTGTCTTCTGCACAGTGAGGAGCAGGTTGTGCCCCATCCAAACTTCATGTTATTCAGGCTGCACATAGCAGGCTTTTGTTTAAAGCTTGGCAGTGCTGCCTTGCTTGCAATTAGAGGAACTTTGCTGTTGAACCATCAAATGTCTGATAAACATTGAACTGTGATTCTGCTTGTCCAAACATCATTGAATGTGGATGGAGTCTTGTTTATGATGTGGCTTGATGGACCAGAATCCAAAGATATAATGTGATTTGTGGTTTTTAATGTGACTGTTGGGCTTGATATTCCTTCTTCTGAAGTCAGTGAAAATAGGATCCAGCTTTTTTGCCATACTAAGGACAAGCAGGTTGGGATGAAGCTGGAACCTGTCCAGACTTGTGAATCAGACTCGACGTAAATCTCTTGAGAAAGTCTCAATCCAGAAAAAAGAAACAACAATCCAACAAAAAACCTAAGCTGGCTTTTTGTTGTTTCCATTTTCATCAGCATCTGTAATTTCTGATGTCAAACTCTGATAGACGCTGCTCCGTGAGAATTCCAGCCTGACTGGAAGTAGGAGCTAAATCACAGGGAACTTGTTCAAGACTTATGGCCAGTCATAAGGATGGATGCCAAGGTTTTCATTGCAATAATATCTAGCATTTTGAGTATTTGTAATAATTAATATGGAAACAATAGTAAACTGAACAGTGTAACTGGAATCTGAACTCCTTTCCTTGGCTGAAGTTATGATATGCAGGTGATGAATTAGTCTTTTGAATACCTAACTGGGAATTTTTCATCTGGATGGAATATTGGGAACTGGAGTTATAACTTGTGATATCCCTATTTCTCCTATTTGGAGAAGGCCCAAAAGGTGTAGAGCTGGATTTCTTTCCAAGGGCTTTGGACCACTGAATGATCTGAACAACTCAAATGCAGGATGGAAAACTCCATGAGAACCAGCTTTCTCATTGTATCCCAGTACTTGGTGTCATCAACCCGTGTAAGTATAAATAAGCCCTTCTAGAAGGCTTGATTCATGTTCAATTCCAAAAGTGGCCCCAGGCCAGCATTTCTATGGGGACAACTTCTGCAGTATTTTTGGCAGAACTTTCCCAGCCTTCATGCTTCCAGACACCGGTTTCTCTGATCAGCCATCCTGGACTCCTCAAATCCGTTGGCCTGCATCACAAAGCAGGTAATTACTTTGGCAAGGAGGACGTTGCTGATATGTCATGCTAGTGCAGGGTTTCAAAGAGAGGAAGGAGTGTTTTGATCTGAAGGAACGGGGCCAGCTTTTGTACAGAATTTCATACTCTCTATTTCATGTAGGTAATATGTATGTATGCTCTCTCTGCCTCAATTTTCCATTTGCGTTTTGGAAGTACCAACCCATTACTGCTATCTTACTTCATCAGTCTTTTTTAATTAGCTGGTAAGATCATCAGGGTAGGAACATTTAGCACACAAGGCATCTCCGGTACATTTAATGAATAATAACAAGCACAGTTGCCCAGCTTTTCTTTTTGCATCCTCTCTTACACAAGAATGACTACTGGCTACTTCTGCAGCCTGCCCTCCATGCTGCCTCAGGGATGCAGTTCCCATAGGGCTTCTGCTGCTTCATGCAGGCATGTTATGGGAGCCTTCAGGTAGACTCTCATGGTATGGGAGTGCTTGTATGCGCCAACATGGTTCTTTGTAGACACCAAAAGGTTCTTTCTCTCTGGTGCGTGTGTACAAACTTTGACCTGCAGTGTTTCCAGATTTCACATGCTGTTAGTCTGCCTGTGACCCATTGTTTGGGAACAGAGAGATGTGTGCTGCGGGCAGCCTGATGTTGTAGCTGCAAGTCAAGGCTGGGATATCTCATCTGGGCTTTGTGCCTCCTGGCACCAGGTTGTTCACTGAGTTTGGGCTGCCCTATTTATCTGTGCATCAATTATCATGCAGACGAAGGGGCTCAGAGAAGCTCAGCTTGTCTTGTGGAGTGCTTCGAGATCAATGGAAGAAAGCTGTCCTGTTTGAGGAAGTAGCTGCATTAGAGAGGTAATTCTTGGTGTTTAAGGAGGATCTGATGACAGATGGGATTAGATGCAAAGCAGCTTGTTAGGAGGTTTTAGTAACTATGACAGACCTGGGGAGAGTGGTGTGGGGTGTGTAAGGGATCCAGTTAAGGCTGAAGCACGTGGTGCTGGATGACAGCTGATAGCATTGCTTGTGGTGGGGGGGGGGGGGGGGTAAGGTTATTTGCAAGAAATTGTTTGAGGATTTTAGGGAGAAGGGAAGAAAAAAAAGACCACAGAGGTGGGCTTGAGATACCCATGTGACTCCTGACAACACACTTCAGTACCAGACAATGAGGCCACTAAATATAGAGGGGAGAGGAGTCAATACAGACAGATTGGGCTGATAAAAAAAATGGCTCAGGTGGTTGCAAGTCTTCTCTCTCTGCCCCTCTGCCTACCCTTGCTGATGACAGTAGCATGCTGATAAGGCTGTGGAAAGGCTGTGTTTTCTCTGTTGAATCTAGTGTCAATGAGTTAACATTGCTGGTAGTCCTTGTTTGGACTCCGTGCTATTAATAGCCATGGAAGAGCTTGATGCAGTCTCCCAGTGGACTTGTGAGTAGCACAGCATTGGCTCCTTCACAAGTTTGGACTTAAAGGAGATGGGTTTTGCAGTGGCCCGTAAAACAGTAGCCCAGTCACTGAAAATGAGCCAATGACTGGGTGCTCTGATGTATAGATCTTTTTTTTGCCTTATCAGCTATATCAGGGTGCAGCTTGGTGACTGTGCTGCCCTGGTCCTGAAATGTCATAGATTCATAGAATTGTTTTTAGCTGGAAAGAACATTTAAAGGTCATCTAGACCAACTTCCCTGCAATGAACAGGGACGCCTACAGCTCGATTGGGTGCTCAGAGCCCCATTTAGACCTTGAATGTCTCCAGGTTTGGAGCACCCACCACTTCTCTGGGCATGTCGTTGATCTGAGCTAGGGTCATCCCAAACCCATGTGAGGTAGTGCCATGTCAGCTAGCTTGCAGGGGGTTCTTAGGTTGCTTATGATGGTATGGAATAGAAGGCAGCTGCCCCTGCTTTAATATGAAATTGAGTTTCACTTACATAACAAATTCTATTTTGTACAGTACTTCCTTCATCTAGGAACACCCAAGATGGAGCCCATGGTTTCCATGAGCTACCCGCGTATGCTAAAAGAAGCGACAGCTCTTCAGCTGAGGTCCCAGATGTATTCTGCTATTGGAAAATAGGATTTAGTTAAAATGTTAGTCTGGAGGTACCCAATTTTAGCAAGTCTGGAGTCCTGAGTGCTTCAATGACTGAGCACAGCAGGAAGTAGATTTGGCTCTAAGCCCTACTGGCTGCAGGGATCTGTACTTACATATATTCTCTCTTCCCCCTCCTCCAAATATAAATATATTTTTAAAGTTATTTAGAATATTTCCTATTTTATGGTAATGCCTAATAGGAAATGCAGCCTTCAGCCTACTGTTAAGGAGCAGGTGATCTTCTGTTGTCACGGTCATTCTGTTCCTGAGCCAGCTTGCTTACATCTTCTGTGTCTCTCTGTATGGGGACTTTTTTTCCCTTTCATACTGTGTTCTGCATGGAACTGGAGTCTCAGCTGATCTTTCTGCTCATTTCCACCTACTGATGTCTGTCTTTTATAACATCCTAACTACCTTGGCAACAAGAGCATGGGTCTTGATTTGAGATGACTCTGTGGAAGACAATCTTTTTTCCAGTTTTTCCCTTTCCCGATTTGAACAGGCATCACAGAAGTAAAGACATTCACCCAAAGCTGGGTTTCAGAACCTGTGTTTTCTTTGGTCTCTCTCCTAGCAGAGAATTTAATCGAGTTTCTTCTTCCCCTCAGAAAAAGTCTGATAATTCAAAGCCCTGGGGTGAAGGAGAAGAGTTGAGTATTGCTTTCATCCTGCATACGGTGAAGCCGGTGTAAAGCCTGGCATTGACTTCAAGGGATGTTAGCTCCTCTCTGCTCTGCAGCTGTGCAAGTTTTATCCCACAAAGAGCCCTGGGCTTCTGACGAGGCCAAGGGCAACTCTTTCTGCTGTCAGGGGTAGTTGTCCTTTCTGCTTGGTCCCAAATGCTGTGTATCAGCCCAGAGCTTTCTTCCACAGCCTTCTCAGCAGGCAGGGCTTCATGCCCCGAGCAGCACGGAGCGCTGGCCAGCACAGCCTTCATCCCTTTCTCTGCGCTATGCTGGAGCTCGTGGCCGTACGCCGGTCTCCACAGCAACGCTTTCTGAAGTCCTGGCAGGGGATTAGGGATAAATATGTGCAGAAATGGGGTTTCTTTTGATGGATGAGGATCTGTCTTGCTAGAAAGAAAGTTAAAATAACACAGAGAACAGCGTCCAATCTGCATACTGCTCTCTGAAGTTAGATTTGGATTTTCAGAGCCTCAGTACAGTATTGCACAGCTGTGGGATTCTGGCAAAGGAATGTGTATGCTAAATGTAAGTTAAAGGTATTTGTGGGCCCGAGTGGTTTCATTGCTACTAGTCTGCTTTTGTGAAAGAATAGTTGCATTTCTGTGTGGTTTATGTTCAAGATGCACAGGGGGGTGGTGGAGTCTCCATCCCTGCAGGCTTCCTAGAAATATGGAGATGTGACACTGAGGGACATGGCTAATGGACGTGGTAGGGGTGGGTCAATGGTTGGACTAGATGATCTTCGAGGTCTTTTCCAACCTTTATGATTCTATTCTATGAAGTGGATTTTCTGTCCATAGCTTCTTGTTTGGTGACTGCCAACCCAAAGCGGTTTCAATCACATCAAAAGCTGCAAGCTGATGTACGGTGGTGTGGGAAAGGTCTGCTCTAACGGGCTAATAGTGTAAGGCACATACAATTAAATACAAGTAGGGCCAGCAGTTGAACTGTGGTGTTAGGGCAGAGAGGACGTAAAAACCCCAGGATCAGTGAATAACGCAGCAGGCAAACCAGAGCTGAAACTGGTGGGGTAAAATCTGAACATCATTGCTTCACATGCTTGGTGGCTGGTAGTATTTTGGGATGCATAATGCCATTGCACAGAGGAAAACAAACATTTCTGACTGCTACAAAGCTGTCTTCTGAAACCTAGTACAGTTGCATAGATCTGTGACCTGAAGCAGGATCCTTGTGTTACCATAAAGTGACTAAGACTCATGAAAGGAAGTCAGGTGGGGCTGCACAGCCACGCAGTGTCCTTACAGGAGAATGAGTCAGGGATGTCAGTCACACTGCAAAAAGATTTATCTTCTGGAGAGATCAGAGATGGTTGGGCATCTCCCAGCAATAGCTCTCATTGCCTTGACCCTGTGGGTTATAACCAGTGCCTTAGATGTCTATAAGATGTGACTAAGGCAGCAAGGTGACCAGTGCCTCTGCTTGGTGTCCCCCTGGTAACCCCATGCTTTTGGAAATTATCAGCAGAATCTGAACTTAACGAGTACAAAGTCCTTTCAGACAGGTGTGGGGAAATGCCTCACTTTCCAAGAATCCTCCTCTGTCATAATAGCTATGCATTTTATTTGCCTTACTACTGTGTGCCCTCCCATGAAGACACAGACGCCCAATGGCAGGTCAGGTCCCAGAGGTCATGAGCTTTGGAAACTAGACCTTCCCTTCCAGATTACATCTGTAATTGATTAGGTATTCTTAAATTCTGCATCCACAAACTAAAGTCTAACAGTATGCAGGAGCATAGTGGAAATTCACTGCCATTGGTCCTGCTTTTTGTCCTCGCATCTGCTTAAAATAAATAACAAAAAAGCAACTCTTGGGGTTAATCCTGATGGAAAGGGGAGCAGGATGTGGTCTCCAACTGCTTTCAAACTCAGTTCTGAGGAACTGCAAAACTTTGGCAATTGTAGGGAGGAAAACATGCGTGTCTTGTCTTTGTTCCATTAGCATCCTCGTCTCCCAGAACCTTAGGCATGTCTCTCATACAGAGAACAAGAATGCCCCTGGGGAAAGTACGAGGTAGCAGTTAGAAACTGTCTTCTGTGATACATTCCATGAATGAGGATTTTACAGTTTGTAAATCCATGCTCTGCTGTCATGCACTGTGCCAAGCAGTGGCATTTGACTTTGTCAAAGCTGCACAGGTGTAGCTGAGGTCTGATTTTTGCTCCAAGAAAACACTGCAGGCACAGTAGCTAAGATACCTCTCCAAGAACTGATGTCAGTGGGTGTCCATCTGTTAGTGGGGTAAGGGCATCTGCCGTCTCCCTTTATGTGGGATGAGGATGCTGGACATTAAAATACGAAGGTAAATGGAGAGATATTTTCCTACGAAACATCTAAGGAAGAAGCTGGGTCTGTGTTCCCATTTCTGAACCTGTTTCACTCCGGGCTCCGTTATCCAGAGCAGCTGGCATAGGGCTGTGTTGTCTCACCCATGCCTTGTGCTTTAGGGCAGTAAGGGAAGGTGGGCTGCATGCAGGAGAACAAGTGTTGGACAACGCAAAGTGCAAAATCCACTGGCTGCCCCAAGGATGGTGATGTCTGCAGAGAAACAGGAGCATCAGATGAATGTTTTTGATCAAAATATAAGTGGAGCACATTTCTCTTGGGTATTTGTGTGGGAAATGGCAGCAACCAGCGAGTGACAGTCAGTTAGAGCAGTGAAATGAAGAGCCTGGAGCAAACTGCACGTGGAAGATGTGGCAACTGTTAAGGAAGTGACTGTAAAAATGACTTTATTGTTACTCAGTAGCTCCCCTCCTTTCTTCTGGGTTGACACATTGCTTAGAACTAACAAAAATTGTCAGCTGGATTTCATGTTACCTTATGCCTTCACAACAGCTATGTACCAAGCACTGACTCCTTATTCCAGGGGACGATTCTAGATGCAAGAATACAGCTGGGAGATTTCAACAGCTTACAGGATGCAGAATCAGAACAGCGAAGGAGAGCTCGCTGACCTGGTATCAAGGAAGTCAAACCATCGCAGCAGTCCAAACCAGTGTTGCAGGGACCCTGCAGTATTTGTGCTCTCTTCTGCGAGCAGCACAGAGCGTGCCTTTCTTAACAAGTCCTGTTTCCAGGGCATCATTAGTGTTGATGGGAAGTACTGATGATGTTCTTGGAAAAGGAGCTGAACGAGGCAGAACCGTGCTGGCATGTGGTCCCTGAGAAGGGGAGGAGGTAGCACAAGCTGATATATTTCAAGTGAAAAGGCATTAAATCAATGGGAAAAAGAGTAGTTGTTCCTAGTTTGGAAGAACACATTCCAGATGATGGGAAGGAAAGCCCATTTTTCAAGAGGAATGTGGCTGGGCATTTTTGAGCTGAAGGATCCTAATAACCAGTGATTATCATACAATCATTAAGGTTGGAAAAGACATCTAAGATTATCTAGCCCAACCATCCACCTGCTACCAATACTGCTCACTGATTACGTCCCTCAGTGCCTCATCTCCACATTTCTTATACATCTCCAGTTATGGTGACTCCACCAACGCCCTGGGCAGCCCATTCCAGGGCATTACTGCTCTTTCATAGAAGTTGTTCCTAATATCCAACCTGAGTTGGATTATGTTGACTTAGAGGTGAAATCTAGGATAATGTTGCTTGAAATTTCTAGGGACAAACTGATGTAAGGCAGATTTCTGCTAGTCAGCACAACAGCTCACTGTGCCATGACTCAGGCTTTGAGGAGGATGTGCGTGTCAAAGATCATTTATGGCCCATGGGGAGGACAGAGACATCCAAACGCTAATAAAAGGCTGAAAAAGGAAGAAACAGAGAATGTTTTCCAATTGTAATTTGGGATGAGCCCAAAGGACACCCGTGAGAGAGGCAGGGGGAGTGAAATGTCAAAATACAGCTTTCCAGCAATGCTAGTTCATTGCGCTTTGTAAATAATGGTCAAAAGAACATCTTTATGGTACATCAGACATGTGCTTTGTGCCCACAGCCATAACTTAAATGCCATGTCCTTGCCCAAAGGAACTTTCCGTTGAACTGAGCCTCTTTATAGATAAGAGAACTTATTTAGTGGTAAACAAATTCACTTGGTTTTCTTTTCCACCCATACAAGCAATTATCAGACAGGACATGAAATTGGACCAGTTGGTTCTTATCAGGTTCTCTGATTCATTCTCCTCTGCTGGTGCTGCCCAGAAGGATGTTTCTGCGAGCACAGCTGGGCATCTTGAGATGGATTAACAACACACTTTGGTAGGGGAATTTAATGCCCACCATCTCTGAAGCCTTTGCATTGAGAACTCCAGGTGGTTACGCAGTCATTGCCTGCGCCCTGCTCCTTCAGTGTGGATAAGATGGCATGGGGTGAAGCAGTGCCTGGATTTGGAGGCCAGAGTGGCACCTTCTCTCAGTGCTCACCTGGGCCACATAGTGAACTGGTTGTATGGAGCACTGGGAAGAGGGTGATGTGATGTGTGACATCTAGCAGCTCCTGTCCATGTTATGGGGATATTTCTGTGCTGCAGAGGCCAACACAGGCAGCCCTTGTAACATGGAGTTGGTGGGTGAAAAAGAGAAGCTGAAATGTCATGTTTCTCAAAGTTGACTTCCAGAAGTGTAGACTCCAAGCTGTGATACAAACTCATGTTATTGCTTTCCTCTTACATCGGTTGTGTTTTACCCAGTGCTGCTCATGACATAATACCCTCAGTGTCTGCGTCAGCCTTGGTGCTTGTGAGCAGATCTGAGAGCCCAGCAGGGCTGGTGCAGGGCTCAGTGCTTTTAGTTGCTTTGTTCAGAAGCACTGAAAGCTAAGAAGTTTGGTTTTCTGGTCGTTATTTCACCCAAGATGTGTCCTACCATGCCTGCCGTGCCTGTTGCCTTCCTGCTAGATGTGTGGCATATTTTCTGTATTAAAACAGGCAGTCACATACATCTTCCTCAGCTAAATATGTTTCTCAATAGTGGGTGTATGAGAATGTCATCCTCATGGAGTGTTTCTGTCAGCCTTCAGTTTCTATGGCTCCTTAGTCCTGCCTCACCTTGCAGTGCTGGGAGCGGTGTTTGTGGAGAGCAGCACCCCGTGCTCTGCCCTCCTCTCAGAGATGTGGGGGAGATGTGGTTGTGTGCAGCTGCAGACCAGTGTTTGCACAAGGAGAGCAATAAATTTCCAAATGTCATCTCGTTAAATCGTGCCGTTTGGTCTGAGATTCTGTCTTGATCTTGGGAATTGTTTGTTAATAGTTAGGAAGGTCTTGGCAGATTCTTAACTGGTTAATAAATAACTCAGAAAAGAGAAGGTTTCTTTTTTTTTAAATCACATGTTAGTTTGCTTTATTTTTAATGATATTCCTCATGTGCCCTATAAAAATTCCTTGAGAGCCTATGTCAAACAGCAGTAAGCTAATGGCATTGAGATCATTTATGCTTCTTTCAGAGTCAAGCTAACGCAGCTCTGTTATTGTCTCTTGTCTCCTATGGAATATGCTATAGGTTTAATATATCCTATAGCTATTAAAGATTGAAAAGACCCATGGAACTTGGTCACAGTCTGTCCTCTTGCAAAATCAGATTACAAATACCACGTGGTGTCATCTCAGGTATGAAGTGCTTTTTGCCAGAGGAGATCAGCTTATTTTTGTAATGGCATTTTGGAGAATTACAGCCCATGAATTTGGGATTCTGTAATTGATTTTGTTTCTTCATATGCTGATACAGCCCAAGAAGAGAGTGTTTGGTCTCCCATCCCCTTGGATTATTTTGTGAATGTTTCTTTCATCTTAGATCACAGACAGACAAGCATCAGCTCACGAAGTGTCGTGTACCAGCTACTGAATATAGAGCTGTAAGGAGCAGAAGACGCAGGCTCTGCTTCTTTAATTAGTACATGCATCTGCGTTCTTAGCTGATCAGAAGTCCAAAAGCATAAGGAGTATTTGGCCCAGGACACTGATAGCCATGCAGTGAGATCATCAACAATTCCTTCCAAGAGTAAAGGTTAAGGAGTTCTCCTCCTAGATCCCAAAATAGAATTCCTCTTGAAAACCCTGATAGTTACACTATTTCCGTATCTCATAGCCTCTTCTTGCCATTATGGGAAAAGTTTTGGAGTTTATGCCCTAATGCACGCAACTTCCAATAGCCCTTCACCTGTGACTGAAGCAGAGTGGTCTCTGCACTTTTGCTGTCCCACTGCTGTGCAAATGTTCCTCGTGAGCTGCTGCTTCTCCATTTGGATAGCTCTGCAGAGGCAGTAGGTGGCCTTGGTGCCCAGAAGGCACTTCTCTTTGCTGGTAGATGCAAAGGTTTGAATAATGTATATAAAGGGTAAGATATAAAAAAAATGGAGAGAAAAGTTTGCATTAGCTTTTATTATGCCCTGAGGAAGGCACATTAGGGTTTGTTAGGAATGGCAGAGGAACATCTGCCTGCAAATAGGAAGAGCAACATGAAACAAAGATTGTTCTGTGTGGGATCACCCTGTGCTCTGTTGGTGGCTGTTCTCTGGCAGAGATTGAAACTCTGCAGCCAGTGTGGGTGTTTCTCTAAGCAGGTACGGCCACAGGGAAAGCAGCTGAGAGACTGGTTGCATGCTCTTGCCAAATGTGAAGTGTCTCATTTTCAGGAACGAGAGCGGTGCTCATTCATTTCACACATCTTAGCTCATCCATCCATCTTTTGGATGTCTGCTTGAGCATAGTAGCTTTAACAAGTCTGAAAAGCAGCTCTGCAGAACGACAGGCTGTATGTGCAGAAGCATGGAGTGTCTGCTCCCCACAGTCACTTGCCTGGCACCAGCCCAGCTCCAAGTCTTTGCCCCCCTCCCCCCCTTCCCCCAGCACAAAGAAGCTGTTTGCCATTGGAATGGGCCGTATTCCTCAGCGTCCCGCTTGGCCTTCCCCAGCTGGGATGGGCTGAACTGGCTCAGGAAATGATCTTTTGAATTCCACTGGAAATTGGATGCTCTGTGGGGAAGGGGAAAACCCTGTTGTCCCAGGAGTCACATCACTGAATCTATACTTGCAGTCTGAAATGATGTAATGAGTGGGTGGATGAAGTTAACTCTGTTGTGCAACTCAGTTTTGTCACGCAGGTGAGGGCAATGCAGTCTTCTGGAAAATCCCTGACCCCCGAGAAACTCCAACTTCTGCCTTCTACTGACATTAATCTGTCAGCCTCAGGCAGCTTTTGGGGCTAGGGTTACAGCCATGGTTTGCGCTCAGAACAAGAGGAGCCTGTCTGCTAAATTTACTTTTTGGTTAAGAATAGGTTAACTACACATGTTTAATTCTCAATATGATAAAATCCAGATCTGGCATGGTTTCTAGTCTTGTCTTAAGCTCAGTAATACTCACAGACTTAATTTTAATACCAAATGCTTATTCTGAGCTTACCTATAAAAGGATGCAGAGATGTGGAAGTGTTTGCTGTGGACACAGCCCTTATAGAGTGAGGCAATGCCTCACTGTCTTGTACCTCTCCCAAGCCCCCGTGGGAGGCACAGACCCTATCCTACTATAATGACCCTTTCTAGGCCTAAGACAAAGAGAAGACCTGGCCTCACCCTTAGCTTTCCCACTGAACTCTGTAGGACATAACAATAAATCCTCTTCTAAACCCTGATTCTGCATTCAGGAGTTGGGCAGAAAACAACCACGATGGATGTGTGTGCCTGCTCCTGGGTTTTTGGGTAATGGATGCTTTATGTTAAGAGAAACAAGGATTGAACATTTTGGGTTAATTCTACGTCTACCTACCTCATAAATTATATTTAGATTGCCCTTTTCAGGTGTGTCCTTTCTATCTTTAAGTTTTGGGTTGGAAATGTCTTTAGCCCAGGGACTGCACGGCAGGTGCTCTGGTCATATGGGCTGCCCAGTAGATTTTATTTAAGGCAGTAGATTTGTATCATAAACTATTGGTTGGCAGCGCCGTGTTATTCCCATTTCTGCACTAAGTCTTATTTGTCTGTACCTTCACTGTGAATGGGAGTGGAGAATTCTTTTCTCCAAGCTGAACCAGTTTTCTTTCCCTGAATTTACAGCACTCCCAGGCAGCTAAGTAGTTGGGATGGGGCCTGGGCACATTTTGGCAGGGCAGAAGGATGGCAGTAAGCAGCAAGGGCTGCAGATATCTGAACCCTGCACTGCTGCTGAATGCCTTGTGCCTGCGCCCAGAAGCCCCAAGGTGCCGTGAGAACAGAGAGCTGGAAGAGGGCTGCAGGGGCTGGGTGATGCCACATACCAGCACTGCTCATCTCCAGTCCCTGCATACCAGTCACATTGCTGTCCCAAAAGGGGCATACTGGAGCAGTGTTAACTCAGGCCTGGTATGCTGGCAGGAATAGATGCACAGACATATAGTTGCCCCATACTTGTCGGGTTTGGAGATGCAGATTTGTACACTGCATGTTATACACACTGCAGTTGGTCACACAAAGTAAGTTGGCTCAGGGAAAATGGGATACCTGTCCCAGAAGAGATATTTTAACTCTCTCCAACTTTTTCTTATCCTTGGAGTAGACAAAGGGAACTAAGGACCCCACCTTGTAATTAAAGGAATCAAGAGATGAGGTGCATGCAAGACAATCATTCCTAATTAGCAGCTGCATGGTTTAAATGCCATCTGAATTTTCCTTCTCCATAGTGAGGTGAGAAAACACCTTGGCTGGGAGAGAGGAACCTGGTTCATTTGCATTGAGAGAGTCCCTTGATGTCTCCAAGCAGTGACTCTCAGCCCATGAATTCCAGGCACTTTTCAGTCTGAAGTGCACACCAGGCACCAAAAACACCAGATGTCCAACTCTCTGCCCTTTCCAGGAGCCATAACTACAGGGCTTGGGCACATCTTTCTGGGTTTATACGTATATATATAAGTATTCTGTGAGTTGTTTTATGTCCCTCCTGATCTGTGACTTCACTGGATGGTCTTTGGAGAACAAGTGGACTATTCTTGGACACCATCCTCATCCTAGAAATCATAACGCTGGCAGCTACCCGAGCACTCTCTTCTTGGACTCAGGCCTATCTGCGGTGCTCATGCACATCAAAGGAGCTAACTCATGCTCCCAAGGGATCTGCTCTCCATTAAGGAGCCAGGTGTCCTGTCCTCATGCATCGAGCTGCTCACCACTTCTCCTCTCACTCCTCAGTTGCATGTTGCCCGTATCTTTAAAAGGGAAAAGGCATACTGGGGAAAATAACAGAACAGCCTTTAGGTTGTAAATCTAATAATTCAGTGGATGGGATTTCAAAGCCTCCTGAAAACTAGAGTTCCATCTATATAAAATTAATGAGCTTCTCTCTTGTTAATTTGAAGAAGAGTCTTTATGGTTCACCTCCATTACCATTTCCTTTATAGGGGTTATTTCTCTACTGCAAATGCACAGGGCAATGGCTCAGACATAGGACGGTCTCCAAATGTATTTCTTGAAGGAAATTAAGTGAAATGGAGGCAAATTACTAATTGTTCCCGTGCAGAAAATAAATAAATAAATAAATTACGGTTTATTTTGCTATCAACCAAACCTGTGGGATGGCAAGATGGGACCCCTCAGGACAGCAGTGTGGTGGCTCTAGTTGCTTTTCATGCTGGCACTCATCCAGGCTTGCACTGGATGCCTTTGCTGGCACAGAAAGCACCTAAGGGCAGGTTTTCACCTGTACTTCAGGGGCAAAAGGCACCTTTGGCACTAGAAGAAGCAGCCTCCATTCATCCTGCCATCACACCGGCTCCTCTCCTATGTGCAAGCGCAGGAGCTGATTAGATAAGTGACCTGGGCTAAAGCCAACCTGGAGGGAGGGACCTGTGAGATCAGAAGAGGGGTGCGTTTATGTTACTGTCACTGCAGGTGTGGGCTGGCTCTGTGTATTCATGAGGTCCTGCAGTGATGGACACAGAGCTGAGCTGAGCAATGCTGTGCCTGGGTGCTCCAAAACCAAAGGGCTTCATCTTGTTCTCTCTGTGACTTTTTGAGGTTATCTTAATTAATTAAACAGCTGATGGAACAGCAGGGCAAACAATGCAAAAACTGCTATGAAAAGGCTTCCTCATGTGCCCCGATTCTCATTAGCATAATTAAGTCTCCTCTGAGACTACAGAAACTTCATCAGGTTGCTCTGAGACTACAGCAACTTCAAAGCAGAAGAGATTTTACAACAGCAAAGTTTATATCAGAGCGCATGAAATGCTGATGAAAAGACTTTCCTTTCCACAACGCCTCTGAGGTCTCAAACAAAAGCTTTGTTATTGTTGTGCGATGGCTTTTTCTTGCGGCTGATCATTCTGACGGGGAATTCACCTCATTTTTATTAACTTTTGGCAGGAAAAAACAGCATTTCCACAGTGAGAACTGAAGCTGGACTAGGAAAAGGAACATGGATAACTCCAGCATGATTACTGGGGAAAACCAAAGCACACAGTGAGCAAAGAGTCTCTTTGGCTGAGTGCTCTAACACATTACTGTGTAAGCACGAGTTTTTCCTGAGATCTTATATCTCTTCAGTCAGTTCAGTTCCACACTGACTCCATGCACATGTCTTCTGAGAACCTTGCTTGGGTAAGGAGATGAGCACAGAGCCTGCTTTTGAGGGCTTTGCTCCATGAGTAGCATTTATTTGTGTAAGCACCGTCATATCAGAGAGTTTTGAGGCTTTGGGGCTGTGGATGTGGAGCCTCTGAGCAGCTAATAGTGGTTGGTTTTGGAGGTGATGGATACTGAAGGATGAGGAGTCTGAATGTGATGCTGGGACACTCTGCAAAGCGTAGCTTTGTTCCGGGAGGTTTTTTCCTTCATGTGAACTTTTCTTCCTGCAGATGGGTTTCAGGAGTTGGCAGCTGTGTTCAGAGCAGATTCCAGAGATATATGGGTGCTGTGGTTGGGTCAATTACCCAAAGCAAGTTCAAGTTCCTTTCCTGGTGTTTCCCTGTCTTGCAGATAGCCGGCAACCTGCTAGGGTGTCTGTAATGCTGAGAACAACCGTTGTCTGGAGATGTTGGACTTTCTGGAGCCTGGCATTAATGAGAGTCACTGCTGCCTGTCTGTGGGGGAAACCACTGGGACAGATCACTCTGTTGAAGGCTAATTTCCATAGCACAGAAGTGAGTCTCCAGCAATTTATCCTTAGCTTACAACTGTAGCAAATAGGTCAGGGAAGCTCTAGTGTGTTCAGAAAGCATCCCTCAAAGCATGGAAGTCAACCAGTGGAGTCAGAGTCTCTGGAGGTATTTAAGGAAGGGGTAGATGTAGTACTGAGAGACATGGGTCACTGGGCAATATTGGTGTAGGTGGATGGTTGGACTACATGATCTTAGAGGTCTTTTCAATCTTAATGATTCTATGTTTCTTGAATCCTTTTATCCTGGAGATGCAAAGGAAGGATGAAGAGTCTCCATGACCAGCACTTGTTCTCAGTCTCCCAGTCCGCTCTGTACTTGCAGTGAGCACCTGCACAGCCTCACAATCATAATCTTTTCCTGTCAAAATGAAAAAACTGCTCTGAGAGCATCCCTAGGTCTTGGCAGGGCCATTGCCAGGCAATGTTCCTGCTGATGTTGGGTAGGCAATGAGCTGCTAGTGTGTTGGTGAGTCACGTCTCAAACACGGAGCTGCCAAACAGGCTGTGCAGTGTATCAATGCTCAGGGCATCGTGATTAGGTAGCTCAGTTTGCTGGAGGAGGGCAAAGGCATGGTTATTTATAAGGCAATGTTAGTGTGATGGTGTTCTTCTCCTAGGGAAGCCCATTGCTGCCCGTGGCTGCAGCCAGGACCTCCCCAGGTCGGCACTGACAAAACTTCAGATTGTCTCTTACCATTTCATCACCCGTTCCTCACTTTAGCTAACCTCCTTTCTGTTCAGTTATTCCTTGCATGAAGACTTCTGCTGACTGGGAAAATACTGGAAGTCCCACTTGGCTGCGATCCTCTTGATTCCATCTTTCTTAAGATTGAGAACCCATCCCCTGTGTGAGGCAGGACGTTGAGTGCTGGGGCTCTGGGATCTGCTGGAAGCAGCCCTCTGCATGCACTGCTGAGTATCACCGTGCACAGCCAAACCAGCAGCACTCTGCAGCTCCTGGCTCCAGCTGAGGTCTGAGCAGAGACTTCTGCACAGCCCGTTGTTCAGGCTGGGGCACATTCCTGGGAGCAGCCACTTACCCTTTCATAGTTCTTGCTTCAGCTGCAGTCAACTGAGGCATTTCTTCCCAGAGAACAAATCTTTCTTATCAGTCACAACCCAGGTATATTAAAGGATGGCAAAGCAATGGAGGGGGAGCAGGGACGAGGATCAAACCTGTCCATAGCATGCCCTGCCTGTGCTGAGCCCACTGCTCATCCAGGAGCAGCACTGGTGGGGGCACCATGGAGCTTTTTTTCCCCAGAAAATATTTTGAGACTTTCTAATATTTTTCCTTAGGTGAGGAAAGATGTGTGAATAAAGCAGAAAGGACTTTCTGTTCTTTTCTCTGCAGGGCTTTGAAAAGCACCCTCCATGAAAAAGCGGCCCTTGAGTTCAGGTTTGCAGCAGCCAGGGCAATTATCCAGCTGTATCTCACATCTGCATCTCTCAAGGAACCTCTGGGTTACTCAGCCCTGCATGGTTTCTTTTCTCATAGTCACAGACGTGTGTTTCTGTGTGGTTCATTTACGTGTCCTGATTCAGGTGTTACTTTTAAAGCAGTATGTTCTCAGGTTGGACTGAATTCCCATTCATGCCCATCCTGCTCAGCATCTTGTGGTTTTCTGAAAGGAGAACAGAGTCCCTCAATGCCACGTGATCGACATTCAGCCATTTCTGCCTTTAGAGACCTCTGTAAATCTGTTTTACATCTGAGCATATGCATATGAGCTGAGAGAAAGTGCAGAGGGAATTGGTGTCAAGAAGGGGAGAACTGCCTTCAGTTCTCTACAGCCATTTTTTTTTTAATATCTTTTTTCTTTTGATGCTGATCTCTATTGTTTAAGGAAATCTCTGCTAGGAAACTGGGACTGGGGAAAAGGAAACTCAAAGACAGAGCAGCCAAACCCTTTGCAGGAATCTGCTCCCTCCTGAAGGTTAAAGCTTGTCATTTTTTGATTTGCTGGAAATGATTGGTGTTTCCTTTGTTCTCCTTTGCGGTGGCTGCTCTGATAAGCCCTGAGGGATGCTTTCCTTGGACAGATCTGGAACAATTACCGAGAAAGAAGTAAGGAAAGTAAACACATATCCTGTTTTTCCTTATGCCATTTTTGTTAATCAGCGATTTGACTTGGGGCCCTGCCTCTCTCATTGTTGAGGACTTTATACAGCTGCAAACCCAGAAATACCATCCATTGCAGAGTTATGTGATCTGACTTTTTGGTTTTTGGAGAGTTGGCCTCTGGGGCTGGTACAGCTTAGAGATGAGAGCTGTTTTGGAGCCTGACGGGAGGCTTATCCCCAGCACAGAGCCCTTTCTACATGCCACAAAGAAGTAGAGAGACTTTCTGGTGGCTTATGGGCTGTAGCCAGGTATGTGATGTCTCTTTGCTGGGCTTCCAAGCAGAAATGTCATACAACAGCCCTCGCCTCCTAGCAGTGCTCTGAGACTTGTGTGTATGTTATGAAGTGCTGAGATGCATGGAGGTGAACCCCTCCTTGGAAAGGCACAGCTTGAGTGCTTCTGACCTCTGTTTCTTTGAGCTGCAGGGATGAGCCTTGGAGATGATGCTCCTTGCCACAGTTTACTTACAGTGCAGTTTACTCAGTCCCAGAAAGCTGCGTGCATCTGTGATGGCGGAGCAGCTGTTAGGGCACAAGGCAGGAAGAAGGGACCACAGTCTGTCTGTGCAGAGCTCAAACCAATGTGAGCATTGCTGTGGGGCCCGTAGCTGAGTGACCCTCTTGTCCTATGGCTTCGTGTCCCAGGCCGAGTTGCAGCACGCTGCCCTGTGCTGTGCTGGCTGTGCACACAACCCAGCAAGTCCAAGGGAACATGAGGAGCCACCGACCCCATCCCTTCCTCCTTCCCCAGCCCCTACAGCTAAGCTAATGGTGGTGGCAGTGCACACCCTCAGTGCACTCCTAGATGCTTGGGATGCCCCAGAAACCATCCCTGCTGTCTTTCCCAGTTGGCACACAGCTGATGGGAGCAACTGGAGGGAGATACCAGCGGCGCTGCTCATAGAAGTCCAGATGAAGGACTGGAACACCTGTTGGCATCAGGAAAAATGTTTGCTATGGGACATTAGGAATTACACCCTGTGCTGCACGTGGCTACCCACGTGCATAATTTCCTCATCACTGCAAGTTAAAAAGGCAGGTGATGGATGGGGCAGAGTAAGCCAAGAGCACAGTGAAGGCAGCAGGCTCAGCCCTTGCCAGGCAGAGGAGGTGATGTCTTGCAAACTGTTCTCTTCAGTACCTGGATGTATCACTGCATTGCAAAGCATCTCTTCATTGTGCAGATATAAAACAGATGCTGCTTCCTCTTTGACTTAGATAAAGCCCCACAGCAACAAAGTGTGCTGTGAGAATGGATCCTTCCATTCAGAATAAGAATAGACATGTTTTTAAAATGCATTGTCTGAATTTGTGGCCATAGGAAAATCAGTGACAGTTTTTCTGTCGAATTCCTCTCAGAACTCAGTGCAGTTTCAACCCTGAGCAAACCCAGTCCAGGCCAAAGGACCCCGCCACTGAGCTGGAATAGGTGCATGATGAAGAAATCCATCTGTCACAAGCAGGGGATGTGGCATCACGTAACTGCTTGGCAGGGAGCTGGTCCAAGGGGCGAGAGCTGAGCTGCTGGCAGGTGCAGAGCCTGAATGTCTCTCCCATGCTATGCCCACCAACACAGCCCCCATCCCAGAGCTGCTGGGAGTTGGTGGCTGCGGGGCTCCTACCAAAAACTCTGCATCACTGCTGCATTCTCTCTTTTTTATTTTTACATAAAATACCTGAGATGCTTTGGAAAAGGACAAGTTTCCAGAAAGAGCTGAGCCCTTATCCTGGGAAAATCAGCTGCCAGAAGTGTGCGTGGCCAGGTCACAACCTTGCTCCTCATCCCTGGCTGTTTTGGTGCTGGTTTGGTGTGCATCTCATGAGGTACATGCAGGCTAAGGGACTTGCTGGGTCTTACTATGTGTGTGTGTGTGCAAAGCCTGGGATGGGGCTTTTCAAAGGGAAGGGTTAAATGTCAGGACAAAAGGCTGGTTCTCTCCACCATAAAAGAAAGGCTTTAATGTCCTGTTAAGTTTCGTAACATCCCCTGCATCTGAAATTTCTTTGAGCCCAAACCCAGCCTGGGGGCGTAATGAATTCAGCGTGCTCCCTTTATTAGACAGCTCTGGTTTCTGCAGTTTTGTAAACATCCCCAAATCCACGTGGCACTGTAGTAGCTGTCTATCAGCTGCTTATCTCCAAACATGAGAGGAATCCTGGATCCTGCTCCCAGTCACAGAAAACAAAGCATCAGGATTCAGATCCCAGCCTTGCTTATGGGAGGGAGGCTCACCAGGTGCATGGACTGGGTCTCAGCTAGGGCGAACTCAATGTCTTGAGCACCTGCTGGGACACAGCCCTGTATGCTTAGTGCTGGCTGTGCTCCCAGCAGTCACGGGATTGGAATTCATCGCCAGAAATTGTCTGTTAAAAATTAAAATATAGGCAAATAGCCGTAAATCAAGGTGGGTTGTGAGGAAGTGTGTGTTGGTCTAAGAGATTGTTTTCAGCAGCAAGTCGGTGCCAAAGGGCTGTGCTGTGAGCTGAGGGTTGGCCTGGCAGATTTAGGAACTGGAGCTGTTTAATGGAGTCTTTTTCAAGCTGCATTTCATGGCTGCAGGGCTGTTTGCTCCAGGCCGAGCTGAGTCTCAGGGGTGTTGCTTTGTTGTTTGTTGTGTGGTGGGTTGTTTTTTTTTTCAATCCCATTTCTTTCTTTAATGGCTGAGATAGCAGGTTTAGGTCTGAATCTCCTGGGAAGATTCTAAAATTGGTATCTAAAAAAACAATAGATTTTGAGAATTACAAATGCTTTATAGAACCAGTACACACTTTTAATTTGGAGACAATTCTGCAGATGTAGCACATCACACCACATCTTGGCAACTGTTGTCTCTCCTTTTTAATTTGCTACTAAGAATGCACAAAAACAGGAGTGTCATTCATTAGGAACCCTTCTGCTTTGTTCCCCTTGTGTGTTCCTTGCATGCTCTCCTGACCCTTTCCAGTGGTGCCCAGGGATCTCCACAGCACCCTTCTGTGTTTCTGCACACTGAGCAGGCGAGTGTCTGGTGTGACACAACCCAAGGAGGTTGTGGATGCCCTGTCCCTGGAGGCATTCAAGGCTGGGCTGGATGTGGCTCTGGGCAGCCTGGTCTGGTGTTTGGCAACGCTGCACAGGGCTGCAGGGGAGTTGGAACTAGATGAGCATTGTGGTCCTTTTCAACCCAGGCCATTCTATGATTCATTTTATGTGTTGAGTGAGCCAGATCTGCACACCTGCCATCTGCAGTGGCTTAAGATGGAATCACCATGGTTTTCTTGGTCTCTAAGCCCAAGCTCCAACACCTTTTCCACCTGCTGAATACAATGAGAAAAGGCTTGGCTGGGTGTTCAGTGGGACCATCGCTGCTGCAGATGGCATCAGAGGGCAGGATGGGGTCAGAATTGCCATATTGCCCATTTTGCCAACTCTGCAGGAATGGTTATACTGAATGAGACCCTTAGGCTCCTATGTGAGTAGGGACGTTGGCCTTGATCCTGCTGTCCCCCACATTACATGCAAGGGAGTTGCACCTGGCTTAAAGTCCATCTGAGAGGTGAATCAGATGTTTCTCACTATTATTGTTCCTATGGTTGTATATGAAAGAGCAATAGCCCCAGCTTTGTGCTGGGAATCCATGTTGTATTCTGCACAGAGCTGCAGAGAGACATGCTGTGCCCTTGTAAAAGTAGATCTGCTTTTCATTATGCACAGCATTACATTGCACACTAAACAAATTTCTAGACATTTGTGCACCGAGCCTTTTTTACAAGAGGTCTAACCTGAAGCATCTTGCAAAACTTGTTTCTCTGAATTAAAACAGCTATCAGGATTTTTTGGGGGGCGGGGGAAGCTACAGCTCTCTAGGCTACCTGCTTTGGAAGGAAAACCAGGCACCATATGCAATGGAACTATTGCTTGCTCTGTCTCAAAAATGCCGAACTATGGGAGAGAATTCGTCCCACCAAACGCCCACTAAACACATTTTTTAAATCTGGTTTCTCAGCCTTTCAGGAAAGAAGAAGCAAAATCTAACTATGTTCTTCTTGCCTGCTGGAACCGGGCCCCATTTCATGGAATTAAATGGCTAAGGAGAAAAAAAAATATATCCAAGGCAAGGATGCTATTCTCAACAAAGAGAACAGTATATGCAACAGCTTCTGCAGCATTCCTGCAACATGATGTCTTTCCCTGCAGACTCTCAGTTAGGGATTGATTGTCCACACAGAGAATTGCCCAATTCAGAAAGGCTTAAGGCACTCTTCATGAACTGTTTGCTAAGAGGATGAATAGATGGGCATGTGTGTATATAAACCTATAAATCGTGTCTTGTTCTGCCTTGAAGAGGACAGCTGAGGTTGGATTCTTTGTCAACTGATTTCATGCTCTCCAGGCTGGGGATAAAGGCAGCAGTGTTCTGCACGTGGGGTCAGGGCTCACTGCTGCAGCTCCGGAAGGACAGTTTGTGGAAAATGGGAAATAACATTAATTGTGAGTGCTGAAGCTGACAGCAGAACAACATTCACACAGCCCTGATGTGTTCACACTTAAGGGAAAGTCCAGAGTTTGTCTCCTTTGGGTTCTCCTTTATCCCAATGGGATTTTTGATAAGTGCAGTGGATGCTCCGAGCTGGGGCTCAGAACCACCGGGCGTTTGGTGGCACTGCTCTCAGTCCTGTCGTTGCTCACTGTGCCCAGTGCTGCCCCTGCCCAGCGATGATCTGCCTCCTGGGGAATCCGAGAGCTCAGCCCTGGCGAGGCGAATCCAGTGTGCGTGAGAGCCGTGAATCATCTCCCCTCACTTGTGCTGGATGCCCTGAGTGGGGTGCAGAGGATGTGCAGAAGAAAAGGCTGTGCTCATTCCTGTGTAGCTCTCCATGAATCTCTCTGGCCGTTGTGTGCACATTTCCCCACGATGACGTGCGCAATTCCCTGCAAAGCCCAGGCACGATGGGCACAGAGGTGTGGGTTCTGGTGGGCTCTGTTCTGCCCCAGCAGCTGCAGCCTTGCTCTGGGCAGCTGTCACTGCAGCATGGGATACCCTGGGCACAGAGCTCCCTGCTTCTACATTAAGTGCCAGCCATCGAGGGTCAGCTACCTTTTGCAATGTGTCAAAGATTGAGAAGGTTGAGCAAGGAGCAAAAGATCTTTTTTCCCTTGATGGTTTTCAGGGCTATCCATCGTTCCTCCTTTCACTTTCCTTTTCCTATTTGACTTCAAAGGAATAACTCTCAAGTAAGCACTTAAGAAGTTGTTTCCATGTTTGGAATATATCAGAGGTAGTATAGAATAGTGTTTCAGTTTGTTTTGTTTGCACACAAACTCTTAAGACAGAAACTATTACCAGCTACTGCATTTGAAAGTCATTGCCCTGGCTGGGGAAATGAGTAATGGGAGAGAGCTGGAAACACGAACGGGCATCCCATATTTGTGCTGCTTGTGGTCATTCCTTCCCCCCCCCAGAGACCTCCCCATGCCTGCTGGCTGGGAATGCTGCTGCTCGGTGAGCCCTGAACGGCAACCATCCACCACAGATGTCTCCCGGCTCCAACACATTCACTTTGGCAGGAGTATGCTGTTTTTCAAAGAGCTCAAAAGAAACTCCTCCTGCCAACAAATAGAGAGTGTGTTTTTTAGTTCATTTGAATGGGATTTTTCATTCTGGGAGGATTTCTCAGTCTCCCAGAATGCCTCTCTTAGGATTTAGGTTTTATAACATCACTCTTCCTTGCTGCTCCTTGCTAGCAGCAAACCATCGAATTATGCAGAATGACACAGATGAAGCCAAACCAGGCAACCAGTCCTTCTCCTCACCCCTGTGGCCCAGGCAGTGCTCAGCTGGGGGGCAGCAGGAGCTCATCCTGCTTCTGTCACTGCCTCTTTTCCTCTTTGTCAGTAAGTGCATTTGGCTTCAGAGCCAGTTTGGACTGCATAACCATGCAATGTTTGAGAGGGCTTCTGCAAGGGTTCTTATTTATCTTCTGTGTGTCAATGTTTGTCAGAAATTATTTCCCCAAGAGATATAGTTTGCAAATCAGTAGGTTTCCTGTTAGCACTTCCTATTCCTCATGCTTCTGAAAATCATTCATTACCCCCAGTTAGCTTGTGACTGGTATACAGCATGCAGGGATCGTGTCCTGGGAATTTCTGGTAGTACTGCCGGCCTTCAGCCTGTTGCATCCAAAACAAACTGCTTCTGCTTTTCTCCTCCTGTTAAAATAATAATTTGCACTTCAGTAATGTTCTTCAGATCTCCTCTGCAAACATCAGCTCACTCTGCTGCTACACACAGGCATGGTTCTGCCTTGCAGCTGGAGCAGGCGAGGCACACAGCAGGTAACTTGTCTGCAAAGGTCACACCGCGGAGCAGTTGTAATTTGGACAACCTGCTCCTTCCTTCTCGCTCCGGTCATTGCTGTGCAGTCAAAATTAGGAGATTATAATGCACAACCCATGCTGGCGTGCCAGGAATTCTCAAAATCATATTATACTGTCACATAAAATGATGACTCATTTGATAACGCAGCCCACAGCCAGTTCCTTTATGTTAAAATTACGTGGACGAGACTGGGTTGAAAAAGAAAAAAAGAGAGCTTGTTATGTGTGTGATGAATGCTGAGTTAGAGATGCTTTCCTTGAAAGAAATGGGGTGTGGGGGGGTATTTTTATTTTGGCTGAAGCTGAAGGAGTGTTTGTGAGTACATTTGTTGACAGCGGTGCTTGGGACCAGAGACGCTGACATTCCACCAGCAGTAATAGGAACAGCCTCTGTTCATTTCTAAATTGGAAATTCTTCCTTACAGGGGCCCAACCCACCCACTGCCCCCGCCGAAGGAAAGGGCATCCATCTGGGCCGGGCAGACGGGGCACCCCCAGCAGTTCTACGTCTGTGGGACCGCAGTGCCTTCTCCCCGTGCCCTATGGAAAGGGCAAGGAGTAACATGACGTTGTGCATTTTGGTTCTGCGGACAGCAAGCGCTGTCAGTCTGGGCGGATGGACACTGTTCCATGGTGGGATTGTTTGGCCATGGGGCTGAGCCTTTCTGTGGGCTGCATTTCCCTGTCTGCATCGAATCCCATGGGTCACCTCTAGTCTAACACCATTCTGCTCTATCTCCCAGAAAAGGTGCTTTAATGTCCCCAGTTTGGGTAAACGAGCCTCATGGCGGCCACTTTTCCAACAGGCAGCAAGGGCTTGGATCAGGAAACAGCTTCAGTGGCTGAGCAGTCAAGGCCAGTTCACAAAGCTCTTGGCAAAGTGTGGGTTTTCCTACTGTTGGGCTGGAAGCTCCCGCTTCCCTTGATTTCTTAAATGAAAAAAAAAAGAAAGTAAAAGCCAGTTTGTGCATGACCTGGGGGGACCCCGTGCATCCTGTGCTAGTGCTGAGAGCAGGGAGAGAAGCAATGGAAAGTGATTGCTCGCAGCAGTTGGAACGTATGGGTGGCAGGACGGCACGGTGCCGTGCTGGAGGACGCTCTGTACGCACATCCCTCCTAAACAAATACCTCCCAAGTGCGTGCTATGGGAATTCAGGGAACAGCTTTTTTGCTTCTCTCTGAGAGGGAGTGGGGCTTGTTAGTTTTCTGCTTCCAGAGGAGAGGTGCTGAGGCTGGGAGATGAGAAATAGCTGTTCTTATCAGTCAGATGTGCCGTGTCCCCGGGCAGCTGCCTGAGCCAGCAGTTTGGGGAGAGGAAGCACAAGGTGCCAGTGGGAGTGACTTCCATAGGGGGAAGCACGTCTTGCTACTCAGCAGTACAGAAACAAGCTTTTTGCTGTGCAGACAGTAGGAAGGAAACTATTTTGGGGGAAGTTCTTTACTATGAGAGTGGTGAGGTGCTGGAACAGGCTGCCCAGAGAGGCTGTGGATGCCCCATCCCTAGAGGTGTTCAAGGCCAGATTTGGTGGTGCCCTAGGCAGCCTGGTCTGGTATTAAATGGGGAGGTTGGTAGCCCTGCATGTGGCAGGGGGGTGGAGATTCATGATCCTTGAGGTCCCTTCTAACCTGGGCCATTCTGTGATTCTGTGATGTTTTGGTGATACTGCTTGGTGTGTTGATGCTGGATGTGTGCTTGTTGCAGAAGATGCACTTTGTATCACCGGTACCATCCCAGAGTAACTGTGTGTCAGTCTGAACACTTTTAGATGCAGTGATATTTGCATGCTGGAGGTGCACTGGAGGCTCCAACCATCACTTCACATATTTTTATAGGGTATCTTCCTTCTGTAGCCTCTGAGAATTCTCAGGAGCTCCTGCTCAGTGTGGGAGGGCTCAGGGAGAGATGTGATGGAAGTGGAAGTGCTTTGGGCAGTCTCAGCGCTCCTGAGAGCTGGGGATGAAAAGAAATGGATGCTCCAAGAGTCTATTCAGATTTACAGCCACAGAGGAAGAAGCAGAACTGAAGGTGCAGGGGTGTGAATCTGGAGCGAGAGGGGACAGCCCTGGCGCTGTGGAGCAGTGCTAAGTATGGCTCTGGAGGCATACTTACAATACAATACATACATACAATTCATACATACAATTCTGACCCCATCCTGCCCTCTGACCTCCATTGAAGATGGGGATTTGGGGAATCTCTAAAGATGAGAAAAGCAAAATGGATGAGAGAAGTTTTCAGTGGAGCTCAGCTCTGAACATGACTGAAGTGTTGGGAGAAGAGAGCAGAGCTAGGCTCACTGGCAGCACCCAGCACGTGGCTGCAGGATCAGCAGGAGCAGGGGGCTGCCCTGCAGGGCAGGGGTGGACAGATCTGTCAGGTTTAACTTGCTGCTGTTAAAAAGGCTGAGCCTGTCACCACTTACTGCCACCTGTCAGATATGCACTGATGATAGCTGAAAACAGCCATACCTTACATCTCACGTCCCTCATCCTAAAAAACCCAAAGCCTGAAGGGACTGATACGGACAACGCAACTCTTTTGGTGCCCTAAGAAGAGTTACCTGAGGTCGGTATCAGTCGGTGGGAATGCTTTGAGTCCCTACATGTACAGGTATGTTTCTGTGAGAGTTACCACTGGGTACAGCCCATGTCATTTGTGAAAGGTTGATGTGGTGTAGGAGGGTTTGTAGGAGGGTCCCTCTCTGTAACAACCCTTAGGTGGAATTCATCCATGTCTGATTCAGAAGGAAGATTGTCTGTCTGCTCCTTTTACTGTCCCAGATTTGAGAGGCCTGGGTTACACATCCATGCACATCACAGAGGCGATTAAAGCAAACTGGAAAGAGATGTCTTACATCAGTGTAATACAGAATGCCTTTCAGATCCTTTTTCATGAATTGAATTTGGTATGGGGGGCTTAGGAGATGCAGAGGCAGCAGTGTAGTGTGTGTGTCTCAGTGCAACTGGTCAAATGGGCTGAACCCCACACAGATCCATCTGGGGCTGCTCCAGTCAGGGCTGTGCTCTGAGCTGCTGCTGAGTGACCTTGTGTGTGCCTCCTGTGCCTCACTTTCATCACCTATAAAAGAAGAATAATGTCACTCACCTCATCTGTGGAATGGTTTAAGATCCAGTGATAAAAAAACACTGGGGAAGAACTTGGGTGCTATTACTTTTTTACGTCTGGAAGTGAGAATGTGGGTACTAAAGCGAAGGACACATACACAGGTCATCCCATCCCTTGGTCAGCATGAGGGGGAGAGAGGGATGGGGATTTTGCAGTGGAGCAGCCATCTGCCAGGCTTACAGAGGAAATCACTCAGATGTGTTATTGATAGTTACCCAATCTTGCTGGAGCAGAAATAATTTCAACATGCTAAAGAGCTCTTATTCGTGGTGCCTTGCTCTGGGCAGTCCATGTCCTTTCTGCATTTCTCAGGTTGCCCAGAGGTGGTGGTGCCCCATCCCTGCAGACACATGAGGTCAGGCTGGAGGGGCTCTGAGCACTGATGGAGCTGTGGTGTCCGTGTTCATTGCAGGGAATTGGACCTGATGGCCTTTAAGGGTCCCTTCCAATTCAAACAACTCTATGATTCCTGCAGCTGAGGGGCAGCTTTGCCTCGCCTTTCAGTCCCCGCTCAGTGTCATCCTCTGGTTTCCTTGTACTTCCTCACTGTGGTTTCTGGAGAGGATGAAGTCATCCTCACCAAACTATTTCTCATGCTTATTGTTTAGCATTGTGCAAAGTGGTTATTTTAACAAACCCTACGTTCTTACAATGCCAAGAAGTAGGAGTGCTGATTGCGTTCCTGAAGGCTGTCTCCATGTCCTTAAGGATACGCATTGCCATTTCATTGTCTTCTATTTTTGTCCCTTTTTGGGGGGCAGGAAGGGCTGGAACACCCTTGGGTCAGGCAGTGACTGCCTTGCATTGCTGGAGACAGACTGTGGGAGGTGGCACACAGCCGGCACAGGGCTGGCATGCCTGCTGCCCTGGCAGCTGCAGAGCCCCGCTGCGGGAACCCCTGGGTGCTCTTGGCTCCGGAGCCTCGGTTAAGCCCTAAACAACTGCCACTCCCTGCAGAGGGAAACTGCTCAGGATTAGCCAAAGCCTCCCGCTCACGAGCGAAGCAAGGACTTTCCCCTCTGTGGGCACAGCTCTGCTCCCTTCCCCTTCTCCCTGCAGGGCAGCCCCATGCTTGGATCTCAGCTCTGCCCTCCCACAGCTCCTGCACCGAAGCACTGGGAGACACATGCTAACCTGAGATGACAGCAGATGGGGGCAAGGTCTTTTAAGAACAGCTGCTTGTGTCTCCTTTGATAATCCCATTTCTTAACAAATCCCTGCGACGGCACAAAATACTGGATGTCAGGTTTTTCTGTCCCTTCTCATCTCCTGAGCCACACTTGACCTGTTCAGCACGATCTAGGGATTAAAGGCTTGGTGGTATTTCAGCTTCCTTGCAGCAGACCAGAGCCTGCTCTGTGCCAGGCTGCTGGGCTCACCCTCTCATCCCACTTTCTCTGTGTTGGGACACGTGATGGCCTACTGCTCAGAGCAGTGATGGCCTTTCACAGACACTGCACATTGGCATCAGCCTGGTGCCAG
Organism: Lagopus leucura; assembly: GCF_019238085.1. Lineage (NCBI taxonomy): Eukaryota > Metazoa > Chordata > Aves > Galliformes > Phasianidae > Lagopus > Lagopus leucura. The sequence continues at coordinate 6,865,515 of NW_024962278.1, read as the reverse complement.
CTGCAGCACGTGCTGTGGCTCTAATCTTCCCGTTTCTCCATCCTTAAAATAAGAAAACAGCCTCAGGGAGGAGATGCCTGGTGGCATCATCCCTCAGTGGGAGCGGGTCCAGGAGGAAAGTGGGACCCTGTGCTCATCTCCAGTGCGGCCCACTGCTCACTGTCACGGCTGAGCCGGGAAGGCAGAACTGCACCGCGAGTGTCGGCAGCGCTGCGCTCCGGGCTGTGGCTGCGGTGTCCTCCGTCACCATGGCATCGGTGGGCTTCAAGCTAGCGATGAACTGCCCACACAATAATCCCGTTAGTGCCCTCAGTGCCACAAACCGGAGAAGCGGTGTCACCGAGACGCAGAATGCCTCCGCTCGGACTCACAGATGGAAAGGAGGGCAAAACCGCCCAGCTTGATGGGCTCCGGAGGGGTTGAGCGCCTTGGGGCAACCACCGCCGATAGAAGGATCGGCCCCAAGCGCAGAGCCTGAAAGCCGCACCCAGTCGGTTCCTGGGGGCTCTGCCCCCCGGGAAGCCCCCGAGCCCCGCTGACCCCCGGCTGTTTCACCGCGGGGCGGAGCGCGGCTCCGGGCGTCCCGGGAAGGCGGGGAGCCGGGGTTCGGCGGGGCGGGGCGGCGCGGGGCGGGGGGCGGCGCGGCCGGGCTGGGCGCGGAGCGGAGCGCGGCGGAGGGAGGAGGCGGGCGCTGTCCATGGCCCTGCCGAGCTCCGGGCTCCGCCGCGCCGCCGAGCGGAGCGATGGGCAACACGGCGCACAAGACGCTGGCAGGTAGCGGGGGGCTGCGGGGCGTCCCGGAGCTGGAGGCGCCGCGGGCGGGCGGGAGGCGCTCGGCGGGGCGGTGCCGCCCTCGGACCCCGGCGGAGCCGCTCGGAGCCGGGACGGAGCCCCGCTGATGCTCCGCGGGTGGTGCGGTGGGCACGGCGCGGGGATGCTCGGGCGGCGGGGTACGGCTTCGCCCGGGTGAGAGCCGGCGGAGCGGCCAAGCGGAGCTGTTCTCGCTGCTCCGCTAGCGATCCCTGCCTGCCCGGCGGGTCCTGTCAGCGCCTCTCCGCTTCGTTTCTTCCTTTTCTTCTTCTGCTGCTGCCGCTTCTTCTTTTAACGCAACTTTGTAACGCGGGAAGCCACCAGTTGTTAGCAGTCGCCAGAGGAAAACCGTTGGAAAGCAGCTCCGAAACGTTGGTAGCCTGCCCTGCTTGCAACCTGCTTTTTTAGCTAATTCTGCTCTTACACGAGAGCCGTGCAGATCCTTTTTCCTTTGCAAGCTCATAATTGCTGGGCTTTTTCCTCCTCAATGACAGTGGTTCCTATAGAATCATCACTACTGGATCGCTGAGCCCTTGCCTGTCTGTATCTTCAGCTAGTTTGCTCAGCTTCTCTTTGCTGCTGTATTGCATCCTTTGCACTTTGGGCTCCCATGAAAAAAAAGGGTATTAAACTTATTTAAGAAACAGGAGGACCTATCAAGCGCACACAAACCTCTCTGTAATCAGCCAGAGAGCTGAATATAGAAATAAAGGGAGGAATGAATTTGCATTTGGATGTGCCTTTCTAAGGGGCTACTTGGGACCTTCAAGGCACAAAAGAAAGCTTCTGGCTTGTGGTTTGAACCTGTCATTAGGTTTCTAGTTTCATGCTTGTGCATCTCCTCTCACTCTCTGTTACATTTAAATGGGAAATTGGATTCTTTCACGAGAAGGAAGTTTACATTTTTTTAAAATACCTCCCAAATTGGTGCTGTAAGGAGTGCATGACCTTGGAGAAAATGCATTTTGTGGGTCAGCTTTTCAGCTGCAGGCTATGCCAAGGGATGTATGCCAAAAGCCTGGAGAGCCAGGGCTGCATCCTGGGGTCAGCGGAGGGTCCCCTGGTCAGGCTGGGACTTCCCAGAGGAAGGATCTGTGTACCTGCAGGGGTTGGGGTCTCGCTGCGAGCTGTTGTGCAGGAGCTGAGCGTTGTGTCTGCCGTTGCTAGAGCTGTCTCTGCTGAGCAGCCTTCCCATGCACAGCCTCACACACGTGAAGTTAAAAAAAGGGATGACATCAGTACCGCAGTTCTGCGATGAAAGAGTTCCTCGTGGTACTTTTAGAAGTCGTTGAGAAAAAGTTGGATAGAAAAAAAACCTTAAGGCTTGATTTATGTAGACCTCCCAAATCTAACGTTGTGCTCACGGCCTAGAAAGGCTCAGCCCCGTCCTGCCAGGTGGAGGCTGTCTGCAGAGCATTGCCTTACTGGGGAGAGTCCATTCGCAGCCATTTGTCATATTGCGCAAAAGCCACGCAGGACACTTGGATGTTATTTGCTGATGTGCTGACAGATGCCGGCAGAGCGCGTCTTCCCCACGTGGAGCCATGTCCTGTTGCTATGGAGTGATGGTGGTCAGAAGAAGCCGCTGCCCATGGCTGCAGAAAAGATCGTGGACGCTGGCTATTTTGAAGTATAAAAATGTGTCTTGTTGAGCAATTCAGCCATTTTTCATATCGATCTTCTTGGGTGCGTTGTTTCTCATCAGTCACGTGGCATTAGGGAGGGAGGTGGGCTTAGGGCTGCTCTTGGAACAGGAGGTTTGAAAATTGTGAAGTTTTTCCGGAAGATGGAATGATTGGATGGAGTCCTATTTATAAAAGCCACGGCTGTTTAGAATTACTCCAAGATGATCAGTCAGAATTAAGTCTTTCCTCTTCTTTGTCCAAAGTACACCTCTTTTTTCACTCTGACAGGCTGAGCTCTGCATTTTCACTCTTGTTTTAGCTAAGAATGGAATTGCTCATCGCAGTCCAATGGCATTCAATAGTTTATTTAAACATAAAATGAAAATGAAACTCCTTCACACCAATATTTGCTTACTAGTTATATTACATTGACTAATGGATGAAACCTGCAGAAGTTGTTCCACTTTCATTCTTTCCTTCAGACAGGTAAAAGTGGAAAATGACTTTTGTTTCTATTCAGTTGTAGAGAGAATTTGGAGGGACCTTCATCCTTAAGCCCCTGAAAAAGCCAAAAAATCAGCAGTTTGGGTTTTATGCATAAACGAACATGCTCTCCTCAAACAGAGAAATTACATTTCAAATCCTGTTGAACACAATTCAGTTCATTTTTAAATACAAATTTGTTCAAAGAGGCTTTCAGTGCTCGTTGCAGCTCTAAATCCCCTCTGTCCACATTTCCATTCAATGACAGAGGAGCACACGCCATCAGTGTGGGAGAAATTCGTATCGGGAGCTTGGGAAACTTGTGCTTGCCAAGTGCCTCGTGGTTAACACACAATGGATGAAGGCATTGTCAAATTAACAGTAAGGCTTCTACCCGGAGCGGCACTGAAATGAGTAATAGGCACGGGCTGACAAGAGGCAGCTTCTAGATTTGAATTGGTTGAGGAGGCACTGGGGTGGAATTGGCTGAGATGTGTCAGACACGCTTCACGGTGGCCCTGGGGTGCGTGCTGGTGGAAGTGCTCTTATTGTGATGACAGCCGGGTGCTGGGTGGCAGCCCTCCATAGGCGCCCACTCCTCGCCTCCCAGCCCTCCTGGAGCACGCTGTGACCTCGCTGTGGAAATTCACACTTGGATGTCCATAGGCTTTGTGCCTCCTTCTCCTTACCCTTGCCCATTGTTCAGGATAATTTGCGGGCAGGCGATGAGGCAAGAGCGAATTCCTGGTGATTGAGGCAGGTCGTTTTTCTGTCTCCTACAGGTGACGGACGGGCCGTGCAGCATTGCAGCATTGCAGCTGACGGGAGGAACTTGTCCCGACCTGCAGGGTGGGTGGGGAGAACCTGAGCAGTGCATCCTGCTGCGGGGTTGCATGGCCCTGCTGATACTGGGGCTGCTGCGGATGGTGCTAATTTCTCCTTGCTAATTGCTTGCTTTGGGTTAGCAGCTGGATGAGGGTGTGAAGAATAGGGATCCCTGTGACGACAGACAGACTGGGAGAGGGTAAAAGTGCCCTGACCTGGAGAAGCCCTTACATGGAGCAGGAAGGTGTGGGAGATCGAAGGGGTGACAGCTAGCAAGCGGCAAGTGTCCTGCAGTGCTACCAGGACAGCTGGGCAGGAGGGCAGGAGGCGAGCAGAGGACACTGCAGTTGGGATGCAGTTGTTGATCCGGGCCCAAATAGGGCTGTTGGTATTTAACAAAGGAGCCAAATTCCCTTTTAAGAATCCGGCTGGGATTTGGGTGCAGCGCTTCTCCCACAACCGCGAGGAATACCAAGTATGAGTGGCATTTGTGTCTGGTAAACAGGAGAGAGAAAGGGGCTTCTTTTAGGAGAAATGGCTTCAATTTCTTATTTTCTAGACATTATTTTGTACGCTCAAGAAAAATGCTTTTAATGCTGAACTCTTCCCAGCAAGTCAGAAATCCGAGTAGTTGACCTATTTTGGGCTGGTGCATCCATCTCTGAATGGGCTCCAAGTGGTGATGGTCAGGGGGTCCCAGGTACAACAGAGCAGCAGCAATTCTTAGCTTGTGGATAAAAGGTGTCCTTTCTTTGTATCCCTGTTAGTGTTCTGTGGCCCATTGTAGAAATGTACGTTGTTCTTTCGAATGGAGTGAGCAGCAATGACCACTTGGTGGAAAAAAAATCTCTCTGCCTTTTCCAGGGGTAAAATCTCAGCTTCAAGAAGCATTTTTTGTTTAGAGTTGTTCTGTTATCTCTCCTCGTCGTTTAGTTGCCAGTGGTACACTGTAGGAGGAGTTATCAATGCTGTGAGGTTTCTGGTTTGGTTTCAGCTTGACTTCAGCAAAACTACACAATAACACTTCAGGCTGTTCAGATCTGAGTGCAGAAAGTACCCGTTCAGCCCAGTTTTTGGTTTGGATCCAGTTCATGTCTGTGATTACAGGTGTTTGTTCTGCCTCACATAACAGCCCCATTCTGCCTGCTCTCCTGCCTCTCCCATCCCAGGAGCTGAGCTTTCTGGAGTCTGTCACTGATTTTGCTGCCCACTCCCTGTGCGACCTTTGAGCAAGTGGCTTTATCTCCCTGCGTCTCGCTTTGTAGTTGGGGAGGTAGGCAGCGCTGGCTCACTTGGGCATATGAGAGTTAATTAATTAACATGCAGACATGAAGCATCTCCAGGAGAAAGGTCACAGAAGTGCAAAGAATAGATTAATTCACTGCTGCCTTTGTAGCTTTCTGCTTTTCCACTCTTCAAAAGGAAACCTGTGAAACTGCTCAGCCCTCGCTGTGATTTAGAGCTGGAACAGGTTGATCTCCTACTGAGGACTATCTTTAACCAGCCTCGCGCAGCACATACCCAAAAATGTGCCACAGCCAACTGGCGTGATTAATTCCACACTGCCATCGGCATCCGTGGTGGTGCAGCAGTGGGGCTGGGAGGCCAGCACCCGGCAGGGCAGCGCTGCGCTGAGCTGTGCCTGTGGCCCTCGGGGCTGCCAGAGGCTGGCAGCACGTTGCCAAGTGTGTCATCGGAGCAGAGCACGCTTCGCTGCTCTCTGTGCTGGGCTGTGCTTTGCAGGTGCCTTCCCTCCTGTTTTGTTACTCGGAAGGGGAATTGCTGTATGAGGTGGTAGAGGATCCGGTAAACAGCACGTTTTCATTTCTCTGGTAATTGCTACAGGTAAGGACCTGCGTGACGCCATCAGAGCCTTACTGTGGTACACCTCGGGCTGTGGTTGCAGGCAAAGCTGCTGGAGAGCTCTCACTGCAGGGAAAGGAAATTGCTGCTTCCCATCCACGAAAGCTATATGGCCCATGGACGTGCTTAAGTGTGTTTAAGGTGTTTAATTTTAGGCAGTCAAGTTTGAATGTGCAGGAATTAATGTTTACTTGGCGTGCAGAGGATGAGTCACTTGGAAGCTCACGCCATGCTTCTTTTCCCATTCTAGTAAGGATCCTTCTCACATATCGCATACAATGGCTTTTCAATTAGGGACGAAAATAAGCACCTTGCTCCTCATTAGCCCCTCTGCATTTAGCATTCGAGCTGATTGAGTTCCTGAGTTGCAATTTCAGGCATTCTCTGTCCTGCTGCACCGTTAGCCTTGCAAGGAAACATTGGCCTCCTGCTGCCTATGGAGCCTGTCCGTGCCGAGGGCTCACGCAGGGCAGGTGTGCACAAGGTGGGATGTGCCAGGCAGGGGCAGAGCTGGCTGGAGCTGTGAGCAGGGACGTGTGTGGGGTAATGAGGTGCAATGAGGCCAGATGTGATCCCTGGAACACGTGTCAGCTCTCATCCCAGCTTCTACCTGGGGCAGGTGTGCGCAATCTCCTCCATCTCTTTGGCTTCCCATCTGCCTATCCCTTTTGTTCTCCTCTCTCGTGCCCGCAGCGTTTTGGCTCCCTGTGCCCACTGCTGATCCTGGTTGCTAACAAGCTGCTGGCTTGTCTGAGGCTTCCTGGCACCAAAGCACAGCATGGCTGCTGGTTCTCCAGGCTGTACCCAGAGGTGTATGTACATCATTTGCTTGCCACGTCCTGGAGGGCTGTGGTCAGTGTGCCTGTTTCGGTGACTCCGATGCCCCTAGCTGCTGCCACCGCCCTGAGAACCACTCTGTCCCACCTGGCTGCACAGGCAGTGGTGCTGACGGGGTGTCAGCTCCCCATGGGTCCCTTGGTAAGGTGTGTGCCGGCTGGGCAGGAGGTGCAGTTTCCTCTGCCTTGTTCTGTATCTTGTTGATGGCTGCATTTTTTTCTCTTATACATTAAAAACCATGAATCACTGGCGCTGAGACGTCTGTCTGAAAGCTGCATCTTGGCATACCTGTGCCAGCTCCTCTCTCCAGAGCTGGTTTGCCTGTTGTCTCTGAGCACTGAATTCCTGGTGTCTGAACAGACGAAGCAGGGCTTTAGGGCAGAGCGAGGGAGGGGAAGGTGATTTCTTGCTTGTTAATTTGTTTTTCCCTCTGTGTCCAGGGAGATTTCTTCCTCTGCTTTGTGTAAGCTTGGGCTTGCTTTGCTCCCAGGAGTGTTTTCTCTCCTGTCCTTTCAGCCCTCCAGCAGCAGGGCAGCTCAGAGCTCTCCCACCAGGAGGAGCAGACCCCATCCCTTCCCTGCCCCATGTTTTTCTCCCTCCTACACCAACACCACTGGCGTGAAGAAACCAAATCAGAACATCAGCAATGACTTCTCGCTTGCTGCTGAGAATTACCCAGGAAGACTCTTTAAAGAATAAAACCATTTAACTGCGTTTCAAAGCTTTTTGGTACAGCAGGGAAATCGCATTTAGGATTTCTGTAAGAGCTACTTGTTCTTTGAAGAGAAGAAAATGGATGCAGTTGTGTTTGTGGAGTTGTTTTCTAGATACACGCATAAAACACTTTCATTTTCTTGTTCCACTGTGGATATTTACATAATAATGAGACTTTTGTATTTTAGGAATTGTCCCATTTTAACCATCCACATGTCCGTGACTCCTGTTTTCTTGTGATTGCATTCCTGATGGCATAATGCCTTACAGCTACGTGGGAGAAATAAATAGATCACATAAAAGCAAATCTCAGCTTTTCATAGCCTGTGTAACAACAACACGGGAAGGCAGGCAGGCAGACAGGGGAGAATTTCCTGAGCGAAAGTTTTCCGTCGGGTTTCCAAATGTCAGGGAAAATAGCTGTTTGATTTTTGCCCTCCTCCATAACTCGAATGTTACATCTTCCAAACCCCGCTTGACAAGCCGAAGATAAAAGATAGAATATCCCGTTTGGCAGAAGAAATGAAATAATTTCCTTCAGGTTTATCTCTCTTTCCTCGGTGATAACTACGCTGTGGCAGCAGCTTTTCTCAGCCCGCTTTCTGTTGTGGTCTCACGGGGCTCTGGCTTCTCAGCTTAACGTGCTTTGTGATTTATGGAGTGAAGTTCAGAAGTTATCTCCTCGGTGCGATGCTGAGGTTGAAAGCATAATTCCTAATGAAGGGAAATTGCAATTTCTTGGGGTCTTGAACTTGACATGGTTGGGCAGAGCTCTTTTTTGATGAGAGAAAACCCTTAAGCAGAGCTGAGGCTGCAGACCCATTGCTCCAGCTTGCCTCACTCCTGCTGCCCTACAGCTGCAGGTGGCCTTTGGGACTGGGATAAGATGCCCAGACTGGAGTACTGATGGTAACCAAATTGCTGCCAACATCAACTAAGGCTGAAGAACATTGCAGTTTTGGGGAGAGGAGAGGAGCAGACCTCAGAGCACACGTTCTGCAAAGCAAAACCGTGGTGGAATATGGGACTGGAGTGATATGCATCCCTGAGATCCTAACGACCAACCCACTCATCAGCTGGGCCCTTTGGGGTGAGAGAGAGCCAGGTGAGCCTTGGAATCATAGAACTGTTAAGGTTGAAAAAGATCTCTAAAATTAAGTCCAACTGTTGACCACCACCACCATGCCCACTAACCATGTCCCTGAGGGATGCTGCCAGGGCTGTTCTGTGGCTCTCATTGGGATGCCATCAAAAACTGCTGATGACTTCATCCTGAAAAGGGCTTCCAAGTATGAGACTTGAAATCATTTAATCGTTTACTAATTGCCTGTTGCTTCACTTATAGCATTAGCCTGTAAATAGTGCTATGTCCTTTGGGTGGGCTTGTAAAACAGTGATGACTTCCATGCCATGGTTTGCAGGGACCAACTGCACAGTGGCAGGAGAGTGTGAATGGCCTGGTACCACCTGGCCACAAGCAGCAGGGCTCTTTGGGGCCAGTGGTGACAAATATCAGTGTGTGCCAGCAGGGCTGGGGACACGGGGATGTGGGAACAGGACCTGCACAGTGAGACCCCGTCAGCTGGGAAACAGAATGCGGTGGGAGAGGGCTTGCAGCCATTTCAGAATGCCAGGCATTTCGGTTGGTCTCTTCTGGAGGGGAGATGTCCTCTGAAGAACACAAGGCAGATCTTCACGCTGGCATCTGATTTGTGAGTCTGAAATAGCAATTGCCGTGCGGTTTGCCAGCAGCATAGCAGCAGTGCTGCCAATGTGATCAAAGGGAGAGGGGGAGAGGGACAGATGCTTCACAAGTCACAGTTTCAAGGAAATCCATCTCGGTTAAAGTTTATAAAAACTGATCTTAGCCAGCAGAGCCTTTGGTGTGTCTTTAAATACCGCAGCCTTGAACAGTGGTCTGTACCGTGTCGTGCCTGGGGATTGATTGCTGTTATTAGGGGGCATTACGAGGGCGAGGGAAATGTAAAGCAAAATAATGCCACACACCAAAAAAGACCAAATGCTGTTCAGTATCCGCAATCAATCCCTAAATTTGGGTGTTGTTTGCAGAGATGTCTGAGCGCCAGACAGCGGCCTTGCTCTGGCTGCGCTCTGAGCAGTGCTTCCCCGCTGCAGCAATGGTGCTGCAGGCCTCCAATGGAGCACCTTGCCAGCTGCCACCCCAAGCAGATCTTCTCTCCTCCACTTGTAGGCTCAGCAATGGGCAGCAGATGGTTTTACATGAGACCTTTTGTATACATGGAGTTGTGCGGGAACAGAATTTTTGCTGAAAGAATGCCTTCTTCCAAATCGATGCAGCCTCCTGCTCACGTTGTCTGCTCCGATACATGAGCATGTACTGCAGATACTGGAGTGATGGCTCCGCTGTCCCTCTGCACCCTGCTTTGTTCCAAAACAACGTGCATGTCTGGACAAAGGATGCAGCTCACCTGCAGGGCTCAGCTGGTGCTATTGTTTGTTTTGCTATTGCATAGTAATTAAGATATTAATTTATTTTAAAAGGTTCCAAGAAATACCTCTGCAACCGCACTGCTTATGCAAAAGAGAAAGAGAAATTCATAATTTATTGAATTTGTGCGTGTTCTGCTGGGATTATTCATTGGAGAAACGTACTGAGTGATTTTTTTGTATCCTAGTAACCAACTGTGGTTGCGTTTCCATGAATAATCTTCATGTTTTAGTTTGACCAGCCAAATCTAGAAAGGGAAACTCAAGCAAATTGAATTTATCAAGGCAACAAGTTACCAAGCACAGGCAGTTTTGTGCAGGTGGGAGAGAACCGTGTTTTTCTCCCCCATTTAACAGCAGAACCATCAGATTGACAGATGCTGTCTGGAGGGTTTGATCCCTCAGAGCAGAACTACAATGGAAGCTCGGGCAGCTATGAACAGAACTTCATTTGTTTCATCTCCTTAATAATTCATTGGTTAAAGCAGTCCCTTTCCCACTCAGACAAGAGTTGTGCCAGCTTGCACCCCTTCCCACCAGCACTATGGGCTATTTCCTACCTGTGTTATGGGGGGTTCCAGGCCTGGGAACCCCCAAGCACTCAGCAATCCCTTCCTTGCTTCATTTCGGCAGTGGGAGCACTGAGCAGTGGCCCCATGAGGACACTGGGAGCACTGGGAAGAGCTTTCTGCCCCCCAGTGCAGGCCCTGCATGGAACAGCTGGGATGTGTCACTTTGTAGAAGTGCTCGCATTTTTCTCCTCTAAAATTTATTTTCACTAGAAATTAGCCCCATTTCAGGATTGACGTTCAGGGTATCACGTTGCTTTTGAAATATCTCTTGCTCCTAGAAATATGAAAAGCGAGCTTTAGAAGCAAAACAAATGAAAATTTGCTTCCTAGCTCCCTGGAGACGTTCCCTGCCCTTCCACCTCCTCAAGCCCTCAGCAGACGTCCCAGGGGGCAGAGGTGTGCTCCTTGCAGAGAGGGCAAAGCCGCTTCTTATTTGAAACCATCCCAGCGTTTCCTCCTTTCAGGTGAACTCGAGTGCCTTTGGGTGGGTGGGTGCAGCGCACCGGAGCTTTTCCTGATGGGGAACATCTTGTTGGAGTGACAAGAGGGAGAAACACCCTGTCCTGCTGTCACAGGAGGGCTGCTGAGGGAATGCATTCAGCACTGTGTGCTGTGGGGCATGAAGTGTCACCACGAGGCAGTTGGCTCTTGGGATGAAGGTGGCAGTGCCTCGCTGCGGGTGCCAGGGGGAAGCACAGCCAGGTACTGAGCTGTGTGCTCACCACGCTGTGACAGCACAGTGCTGGATGTCCCCTATGGACCCGTGCCACCACTGTCACCTCCAGACTGTGCTGCTCCTGATGAGGCTGTGCCATGGCATTGCCATCGGGATGGTTTCAGGGCATTGTGAGCGATGGCACTGGACCTGCAGGTCTGGGTCTGGGGAACAGCCCTTGTTTGGGCCTGCTTTGGTGGATTCAGGCTTTCCATGCATTTGGCATCCTTTTTTCTGTATGTTTCCTTATCAGAAACCCCTGAGAGAGTCATGTGCAGTTTCGGGGATACTTGGTGCCATGAGGGTTGAAGTAGTGGAGGGACATGTGTCTGTGCCACAGCTCGTACTGCAGACCAGCAGAGGCACCCAGCTGTCAGCACAGCAGTGTGCAGTCTTTGTCTGATAGCAGCGCTGTGCTCTACCAAAAAACAACACCCAGAGAGAAACCAATTTTTTCCCTCCACAGTTTTTCTCTGGTGATTTATAGGAGTGTTTTTCCAAGTAAACCCAAACAGGGCCAGTGACGGACTCTGAATTGAAGATTGATTCTGTTAATTGAAACAAGAGCCATCTGGGTGGAAACTGGAGGTTTCGGATAGCTGTTTATATTGTTTCATTTGTGATTTCTAGAATTCCCAGTCCCACAGTTAGCAAGGAGGGTGCTGGTTGACCATACAGTGGGATTTTATTGGCGTAAGTGATCTATGACGAACACAAAGAAATGTGAACCAGCTGTAAGAAAGCAGCAGCTTGCACCTCCGCAGCAAACTGTTTCGAAGTCACTGAGTGTGTTCCGCTGAGCCAGTGGTCTGAGCTCTGCTCCCAAAGTGTGTGTAATTCACACATTAGCTCCCATCTCTCGGGAGCAATTCCTCCCTTGGAAGGAGGGAATGACAAAGTGCCTCTCCTTCTTTTTTGGCCAAAAAAAAAAAAAAAAAGAAGTTTTATCTTCAGGGGAGGAAATGTCTCACAGCGCTAGGGTTCTGTCTTTGTCATCTTCTGGACGTGGTGCCACAACGGGAGAGAAAAGGGGGAAAGACATCTTTTGAGGTGTGCTGGGATCCAATCCTGCTGGCATTTGACATTAAAATGCTTAAAAGGCTTAAAAATTAACCTCTTTCTCAAATCCTTCTTGTGTTGAAATAATTGAAGGCGTTTGAGCTGAAGAAAGGGGCTGAGGTCACTGTGTGTCCAGTACTGGTATGACTGTATTTTCTTTTGTTTGGACAGTTTAATTTCTTGAAGTGGCTCTTGTTTCCTCTGATTAATTCCTGTAAATATCATGGAAAGGGATCTCAGCCACACGGCAGCCAAGCGTTGCACAACCTTCCATCTCACACTGCTTTGCAGCACAGAGCTACACATCTCACAGAGCTTCAGCCGAGGAAAAAGGAATTGGTCTTTTCCTCCTTCTGTCTTTTCCACCAGCAAGGAATGCTCTGTTGTTTATTTTTCTTCTCTCTTTTATTTCTGTTTGCTTGTTCATTTTAAACACTTCTGGCTTTATTTCTGAAGGTGTGTATTTAGAAAAATCTGTAGCTTCAGCTGAACGTGAACTGAAGCAGCCAGCCAGTAAAAGGTGTACTGTAGTTGCATGTGAGTTAGGTGAAATCCCATCTGCACATTTGTTATGAGGAGGTCAGACATTCAGAAGAGCTGTCTGATTAAATGAAACACTGTAGAATCATGGCATAGCGTGCAAAGGCAGATGCTCCTTTTATTCTGCATTACATTGCTTGAGATATCTGAAAGGATCTCCAGCAATAAGTCTCCTTATCCCTGACAAGATGTCCATCTGCAGTTGCATAGCTGGAGCTTTTTGTGCTGAGCAGTTTCAGTTGCTTGGCCTGAGAGCCCCTCTCTGGGTTATGGTTAAACCCAATCTGTCTTTAGGATTTAAGCAGTTGGGAATGCTGCCATAAAAAGAGCTATTTCAAAAAGAGGCAGGGAAAAGACTCGTTATAAAAAATAAATAAAAGAATCCCCAAGTTGAATGGTAAAGAAAATAATTAACAAATTATCCTGCTTTCCATCTGTGATGAGATCATAAAAAACAAGGAGAACTGCAGTGGCATCAAAGGGCTTGAGAATAAAGGCGGTGAAAGAAGGAGAACCAGGAACAGTAGGGACAAGTGGGGCCCTCCCATGTTCATTTCCATGCTGCAGAATTAAATTTATTTAGAGCAGCTACTAAAACATCCAGCAAGTGATGGGACAGGGAGGGAGGAGAAACAATAAAGAAAGGAAGAAAGGTTGGATTTTAGGAGAAATTTCTTCTCAGAAAGTGGTGATGCGTTGACACAGCTGCCCAGGGAGGTGGTGCAGTCACCATCCCTGGAGGTATCCAAGAACTGTGAAGATGTGGCACTGAGGGATGTGATCAGTGGGCATGGTGGGGTGGATCGGTGGTTGGGCCTGATGATCTTTGAGGTCTTTCCAACCTTGTGATTCTACGAAAATAACATTCTGAGATCCACTCCGGAAAAATCTGCTTGTCTGACATAGCTGGAAGCACAGAATGTACATTTGTTGGTAAGAAATGCCCAAATCAGAAGAAACACTGGGGCAGGAGAGACTGTGCGAGCTGTGAGCACTAGGAAAGCTGCTGCACACGGGCTGGGCGTGCTTGGCTATGGCCAATGTCAGGGTTCAGCCAATACCAGTTGATGTACAGTCAACTGTACAATCCCTGGAGGGATGTGGTGGCCTCGGACACCAACCACAAGGACCCATTTCCAACACATTCCCCCTTTGCATTGTGGATCCTGCAGGAGACTCTCCTGGCCCAGTGGAAGAGCGGTGCTTTGCCCCCTGGATTTAATTGTAACCAGTTATTCCCATCTCTTTGCCCTGTTTTGGATTCTTTACATATTGTTTCTGAAAAGCTTAGTGAAATCACAGCCTTTGTATATATAAAATATAGGATGATTGAAGACCTGGCCACTTCTTTATTTAGCTTCCTCAGCCATGCGTTCCTCCCAAAGCATTTTCCCCTCTCTCTGCCAGATCACTGTTTAAACTGTGTGTAAATATAAAGAGAGCTATGGACAGTTTAAAAACGCTGCTCCATGTTGGGCGCAGGGCTGCTGGGAGCACAGCTTCCTAGAGGCCTTTTTTCCCCTTTGCCTGTGGTTTTGTGGCTCCCTTAGGACAGATGAAAGCCCCGTATGGGTGCCATTGTGATGTCTGATGGTTATCCATGCCTGTTTGGACTGAAATTGCTCCGTCGTTTTTAACTGAATTCTCTCCTGTCCTCCGTCTAGAAAAGTTGTAATTAGGGAAGGAAAAAAACTCTTAGATCCACTGCGTACAGAGGAGATAAAGATGCCAGTGGCTTCGATAACAAATCTGAGGCAAAGAAAAATAGCAGGTTTTTTCCTTTTATTGTGGGGCTTTCTTGGAAAAAAAATGGAAAGCTGAAATGAACGGCCTGGCTCTCCTTTCTGCTCCTGTAACATCACTTAAGTGCTGCTCTCACTCTTCACCTGTGCTTTTCTTCCTTTGTGCAGCCCTGTCTCTGAACAATCTCAGTGCTTACGGGGAAGTTTTCATGTGTTTTTGTCAGAGACTGGGAGTCCGGCTGGGCTCACAGCCCTGCTGGCAGCATTGCTCCGTGGAACCGGGATCCAGCAGCAGGTTGGGTGCTGGCTGGCCTCCAACCGGGCTGTTTTGGGGTAGGAAGGGGATAAGTGTGCATTGTGCACAGCCCGAATTTGGTGCTGAAGGCAATATAAACACCGACATTGTGAGTGTTTGGAGGGAACAATGGAATCAAAGCTAGGCTAAGGCACCTCCGCAGCTTTTCACGTGTTGTTTGCTTCCTGTTGCACAAGCTGCCCTCCTGGTGTGTCTGTAGGGGATGGGTGGGTTTCCTGCGTCCAAGACAATAAAATTCTTTCCCTCTATTTGTTCCTGCCTGTGCTGGATGGGCCGATGGGAAGGATGTGCTGGGCTGCAGCGCTCTTTCCATGAGCCCCGTATTGCAGCTCTGAGATGGAATAAAACTGCTGCTCTGAGAGTATTAGAAGGGAATGCATTTCATTCTCCGATTTCATTAAAAGCCATTAGCACTGGAATGGCATGGCCACTATTTATAAACCCCCGGTGCAGATGACTTGGTGCAGCTGGTCAGAAGAAAGGAGGTTTGATGGAAAGAGGGAGGCTGTTCACATTAATGGTCATTATGTGCTCTGCCGGCGGCGAGGGGACGTGGAGCGTTTCAGCGTCGGCGATTCCACCAGTCACGTGTGTGCCCGTAACTCTTCAACAAATCACTGTCATGTTTGGGGAAACAAAACACGACTTCAAAGCAATGGGTTTCAAACATGAAGCATGGCTCTGAGAAAGAATTCTGAGCAGTTTGTGCCGGAGGGAGGAGAAAAAAGTTGGCTTGGAAATTAGGAATTAATGAGTGGAGAGAAACCAGGGGCAAGGAGACGAAACCAGGTTTGTGTTCTAGTCTGTGAGAAATATCATAGTAGGATCCCATGCAGGATGATGAAGCAGTGACACAATGGTTGTCCCACAGACACACTCCTCTCGTCTGAGGACATGGCCGGCACTGGGAGTCCTTGGGTTGGGAGTCCTTGGATTTGAGGTCGTTGGGTTGTCTTTAGGCTGTGCTTATGGTCTGTACGTGTGAGACAGACCCCAGTAGCACAGTGTGCCATGAAAATTGCGAATGTGTCTCTGAAAATCCATACTTGAGCTGTGCTGCACAGTCAAGACAATGTCTAATGACTGTAGGAGTAATGGGAGAAAAGAGCACGGTGGGACTGTGCTGGAGTCAGACTGTGGAGAAAGGGAATGCACAAGGAGAGCAGTGTGTGATGTAACAGCAGAACTGCTACTGAAAGTGAGATCCTTGGGCATTGACCTAAGCTGGGTCTAACTGGCAGTGAGCACAGTGCACTTGATTTAACAAAACATCTTTCATGGAAAGATGGGAGTGGATTCCAGCCTTGCCCAAAGCAATAACCACTGGGAACAAAAATAGGTTAGTGTTGCAGACCTATGGAGATTAGATGTTAATACCCCATTTCTGTATGCATTCAGTAAAACCAAGCAGAATAAGAGGGTTTCCCAGCCCTCTGCTATTCCTCGTCCCCAGCTGAGCTCACTGCTGCCCAGCCCCAAGTGCTGGGTCTTCCATTGCTCCGTGCCTCACGGTGCACTTCATTGTGTTCTTGTGGGAAGCAGTGGCAATAAGAAGTCATAGTGATCCATACTTGAATTGCTAAGGTTGCTGCTTTCAGCGTGTGCACCAAAGTGCTTAAGCAGGGATTATGGCACGAACTCTGCCTTTTCTCCAGCTCTGTCCCGCTCGCCCTTGCTTTGTCTCTCCTTAACTGAGGCTAAGAATTTGTTACTAGAGTTGCAGACTCATTGACCCAGATTCACTAATAATACGGGGGAGAGGAGATTTTTTTCTCTGCTTAATCGTTGTCTTCTGTATATTCTTAGTGCTATTTATATGCAGGAGGACTAAAAACCTGTAATAAAGATGGTGCCAACTTTGCAGCAGAACTCATGCGTGTGCGCAGCGAGAGTGAGAGGCACAGCTGGAGAGAATGCAGGGGGTGCAGGGGGACTTGATGATATCCGCAGACACCTTAGGAGATTTTGGGGCAGCAGACACTGTTCTGAAAATGCCACACATCAAAGTCACACCTACACTGTATTTAGTGATGAGAGTCATAGAATCACAATGTTGTTGGGTTGGAAGGGACCTTAGAGGTCACCCAGTTCCACCCCCCACCAGATCAGGTTGCCCAGGGTCCCATCCAGCCTGGCCTTGGGCACCTCCAGAGATGGGGAACCCACAGCTCTGGGCAGCAGCACCAGGGCCTCGCCGCCTTAGAAATAACTTTGAAGTACACGCTGGTGGCTCTGCAGGGCTCTGGCACATTCCCTGCCTGTGTTTGCTGCCTGTAGAAAAGGATCAGAGTAACTGGTGGGAGGCTGAGACCTCTGTCAGCACTGGGCTTTGGGCTGTTCATGCAAACCACAGGAATTCCAGTGGGGATATTTATTAATTGTATGGTTGCATTTTCCAATTGGTGCACACTGGAATCAGTCAGGGTTTTGGAAGCAGGGCTGGTTTTGTGCAGCAGCCGTACAGTGCCTTTGGGAGCCCAACTACACGTGCACATGGCTGAGTGTGGAACATGGGAAACCCAGCACTTCCCAGAGAGCTTTGACACATTTTCTGTATTCAAAAAAGAAAAAAGAAAATGTCCATGCACTACATTTTTAGGTGACCAGATTTTATCTCTTGTACTGAGCAGATAAGATCCTGCCATGGCAGTGTGCTGCTGGGGTTCTGCAGCAGCATGCAGCAGGACTAGGGTTATGCATGGATGCTGTTAGGTCCACAAGAGTGGCTCTATAGGTGTGCAGTAGGGGCATTAAGCTTGCCTGCCTTTTCCCCACCTGTTAGTATTATTCCTGTTTCAAAGAAAAAGCCACCTGCCCTGCTCTCCAGAAGCCTTGTTTAATGTTCAACAGGGTTGTTGTAGCAGCAACCTATCTACTGTAGTAGGAAAAAGTCCTGATGTTGCTGATAAAGCAGTGACCATAAAGATAAGGCACGGTGCACTGGCTCCATTCCCTTTCGCTTGTGCGGTGAGCGTTACTGGATGGATTTTGTGCTTCTTGCTACCCTTCAGCCTTTTCTCTCTCCTTGCATGAACAACACGGGGTGATCATGCATGTTGGTGAGCTGCGTAGTAGCAGTCTCAGTGCTTTCTGTCCCCTTCACATCCTTGCTTTCTCCAGCATGTATTCCTGTTGGGTACCTGCTGACCCATCACTTGCTTCCCCTGTGATCCCAAGCTTCATTTGTCATGGATTTACTCAGAAGGGTCCAAGCAAATGCATCATGATGCAGTGGTTGTACTGTTAAGGCAAACCTGGGACATACCTGGAGCACACTGGAAATGCAGATCACTGTCTTCCTCTCCTTGCTTTGGGGCTAGCTTGCTTTCTCCACTGGCTGCCCCATGCCCATGGGGCCGGGCTGGGGCTGCTCTCTGTCCCATACCTGAATACATCAGCCTTTCATAGAATCATGCAGTCATGGAATGGATGAAAAGGAACCTTAAAGCCCATCCAATTCCAACCTCAGCCATGGGCTGGCTGTCCCCCAGCAGATCAGGCTGCCCAGGGCCCCATCCTACCTGGCCTTGGGCACTTCCAGTGATGGGGTACTGTACTGACCGCCGTATCTTTCTGAAATGCAAAGTGCATGTTTATTAAAAACCCTCTCCAAAGGTCAGCACAACCTAAGAAATAAGTGCGCTGGGCTTCTGGAAAGAAGGTGCAGGGCCTTCAAATGTGTGATAACTAGATATGGTTGTGTTGGTCCCCATTACCCCGTGTTGAGGTCAGAGAGGGGAGGTTGGAGAAATAGCAGCAGTACTGAAACACGATGCGAACTAGGAAATGAGGGCAATCCCAGTGCACAAACATCCTGTTGGGCTGGCTGGCCCCCGCGGGACGCGATGAGCAAAACACATGGCAGCACACTGCAGAGGGCAGGCCATGCCTGGCTGCCCCACGTTGAGTCAGGCTGGTGGCAGCAGACAGGTGTTCGTGCGGGGGGAACGTCGTTATAAATAAATGATCCCTTCATTTCCTTCTGGAGATTTTCCTATTGTTCAGTCACAATATGCTTTCCTGTTTTGACAACAAACAAACAACAAAAAAATCCCCAAACCCTGTCCCAAAGTTCCTTGCTGGCAGGGTGAGAGCAGACAAGGGGGATTTCTCCTGGGGGCTCCTGCTCTGCCCTGTGCTGTGGAGAAGGTTCTGTGTGAGGATGGCCACAGCCCGGGGCTCCCCTGCCCGTCTGACCCAGGACTCCTTGTCCTTGGCATTGCAGTGGCAAATCACCTACTGGCATTAGGGTAGGGATGCATCTATTTACATGAGCGTGCAGATGGGATTAACCATTACCTTGTGTTAAGCAGCCATGGTTACATGCAATTTGAATGAGGAGAACACAAAAGAGCTTTTATTTAGCCACTGCATTTGCCTGTCATAATTTAGGAGTGCCCCACTGAGCTCAGTGGCTACAGGAGCCTCTCACCTCTATAGCTGGTGTTGCTTGCTAACAAGGTGTCCTAGCCCAGCTCCCCTGTCAGCTTTCCCAGCTGAGCTCCCGGTGTCTTTGGATGTTCCTTCCCATGAGAGGAAGGCGTCAGAAAATCCTTCCCTTGTCCCAGAGCAAAGCCAGGGGCTGCACACAGGGAGGAAGCAGCTTGAAGGAAGGGCCAGGCAGGAGTTTTCTGAAGCTTCAAACGTGGCAAAAAGTCTCAAAAGGGCTGTGTGTGTGTGATGTGGTGCTATATTTAATAGCGTGACTTTGAGCACCCAGGGTGCCGTTCGTTTTTGCTTTAAAAATCTGCAAAGAAGAGAAGATGGGGAGTGAGAGAGAGGAGACCAAAGTGGTGGTGACATTGTGGTGGTGATTATGGGTGTCCCAGAGCAGAGACCTGCTTTCAGGATGTGCAAAACAAAGGTCTCAGCCTCCAGGAACGTACAGCTAGGGCTCAATACTGAAAGTGTTCCTTTTTTCATTTCTGCTTCACGCTTGTCTGAACTTCACTTTAGGCCCCAGATCTGCTTTTCTTGAAATTGGTCTCGAAATTGCTATTGACTTCAAACGCTGCGAGATCTCACCCATAAATTCTTCCATCTGTAAAAGGAGGATGGCAGGATCTCTGTGCCATCTGTGGTGCTGCGAAGCTGCAAACAATCATGGTTTATGAAGTGCTTTGAGCTTAAATGGGAGGTTCTGTGTAAAGGCGAGCCTTTGCGGGATGAAATGTTCCTTCCTGTGCCAGTTGGATCTGATATCTGAACCAAGGGCTGGGCTGAAAGTTTTGGAAGAACACTCTGGTGATGTAGAGGTAGTCCTGCAGCTGCTAAATGTCTTGGTTTGTTTGTGTTGCTCAAAAGCTCCTGTTCATCATTACAAAATTAAGGGGCAGAGAAGCCAGTGGCTACACATCCCACAAAAATTTTCCTTATGCCTTTCATGTTGAACATCTCTGATCTTAACAAGCAAGATTCTCAGAGATTGTGCGAATCTGGCACCAGCCAGCTGGAATGATGATTTAACAACACGTGCATTTTACATAGGAAATGGGGAGCTGCAGTTGAAAGTATCAGGCCTTTCCGAATGCAGTCGGATGCATTCAATGAGAACAAAAGGAAGTTTTTTGTCCAGCTTTGCAGGGTGTAGAGGAAAGCTGCGAACCTTTCCACCCAAGAGCCACATTTACTCTATATCTGCACAAAGCAGAGGGCTAAACTGGTTTAACAGAAGCAAGTGTAGAGTCTTGCATCTGGGGAGGAATAATTGCATGCACCAGTACAGGTTGGGGGATGAGCTGCTGGAGGGGAGCTCTGCGGAGAGGGACCTGGGTGTTCTGGTGGACGACAGGTTGGCCATGAGCCAGCAGTGTGCCCTTGTGGCCAAAAAGGCCAATGGCATCCTGGGGTGCATTAAAAAGAGCGTGGCCAGCAGGTCAAAGGAGGTGATCCTCCCCCTCTACTCTGCCCTGGTGAGGCCTCATCTGGAGTACTGCGTCCAGTTCTGGGCTCCCCAGTACAAAAAAGACAGGGATCTCTTGGAAAGAGTCCAGCAAAGGGCCATGAAGATGGTGAAGGGCCTGGAGCATCTCCCCTATGAGGAAAGGCTGAGTGAACTGGGTCTGTTCAGCCTTGAGAAAAGGAGACTGAGAGGGGACCTGATCCAGGTCTATAAATATCTCAGGTGTGGGGGGCAGAATGGCGAGGCCGGACTCTTTTCAGTGGTGAGTGGAGACAGGACAAGGGGAAACGGCTGGAAACTGCAGCATAGGAAGTTCTGCACAAACATGTGCAAGAACTTCTTTACAGTGAGGTGACGGAGCACTGGAACAGGCTGCCCAGGGAGGTGGTGGAGTCTCCTTCTCTGGAGATGTTCAAGACCTGCCTGGATGCCGACCTGTGCGACCTGGTGTAGGGAACCTGCTTTGGCAGGGGGGTTGGACTCGATGATCTCTGGAGGTCCCTTCCAACCCCTACAATTCTGTGATTCAATTCTGTGATTTTAAAAGTATTGTCGTTCCCAGCACACAGTGCTAAGCACCAGACCGGGAAAGGCTGGTAATGGAGTTTCAAGGCTGAGCCAACACACGGCCACGCTCAGGTCCTTCTGACAGACTGCTGTTTTCTCCCTTTGCAGACACAGGCCACCAGACCCGCTCGGTCTCCAGCCGTCCCTACTACAGCTTGCCCAACAGCAGCCATGAGCGCCGCTCAGTGCTCACCGTCACGGAGCCGCTGCGCTTCCACTCCCACGCCAAGGGCAAAAACGTGCGGCTGGACGCCCATTCCCGACGGGCCACGCGGAGGAACAGCTTCTGTAACGGGCTCACCTTCACCAACCGGCCCATCCACGTCTACGAGAAGGTGCGGCTGAAGCTGGTGGCTGTGCACCATGGCTGGAGCGGGGCCCTGCGCTTCGGCTTCACCATCCACGACCCGTCGCAGATGAGCTCTGACGACATACCAAAGTACGCCTGCCCAGACCTGGTGACCCGGCCCGGCTACTGGGCCAAAGCCCTGCCAGAAAGGTTTGCTGTCAGGGACAATGTCTTGGCCTTCTGGGTTGACCGTCACGGGAGAGTCTTCTACAGTATTAATGACGAGGAGCCGATATTGTTTCACTGTGGTATTAAAGTCTCCGGTCCTCTCTGGGCACTCATAGATGTCTATGGAATTACCCACGAAGTGCAAATACTAGGTAAGTGTGTCTTTGGCCCGTGGCTTGCTCTTCTGCTTGCTCTTTCCACTGCAGCATCTTTTTGGAAAACAAATGCGTGGTTTATCTGGTTGTTTGCTTCTGTGGGACACTTAAGAACAACTAATTTCTGATTGGTTTTGTTCATCAAATTAATGATTTTTCTTTTGGCGTGGGATGCAGAAAACACGACGTTTCAGAGAAATCAGTCATGGAAAGTCCTAAGAGTCATAGAATCACAGGATGTGGTGGGTTGGAAAGAAGCTCAAAGAACACCCACTTCCAACCCCTGCCCTGGGCTGGTTGCCTCTCACCAGATCAGTCTGTGCAGGACCCGATCCCACCTGGCCTTGGGCACCTCCAGGGATGGTGCACCACAGCCCTGGGCAGCAGTGCCAGTGCCTCACCACTCTCTGACCCCTAATCTAAATCTCCATTGTACATCACAGCAGCCATGTGATGGGCTAGATGTAAATCTTTACATGTAGCTTTCTTTGGCTTGTACGGAGTTAGATTTGCTACTAGGATTTGGAAAAACATGGTGCTGTTTTACAGCCAGGTCCCAGCTGCAGGCTGCAAAATGGTTAGTCTAGGGGCAGGCAGCTCTGACACAGATTCTTCAGAATGGTACCAATTATTTTACAGCCCAGAAAGTTACGCATAAACAACACTTTGCCCTTGCCTGCTCTGTCTCAAATGTGTAATTAAACCTTTCCTGTAGCTTATCTTGCAATTGCAACCATGACACTCTCCAGCCTCTGGTGCTCATCAAAGAGGTGAGGAGGTGTTTGCTGTTTCTGCCCAATTCAGCTGCTTCACCAGAGCAGCCCTTCTTCCTCAGTAGGTTATAGTTAGACAAATAAAATGCTGCTTATTTCTGCTTTCACTCCATCCTGCCTGTGGAGGCAGAGTGCACAGTGAAAGCCTGTGCCAGGGGCACCTGTGCTCTGCTTTGGTTTGCATCAGGGTGCCAAGCCCCATAAACTGTCCCAGACACCAGGGTGATGCTGAGCCATTGGGCACCAGCAGATGCGTCTTCCTCCCTCCAGATGTGGTGGTGCCTTAGCAGACCTGTTCCTCTCTCTGACTCCTCCTCCCCAAATCCTGAAAGTTGAGAAAGCTGTGAAATGCAGCCAGCATACAGATGCATAAAATGTATCTTTCAGCATCATGAAGCTTAGATGTGGCTTGCAGCTCTGGGGAAGCATTTCATGCCACTTCAGGTGGCATGGAGAAGGAAGACAACTCCTGAACCTCCTCAAATCCTGAAATCCCCCCTGGGCCTGACATGGCCAAGGTGAAGAAATGAGTTAAAAGTCATCATCCTGACCTGACCTTTGTTGTAAAAGGGGAAAACAACCCTTATTGTAAAAAATCTTCTTTCTGACATCAGCAGCAAGGAGCTATCATACAAACTCTTGTAGTGGAAATACTGAGTCATGGCCTGAAGCAGTGATTGAGCACCTGGTGGGAAGGCAGGGCCAACCCAGTGGAGCTCAGGTGCATGCAATGCAGCTGAATGACCAGAAGGGATGGAGCCAGCTAATCCCAGACCTCATTTAAGGGATGGCAGTGGAGGTGAGGGCATCTCTTGTTGGAGATCCCTGCCTACCTGAGGCCTTCTGAAGGTAAGCAGCTCTTTTCCTGTGTTTCTGTGGCTGCTGCATTTGAGTTCATTCTTATTTGCTGTAGCTGAAGACTTTGCCACCATGCTATTATTGTGGTACTTTCCATCACGTTCTAGTGTTGTGATTCAAAGTCTCTGCAGTGCTGCACCCTGAGGTATGAGGCTTGAAATGCTTTTGTAGAATGACCTCTCTTAGACACACCAGTGCCTACGTATGTCATTGTCATAAGGTAACAAGACGTGCAAAATACATACACACTGATTCCTCCACTCCTTCACCCATCATTGCGTTGCAGACTTGGCTTGCGAAAGACTTTTGGATACTGGGATATTGAGGTATTTCTTCTTTTAAAAAGTATTCTCAAAGGTATTAGTCCTAAGAAAGCTGGAGGACCATGCTAGGTTGCAGCTTCTCCTGGCTCACCAGTACAAGGAGCTCCCAGATTAGATGAGTATTTCACAACATCTCAGCTGGTGCCAAGATGCAGCTGTTTCGCTTGCTGCCTGCTCCCCATGAGTGCTCTGTTTGCCAGCAGTTGACCTCTATCTAATTTTTCCATTGTTTTTCTATTCAGAGGAACAGAACTCAGGTCATCCATAGGCTGAAATAACAACACAAGTAGTGGTAAAAGTAGCCAACTGTTTCTGATGCCCCTTGTTGCTGGGTTTATCTCACAGATAGCATGTTTGCAGAGACCACTGCCCGTCTCAACACCGCCCGTCTCAGCTCTTGCCTTCCCCAGAGCAACCACGACTCGGCCAACTTCAATAACAATGAACTGGAGAATAATCAAGTGGTGGCCAAAATAGCAAACCTAAACCTGAGCCGGGTGCCGGGACTTGCGACAGACAACCACATCATCCCCTGCTGCCCCAACCGGCGGCTGCGTGTGCAGGGGGTCCCGGCCTTCCTGGACACAGACCTGCGATTTCACCCCACCCATGGACCTGACATCACCTTTTCCCAGGACCGGATGGTCGCCTGCACCAACTGGCAAGAGAGCAGTAGGACTTTGGTGTTTTCTGACCGTCCTTTGCACGTCGGCGAGAGCCTGTTTGTGGAAGTGGGACACCTTGGGTTGCCATACTACGGGGCCCTCTCGTTTGGCATCACTTCTTGTGATCCGAGTACTTTAAGGACAAACGAGCTCCCAGCAGATCCGGACTCTCTCCTGGACCGCAAAGAGTACTGGGTGGTGTTCCGGGCCTTCCCGGTCTTCAGCGGAGGTGACATCCTCAATTTCACGGTCTTGCCAAACGGCGAGGTGCACCATGGGGTGAATGGAGCGAGCCGTGGCATGCTGATGTGCGTGGATACCTCGCAGTCTCTCTGGGTGTTTTTTACAATCCATGGTGTAATCAACCAGCTCAAAATACTGGGTAAGTTATTGAAGGACAGAATAACAGGGAGCACCTGATTGGTAAAAGAGAGCTATGGGCTGTCGTCACCTGCCTGTGTAAGGTGATCAGTGATGAGCATACATAGCTTCTGACCCAACCTTGTGCTGCTGAGCAGGAGGGAGCAACTCATGGCAGCTGTCACTGCCAGAGATGCCTTTGTGAACCTTCCAGGAAGGGCTGAGATCTAAGAGGTAAAATGAACAGCATGTAAGGAAGCCAGGAGAGCTGTGTGTGCATCTGGCTAGTTTTCAGAGTTGTGTGTAAAGAAGATTCTTTATAAGCCCATGGTTCCAGCCAACAGGTGTTAGACTCCTGCCTTTGTTAAGAGCAGTGGGTTTTGTGAGGGCAGCTCTGGTGCTGTGGGTTGGTATCAGCTCACCATGGGGCTCAGCTCTGTGTGTCCATGTGTCCCTCTGTCCCAAGGGGGCTGAGTCCTCTCCTGTACTTGCAGGCACTGTGCAGTCCAGCCCAGTGACCGTCTCACCCTCAGGGTCCCCCGGTGGCTCACAGTACGACAGCGACTCTGACATGGCCTTCAGTGTCAACAGGTCATCGTCTGCCTCGGAGTCTTCGCTTGGTAAGGAGGGCTTAGCGTAGGGTTGCTGGGTGGGCAGCACAGTGGGTTGTGGATACTGGCTGGTGAAGGATGCTGGGCCATGTGTGGGGAAGGCTATAGAAAGAAGGGCCTAAAACATAGACCTGGGGATGGTCACAGGATCATTGAGGTTGGAAAACACCACTGAGATCATCTAGTCCAACCGTCGATCCTCACTCATACCCACATGTTGTATAATATCAAATGTGCACACTTGTGACTAAATGACCTTGTTCTTCTTCCTTCTTCCAGTGACTGCTCCCAGTTCTCCCCTGAGCCCCCCTGTCTCTCCCGTCTTCCCCCCTCCGGAGCCATCCAGCAGCAAAAACGGGGAATGCACCGTCTGCTTTGACAGCGAGGTGGACACAGTGATCTATACCTGTGGACACATGTGCCTCTGCAACACCTGTGGTCTTAAGCTGAAGAAGCAGCTCAACGCCTGCTGCCCCATCTGCCGACGGGTCATCAAAGATGTTATTAAGATTTACCGCCCGTAGCGCCCGGCTTGGGCTTGGGAAGGGAGACCGCCGCTAGCAGTAACCATGCCTTTCCGTCCCTGCTTATGGGTTATCGTGCTGGTCAGTTGTAATCAAGTGGCTCGTTATCTGTGTTTCCTTATTTGATTGGTAGGGCATAATTCAGGGATCAAATTGAGATAAGGATCACATGGGGCAGTGCTGCTGGGCTGTGTGCCCACAGAGTGAATTGCGGTAGGAATCCGACCCAGCTGCAGATGGGAAATTCCCTGTGCCAAGCTTTTTTATCCTGCAGAGGATAAGGCTGATGTGATGTGGGTTGGGAGGGAACGCTGCAGTTCGCTGGGTGCTGCTGGATTGCCCGGCCCCAGAGCTCAGACAACTCTGTGCTGCTGGTGCTGTGGTGGAGCAAAATTAGAATGTGGCCCAGTGGGAGGGTTTGGAGTGGACAAAATTGATCTGAAAATTTAATACCCATCCATTTAAGGGGAGCAAGCAAAGGCCAAAATAGTAGCACAACTAGACTGTCATTTGTTTGGGTTTTGAGCAGGCTGCTGGGGCATGTGGAGGAGCTGCTTCCTTTGGCTTGGCTGCAGCAGCTCTTTCTTTTTTTGGTGGAACAGGGCCCAGGTCTTGCTCTGCTCCTCCCAGCATGGGGCAGTTGCGGTCTCATAGGGACCTGCTTGGCTCATGTCTCTTATCCTTCCCCAGTCCCTGTGGGCTCACCTTCTTTCTGGGCACTGTGCCATTTTTCTTCTGCCTCTCTGGATTTCCCAGCACAGCTCCCACTGCCCACACACTGGCTGCCAGGAGAGGCTTCAGCCACAGGCAAGAACTCATTGGGATGAATAGGGATCAAACTTGGCTTTGCTGGGGAGGTGGAAGGAAAGGCTCTGAGGCTATTATTAGACTTAAAAGGTAAACGTATTTCAGCTGTGGTGTTAGACAGCCATGAGCAGCAGCAATCTAGAGGAGGAGGGAAGTGTATGGGCAGGCAGTGGGTCTGTGCAGGGCTTGGTGTCCTCCCTGACGCTCCCACAGGAGCTCCCCTATCCTTTGTCCCCCTGCAGGCTTCCTCCCACACAAGACTCAGGCCTGGCTGCATTTCATGATGCAAACCAGAGGCTGAAAGAGGGGCTGATGTCATTCTAGCTCAATGATTGTGTGCCACCAAGTGAGTAAGAAAGGTGTAGTTGTCACATTTCAGTCCAAAAATGGAGAAAAGCAACCCATGTGCTGCAGGGCCGCTGAGTGCAGAGGGATGCTCCTGTCCCTCCATGCCATGGGTGTGCTGCTGACTCTGTGCTGCTGACTCTCTGCTGCTACTGCTGTTGGTGGCCTGGCCATGCTGCCCAGTGGGGGCTGTGGGGCTGCTCTCTCTCTCCCTGGGGGCAGTGAGCTGTCCTACATACACCCAGCAGGCAGGGCATAGAGAAAACTTTTTTTGTTTTAAAACTTAAAGAGCTAATGAGCGTTTCAATTAAGTGTATGGAGGAGAGGCTGCTTTAAAATGGGATTTCTCAGCCACTGTCCTGCTTCATTGACACGAGTGCCTGCTGGTATTGCAGAGCCCTTTTGGGAAACGTGGCTCATCCCTGCCTGTACAGCACCACCATAATCAAGAGGCCAAGGTGTTTTCCAGCAGCTGAAGTGTTGCAGTGATGACCTCAAGGCTGCCTGCCTGTGGATCCCCCAAACACTTGCTTAGCCTAGCCTTTATAGCTCAAGGCCTCGCTGTAGTTAGTGGGCACAGCATGGGGAGCTGCGGTGGCGCAGGTGGGGCTGTTGGGTGACACCTGGCCAGGTGGGCTGCCCTGTGCCCTTGCTGTGCATGGGCTGCAGGGGGAACTCTTAGCATGAGGAGGAGCTCAAGGAAAGCTGAATTCACAGCAAATGATGCTGGGTGGGATCACACTGGACTAACAGATGCCACTGGCTGTCCCCACACTCCCTGTTGCAGGGCTGCCTGCTCTGTTTGGAGCTGGCATTCAGCTGCAATGATGCATGTAGCCCATTTGCTTGGCTGGCACCTCAGGTCTTCAACAAGCAGGGCTGACTGCACACACCTGGTTCATTTTTTGGTGCAGCTCTTATATTTTAAGCCAGCAAAGAGAAATGGCAAAAATTACCAGCTGAGGCAGGTTGCAGAGGGGTGGGTTTTGCTGCTGCAGCTGCGATTGATTTCCAGGAGGGCAGCACCAGCAACAGTGAGCTGCTGGGGGGAATGAGTAGTGCCAGCACCCAGCACAGGGGGTAACAGGCAGCAGTGGGGGCTTTCCCTGCCAGAGAGCAACAGGGATTTTTTGAAAACAGTGGCAGAGGCCCCTCAAAAAGAGTTCCAGGAAAAGGCAGCCTTTAACAGATTTAATCGTTAGTACTCGTATTGCTATTTTTTTTAAACAGTCTGATGCTACATGATTTGTACAGAAGATCTGTTTGTGCCTTATAAGGGTGTCTGTGCACTTTTTATCCTTTTTAAAAACAACTTTTAAAATAAAACGGGGAGAACATAACACAGATCAATGGTAGTGTTGTAGAGTTTTGTGTTCACCAAGAAGCCTGCTTTGTATTTATATATATATATATATGTGTATGAAGTTACATATATATATATATATATAGTAGCAAAATAGTGTTAATTTCCATTGATATTTTTTTCCCCCTGCTCCTATTGATTTCATTTTCTTTCTTAGAAAGAGGAAGAGAGGGGAAAAAACAGCAGAGTGAGGGGAACCCCTTTCCTTTCCCCTTTAGAGGCAGTTACTCTTGCTTCCTTTATGATTCAGTCCTGTGATCTGCACAACATGCTGAAGCTGACACAGATGTTGGACCTCTGCATTGAGCTTCTCAAGCAACTCATTGGGACTGGGGTGTGGGGGGGACGCACGGGGGGGAGCTGCACCTCTACATGTCAATACTCTGTAGCCTTGTGATCAGTGCCGTGTGTGTTTTATTTTTGTCCATTTACCTGTTTTACATTAATATAATTTTACTCGTTTATGAAACAAATAAAACTTTGGCAAGTACAGAGGGCTGCCTTGCATTTCAAACTGTAGAGAAGTTGGCAGATCACTGCAGTAATCAGCCCAGTGCACCTCAAGCCCAGGGGCAGATCCTGCTGCAGCCACACCAATGGGGCTGCACACTGGGCTGCTGGGGCTTCTTCTCTTTCTTTCCATTCTTTACGTTTTGCAGAGCTGCTCTGTATTTAACAGAGAGGCACAGGAGCATGCACTGTAGCTGTTCGTATCCTGTGGCAGCTGCAGGCAGACAGCAGGCCAGCAGCCTCTGATGTGGTTTGCAGCAGAGTGGGTGAATTCATTCATAACTGTGTGCTGGCAAGGGCATAGCCACACTGAACTGTCTGCATTCCAACTTCTATGAGTTGCAGGAGGTGAAGGAAGCTGATGATGGCTATGGGTGCCTGAATGCTTCTTCACAGCCTGTGCTGCCCAGTCTTATCTGCGGAGGGGGGCTGATGCCTGTGAGATGCCAGCAGGCTCTTGCTGCAAGTTTCAGAGCTTGCACCACACCTGTGTGATTCCTGGGGAGGGCATCCAGGGCCCCTGCCTTTTCCTATCCTCTGTACTTGCCTCATCCTGCAGTGACAGCCTGCCCCAAGGCCCCTTGACCAAGCACAGCATGTGCACAATGCCAGAAGGCATTTTCCTTACCATTCATACGGCCACATACACACACTGCCCCCAGAGCATTCGGGTGTGAGGATGGTGAAACAAAAGCCTGTGCTCAGGCTCCTGGATGTCACAACCCTTGCCCTGTCCTTACACCTACAGGACATCGTGCGCAGTGCCCAGAGCAGTCCCTATGCAGAGCTGGGGCCCAGGAACAGCACAGACACACACCAGGCAGAGACGGGGTCACAGGGGTGCTTGAAACCAGTCAAGCAGTTTCTTTTTATTTCTTTAAAAAAAGAAAAAAAAAAAAGAAAAAAAAAATTGAAATTAAAAAAAAAGAAAATAATAAAAACACAACTTCCAAACCCCACTGAATGAAAAAAAAATAAAAAAATCAACAACAACAAAAAAACCAACCCACAAAACCCAACCCCTAATGGTGAACGTATAGATACGGCATTTACACAGCTACATCTATCTTCCGCTGCCACCCCCACCCGCCCACAGTAATGCAGCTTTATACACACTTACATCGTACAGTGAGACCTGGGCAGATGCACTGAGAGCAAGTGAGACTGAGCTGGCGCCTCCAGCCCTCTCCCCCAGCTCCCCCCATCCCCCCGCTGAGGTGCCTGAGTACCACAGGCCACCCTCCTCCTCCTCACGAGGCAGTTGGGGGCTCAGCACCCACAAGGTACCGCCAGACAGAAGCACAGAGGGCTGGCACACCTGTGTGGCACCAAACGTGTCATCAGCACCTTCCTGCTGGGGCTCCTGTCCCGTTGCAGACAGAAGAGCGGCAAGAAGGGGTAAGGGTCCTGCTGCCCCTGTCACACTGAGGATGACACCTCTGTGATGCTGGGAAGATCTTTGGAAACAAAAGACTGATGCTGTCATGTGCTCAACGAGCCCAATACAGTACTTGTGTCAGCAAAATGAAGCAGGACGAGTTCTGAGGCCCAGGCTGGGAGGAAAGCAGAAATAGCCCTCATTTAGGCTGGAAGCAACAGAAAGAAGCAACAGAAAGAGGATTGTTCTTGGTGAGGAACAGTGGGATCAGTGAGGGCGATGACAAGGCAGAGAAAGGGGAGCCATTTCAGGGGTTAGGACATTCAGCACAGAAGGAGCAAGGATCTGCTGCCCTGGGACAAGGGCACACTGCTTTCACCCCATTGTGACTGCCAGCAGCCAGAGGGGATGGGGACCTATGTCCCACATGGCTCAGCTGGGCTGCTTTGCCTTATCTCAGCCTGGCCCCCTCATTGCCACAGCAAAGGAGTTTTACTGGAGCAGAAAAAAGGCAGCATTTCTTCCCCAACCCACTGTGCAACTCTCCAGGGAACACACCAACATCTCCTAACAGGGATCTGTTACTGGGTTAGGCTGCAACCTAAATGAACCTTTGGGCTTCTGGCATTGCTGGAATGGTGAGGGCTTCCCTATAGCTACAGTGGGGCTGGGATGAACCATCACCTTCCCAGTGCAACCCTGCCCAGTTTGCATATACAGAGATGTATCTTTACATCCACAATTCCAGTGCAGAAAGCATAGGATATGGGAAGGCAGAAGGTGCACAGGGGAGGGGGTAGCATGGCTCTGGCGTGCAGAGTGCCTTCAATTCCACCAACCTCAAATTAAAAGAAGAACATTTATTGTTTTCAGCAGCCAAACAATGTGGCTGCAGAGCTGCATCTGCAGCACTTCCCCTTGCAATTAGAATAACAAGGGCACATAGGCTTGGTCAACCACAAACCCACTGAAGCAAAGGGCATGAAGCTCTTCTAAAGAAAGAAATGTGGCTCTGAATCTGCAAGAGAAGAAAGTGGCATAAAGAAGAGGCAGCCAAGCAGACCACTTTCATCCTCCCCCTGGGACACACACCACTGCCAGCAGGATCAGGCCCAGCAGGCAGCAGTGTCAGTGTGGAAATAAAACCCGCTCTGTTTGACCTGATGCCCCCAGAGCCAACCAACACACAGGGTGAGCTGAAAGCACTTGTGGACAGGAGAACAGAAAGCTAGGGTGACAAAGGAGGGAGCACCTGAGCACCAGCCACACCTCACAACTGGATGCGATGAGTAGCTGAGCTCCCACATTCCGGATTGCACTTGATAAGATCAGCACCTACTGGAAGACCCACCTGGCTGCTGCCTGCCAGCCCTGGGAAGCTCAGTGGGTCATGGGAACAGGTGGTCCCCTATTAGTCCAACAGGCAGTGCAGTCTGTGTCAGAAGGGAAACAAAGCATCCTCTTTCCAGGGATTCTGGGGTCACCATGGTCCTCTGTGTGTTGCATAGTATTCTTCAGCTACCGAAGCAAAACACCTCTTGTTGTTTGGCTGTAACATGGCAAGGTACAGTCTGCAGAGGACTTGCTGTATGTGTTCATGCGCATTTTTTTCTTTTCTTTTTCCTTCTTTTTTTCCCACCAGGAGGATGTTTAAGTTAACACTTGTCATTGTGGAATGGGGAGAGACCATGGGACTGTCCAATGCATGTGCAGGGGAAAGCAAGGCAGAGCCCAGAGTGCCTCCAGCGTGTATTCATGTCTGCAAATGCACGCAGGGCCATGAGGACAGACCATTCTGAGCAACAGTCCCCCCCATTTGCCACATCTCTTGTACGACTGCTACACACTTGGATTAAGCAGTACAACATACAACATTCAATCATGACCCTGAGCCTCACTGAAAAGCAAATCCATCCACGAGGCCACATTTCCTTCACTGATACCAAACCAAGCTGCGTTTCTCTCCCTGGCTGCTGCTGCTTCTTGAATTCCCTGTACAGGTGGCAAAACCCATCTACCAAGGCTCTCCCCAGCATGGAGAACTGTGCTGGCCACTGTACCCCACATGTAGGGCTGCTATGCCAGGCCAAGAGAGAGCAGGAGCTCGGGGCAGGAGAGGGGCATCAGCTGGAATGTATGGGATTTCAATTATTATTTTTTAAAGCCAGCCTTACGGAAAACTATAAATTAAGACTCTAATTAAATAGGTGGGAGAACAGGGAACCTCCAACCGTGTAAACAGGACAGGCTATGGCTTCTTCCGCAGGTAGTTGGAAGGGATCCAGCCCTCCCAGCAGGGCCCCCCAGTCAGGACCTTGCAGAACCACCAGCCGCTGCTGTTCTTCTCACGCACTTCAAACAAAGTCCCTTCTCTAAAGCTGTTGGTCTCCTCGTCACCCTCAAAATCCGCCACTGCCACGTAGAGAGCTTCCTTGGAGACATCTGGGTTGGAGAAGGGGGCTGACGTCCTCTCCCTTCCTTCCCCTCTCTCCACCACTTTGGATATTACCTTTGGGCCTATGCTGCTTTTCGCTTTGGCTTCGTCTTGGATGGCAGCAGACAGGAAGGGCCTGGCTTTGGGGGGAACCAGCATGGGCCTCCCTGGCAGTGGGGATGCCCTGGCTTCAGGCGCAGGGCCAGCAACAGGAGACGTCGTTTTCTTGGGTGGCGGAGGCCGGCGGGGCGGCACAACCGGGCGCTGCGGTGCGGGCTCTCGGGCAGCCAGGGCAACAGCTGGGCCTGGGGGGCATTTGGGAAGGGCTTTGCTCTCTATGCTTGGTCGCTCCTGAAACCTTCCAGAAGCCTCTGGGGCAACTGCAGGGTTACTGCAGGAGCTTTCGCTGGCGGTGGTGTCCTGCTCAGGGGGCTTCTCTGGGCACTTGGCAGGTCTCAGCTTGCTCCGCAGGCTGCAAATGTCCAGTTTGTCATCAGCTGGAGGAGGGTCAGTCCGAGGGGCTGTGGGGGGTTTGGGCTTGATCTGAGGTCTTGACTTCAAGAAGGGGTTCTGAGTGATCGGCTCAGGCTTGTCCTCTGCAGGCTCAGCTTTTGGCTTGGTTGGCTTGACAATGGGCCGGAGGTTTGGCTTTTTCACCTCCTTGGCTGACACCTTGTGTCCGCATTCCAGCCCCATTTCATTCTTCAGCTGGAAGAGTTTGCTCTTCTCAGGTTTCAGCTCAGGCTTCTTGCTGTCTTTTGGGGCTGCTGACTGCTTCGGGGGGATCATTGGCAAAATCATGCCTGGAGGTTTGGGGGGAGGCCTCTGCCTCTCCAGCAACTCGCCTTCTGACTTAATGATGGACTCCTTCCTGGGTGGCAGGCTGGGCTTCTCTTCCACATCCCGGTCTGAGATCTCCTCATAGCCACAAGTGAAGGCCAGGTCCCCGCTCTCAGTAGCCTCCTTCCCCTTGCAGTCCTTGGCCCACTTCGTACCACAGTCCATGCCATTTGGAGGAGCCTCCGGCAGAGGCCTGCATGGTCCAGTTGCTTCCTCTGTGGCACTGCTTTCTGCTGCAGCATCCCCCAGCCGGAGCTGGGCCATCTCACTGGGCAGCGGAGCCAGGAAGTTCGGCCTGGACGCGTTGGTGGTTTTCTTGTATTTATCAATAAACGTAGCAGGGGCCCAGCCTTCCTTCTCCTCAATCTGAATGTACCACCAGCCACTCAGGTTCTTCTCGATAACCTGCAGGAGGAAAGGAGACCTCAGTCGTGCACTCATGCACTCTGCAAAAAAGGGGATGCTTGGTATCTCTGAAATAACATCATAGTGACACATGAATTTGAGGCTTCTGCCTCCCTAACTTGATATCTAAATACAATATAACCATGTGAAAATCCAGAAAACAACATTTTTCCAACTGCATGTTCAGCTCAGCATGAAAAGCACAAGACTGGCATCCAAAAAGGAGGGAATCCTGCTAAGGGACGTGCATGACTGAGGAACGAAATAGCCACGCCAAAGATGCTGCAGCAGACACAGCTGGGATGCTGGGTGCAGGCAGTGGCCACTGTGCGGCACTGTTGGAATGATCAACCCCATGTCACTGCGCTGATCAGCAGCTGCCTGGTTTCAGTGCACTGCTGAAGTGGGACCGGGACATGGGATGAGCAAAGTGGGGCAGCCATACAAGAAAAATCCCCATAGGAAGGCACAGTGTATACAGTCCAAAAAAAACAAAAATCACATCTACAACAGGGATTCTGTGAGCAAAACCAGCTGTGCCAAGTAAACAGTTCTGGGCTTATAGTATTATATTTGGCCTAAGTAAGAAAAAGAATGTCACCTATAACTCTATTTGTCATGTAGTCTTACTTCCCATGAGCTCAGATAACACCATACTCAGGGGACAGAAGGCCACAAGAACACCAGGGACTGTAAAGTCTCACAAGCTCTTACAGGCTTCTCTCCTGCTGGAGGACAGTCTGTGATGTTATGTCCAGAGGTGATCACAAACACCCAGAACACTGTGGCATTTCCTGCCTGGAAAGGGAGCTCCTGCCTGAAAGAGGTCCCAGAGCAATGGAAATTAGGAAGTGAAGATGCAAAGAGCACAGGGACAGACTCACCTCTACTTTCATTCCTGCCTGGAAGCTGATGCCATCAGGGATGGTGGTCTGGAAGTCAGCAATGGTGTAATATTCCTCTTCCACTTGAGGAGGGACAGGAGGTTTAGGCAGGTTCAAACCACGTGGCTATGAAAATAAAGAAAACCCATCAGCATGTTTCTACAGAAGGTGCAACATAATGCGTGCACAGACCAACAGCCTGCAGAACAACCAGGTAGCCCAAGCACACCAAGGAGATCAGCTCAGCCCATGCAGCATCCTCATCAACACAAAGCAGCAAAATGCTTTCAGGATGATCAGAAAACTGCCCATAGCTGTTACTGACAGCAGAATTACTCTGTCCAGAAGGAGAGAGACAGTTTGCTACATTGCACTGGCAAACTAGCCTTGCAGGACAGACCGACCAAAGTTTTACCTAAATACAATTTAGGACTTAAGACAGAAGAAAGACAGCCCCCACTAAGAGCAGAGTCCATCCCAAGCAAAGAGTAGCCAGTGACCAATGTCCCCTTTTCACATTTCTCTCCAGTTCCCTTTCCCATTACTGCTCTATGTCAGCTGGCAAGTGGGATGTAGGGATAGCTGCACTGGTCCCAAGCAGGGACTGCCTATCCCAGTATTCCCTCCCCAGTGATGACTTTAACAGTAAGCAGATGCTTAAAAAAAAAAAATAATAATAATAATAATAATAATAATCAACAATCAGGCATCATATCTGATACCTCCCCCCTCTTTGGGTCTCCAAGCCTCTGGGAGGGCTCAGAATACACTTACTATAGTGAGATCTCTGCGAGGAGGGGGTCTCTGCCTCATCTTCGGTGACTCTGTGGAGGAAGGATTTCAGATGTTGTTGAGGGTCTAGTTTTTGGTTCCATAAGATTTTCCAGAAGGGGAGTGAAAAACGCAACAGAAAGGCGGTGCCACCTCGAGACTTACCTGCAGAGCTTTCTGCCCCCTTTTTGTGCTGTGCTGCCTGGAAGCATGCAGGAAAGGCTGCACTGACACCCAGCCACCACCAGCGTCCTCCCAACCCATCACTTACTGCGGCGGATGTCAGCGTTGGGCAGGGGACGGTTGTCAAACCTCCCATCCCTCTGGCCAGCAAGCCCATCCTTCTCTCGGCTGGTGACAACCTGCTGCCGGGAGATGCCATCCAGATCCAAGGCACAGGAATGAGTAGAGGAGCCAGACCCCAGCTTCTGTGAGAACATCTCTCCATTCCCCTTCTTGAGATAGGAGGCAGGAGCCCAGCCTTCTTGGCCCTGGTACCTGTGGTGACAATGGCAGTGTCACTGCATGGAGTCACAGTGCCACCACAAGTCTGCAAACGGAGCAACCCACTGCACTGCAGCAACACAGGGTCACCACATATCCCAGAGTCAGCGTGGCACAAGCAATGACCTGGGCAAAATGAACTTGCT
Source organism: Lagopus leucura (assembly GCF_019238085.1). Taxonomy (NCBI): domain Eukaryota; kingdom Metazoa; phylum Chordata; class Aves; order Galliformes; family Phasianidae; genus Lagopus; species Lagopus leucura. The sequence continues at coordinate 6,829,303 of NW_024962278.1, read as the reverse complement.
CAGAATCAGGCTCTGCATCCTCTGGGCACCTGGAGAGCCGCAGCAATAACTGACTGCAGCCAGAGGGCTGAGAGCAGCATGAAGCCTGAGTTCATCTCAGCAATGGAACCAGTTCAGGAATGAAATGCACTGGTGGGGGAAACAAAGGGGAAAACCAGAGGGTTCTGCTGCTAGGACTGATGTACCTGTTATCTGGATGGAGCACAGCCTGGATCCATTCCCTGCTCTACATCTGCACTTTTTAGGAGAAAAACCAGTCCATGACCTGATTGAAAAACCACATCCTCGGAGCTTTCCTGCTATGCTCAAGGGTCTTGCGCCAGCATCAGAGGCTCTCCTGTTGGCTGAGCTACAGGCACTGTGCTCAGATGGCACAGGCTCCTGAGCTTGTAATTGCCTTTAGAGCTCTCATGGCAGCTCTCCTGTGCTCAAAAAGTCAATGGACATTTTTCTGGGCCTTTGCTGCTGCCAATACCACAGGTTCAGCATAAGGTTAAGAAAATGGTGGCACATGTTCCCACCCTGTTCAAGTCCAGCTGTTTGTGAGATCACAGAGAAGTGAAAATGAGCTTCCAGGAGAAAACAAGTATCAGCTTAGGATGACTGGGAGTGTTTGGCCTCAGCACACCCTGTACACAGAGACCTGGCCCAGAGGATGGCTCTTCTCCACAGAAACCTCCTAACACAGCCAGAGGATCCAGCCTGGTTCCAGGACACTCGCTGCTTTTCCTGTCAGTAAGACATGATGTAACATTAATGCCCTTCTACCGCTTCCTTTCGAGCTGCTGGGGCATGTGATGCTGTGATGCAGTCCACCTCCTCAGCACAGGGCACTAGGGGATTTTAAAGATGTTTAACCACAACTACGCTTGGCTGAAGCCCTGAATCTCAGTTAACTTTGATATGTAGGGATGGAGAGAAACGAGTTCTGCTCCTCTGCCCTCTCTGATGCCCTACACTTGCCCTTGGGTGGTACCATGGGTCTCTGCTTTGCATAGCCTGCATTGTCAGTGAAGTGCAAGAGGCAGGGACAGCACCTGATTTTCCACCAGCCCTCCAGGTTCTTCTGGATCACCACCACCACTGCTCCTTTGTCCAGGTTCATTTCATCCTGGTCTCTGGCAGTATATGGGTAAATAACTGTGTACTTCTCCTCTGTTGGAAAGAAAATGCAGTTTCACAGATAAATTCTACAGAAAGCTGAACTCTATTGAACAGTGGTTACGTGCTTTCTATGAACAGTAATCCTTGTAACAAAGGTGCAAACACATAAAGATACACAACCATTTGGAAGAGAATGTCAGTGTCAAAAGAAACATGGATGCATTTTGAAACACAAGCTTTGTGACTTTCCCCGCTGACAGCCTGAGGAGGCACAGAACGCCCCTTCTTTTCCTTTCATACATTGCTCAAGCTTTCCCTTCCAGTTGCTTTTTGCCTTCACTCTCTCAAATACCTACTGTTCCTGAAAACATACCCCTCCAGGGGCTAGAAAAGACATCCAAACTGGATGGCTGGCCCTTCACCCTTTTACAAATACAGTTCTTCCAGTACTAGCCACCATGTTTGGAAACAAAGCAATTAACACTCTCCTCAGCATGGACTATCAACACGAAGCTCCTTTTATCTTGATTTATACAATAGCTCTCCCTTTATCTGCCCTTGTATCCATCCATTTCAGTTCAGATTTCTCTGAAAAAAACTCTGCTATACAGGGAAAGGAATTCCAGAGACCTGAGGAAGCAACCCCAACACAGTTGTGCTCTCAGACACGGCTGCTCTCCAGCTGCTCTATGACAGCAAGTCTACATGAATTTCCCTATTCAACAGTCATGTTCCTCGAGAGATTACTCAAAACCACATAATAGGCCTGGACTGTCTGCTGGATGAAACAACAGTGAGCAGGGACACTGATGCTCTGCCCTTCAAGGGGAAGGGTAAATATCCTAACAGCCACGTGGGCAGCTTGTCAGACAAAATGGTTTATCCGTCTACTCTTCTCCCTCATTTGGTCCTATAATTTCTGGATTAAATCCAGGAAAGCTTGCAATTCCGTGCTTAAGCAGTGCTACAATAGACTTTTCACAAAATGCCCTTTACACCATCTCCAAAACCCATACCTCTGGACATTCTTATATCCCCGCTACACAGACTTCATGTCTTTGTCCTCTCAGAAGAGCAAAGCTGTAGGAAGACTTCATTCCCCACCCACTTTGTGCAAATGAAAGGGCTCATGCAGGGCCTAAGGCAGCAGTTGCAAGAAATCTGCATAAATGTGTTGGGAGAAAGTAGAAACTCCAGCCTGCATACCCAAAACAAGTCTAAAAATGTTAGAGGGAATAGCTGGCAGAGGAAAGAGAAGTGGACATGAATGGGCCTGACAGAAGGTTGAAGAGCACATACAGCATGTACCAAGCAATGACACAAGCAAAGTTCATCACATGCAAAGCAATCAAACATGCACACAACAAAGCACCAAGCACAAAACAAAGGCAGTCAAACACATCTCTACAAAGTCCACCTTGACCCCATCCACTTGTGTACAAGTCCCCAAGAGTCCGACGGCGGCCAACATGCCTGGGTAGAGACCAGTATCTCCATGGGACTGGGGAGAGCATGTCGGGGAAGCAGGAGGATAAGAGAGGACGTAAGGAGGCAGCACTTCAGGTCTAAGAGCAGACAGGGCTGACACCAGAGAGAGGCAGAGACTGTACCCACTGGGAACCCACCAAGGGCCCTCCCCATTTTGGACCCCCCTCCCACCTCTACCTCCCTAGGCAACGGGCTGAGCAAACTACAGCACTGCTCTGAGCATACAGCGATCAGAAGGAAGGATGTGTTCTCCAGAGGTGTTTTGGATTTACTGTATACAGTTTGATTGTACAGAAAAGCTGCAACTTCGCTATTCTCACAACATGAGCTCATGCATACTCTTGCTTTCTGCATGAGATTAGAAGACACAGGAATTGCCCTAGGAGCTTGGTTGCTCCTCCAGTGCTCCCTGGGAGTAAAGGAGATGTGATGCCAGGACTGGGTCTTCCCCGCAGGAGGCACCTTCAGCTCCTCTGGGGGAACAGAAAAGGCAGCAGTTATACTGCCAACATCCACCAGCCTCACTCCTGGTACAGCACTGCATAGGTAGGACTGTTAAGGGCACATGTAACTGCAGCACTTGTGGCTTTGTCCTTCCCAGGGCTCTTCTCCTCACTAGGCCAGACAGAACTACACAGTCCTGCAAGCCACTCGGCATATTGGACAGAAGCTGGGACTGTTGTCTCTAGCCACATCTTACCTTCATCAGGCTGCATTGAGAGCTCATCCTGGACACCATCCTGGGCCTCCAGGCAGGTCGCTGGCACCCAGCCTTGCTCCTCTGATGTGCTCACAAACCACCAGCCTAGGAAGAAAAGAGCAGCTGGCTCAGCCAAGGACATCAACCTAAAGCCACTTCCCTTCCTACCAACCTTGAGTCTGGGGGGCTCTGCCCCCTTGTGCTACCACACGAGAGGCTGAGATCACTCCAAAGCAAAAGAGCCATGTGCTACCTGAAAGGGAGCAGCAAGGGAGAGTTGCAGCGTTACGATATCTACCTGTATGGTTTCCTCCCCACAGCCACAAAAACCAGGACAGACTCTGAGAGCTGAATGACTCCAGCCACCTCATTTGCTTTCCTTTTTTTTTTTTTTTTCCCTTCATGGTTCACTTTCCCTCAGCATGGGTCAGCAAGCCTAGTCTAATTAGCAGAGATGAATACACTGTCTGCAAATCGATAACTGACTCCTGCTGTGCTCTCGCCTTCTTTACATTTGTGGAAACAGCAAATTTTAAAAGCTAAGAGCAAATGCAGGATTCAAACATGAGCTCTCCCAGTGGAAACCTGGCCAGCTCCACAGAGGCCATAGCAATCCTGGGCCACCCTGCGTGTCCGATCAAAATAAATTCATGCTCCTCAGTTATGAAAAGCATAAGCTGTTTGTGTCTTCAGAGGGAAAAAATTACAACCAAGCATTATTCTCAGAATACCACCAGCGAGCCATTTAGAAAGACAACTAGATTGTCAGGGAGGGAAGCAGCAGCTACCTGCATGGAAAGGAAAATCAGAGCTGACATTTCATAAATAAATGATTTGCCATACCTGTTCAATTGGCTGTGCTAATAGGTTTCAGTTGCTTTAGGGTTGCTTTTATTTTTCTCATTCTCAAAAAGCTGCTGGTTCAATTAATTCTCTCGGGATGAGGTTTCAGGAATTTTAAAATCTATTTTCATAATTTACCTTTAAACTCCCTCAGCAACTTGTATTTACTTCAGGGAATAAATTCCCCTTTTCAATGAACTCCACAAGGTGGACCCATAACATAACACCTTCCCTCTGCAGAGGGTAAGAGCCTGCTGAAGCTGTAGCAAGCACAGGGCTGAGTGGCTGAGCACTGCACAGCTTTCTTTTGGAGGGGCAGGAACTGAAGCTGCACAGTGGGTCTTCCACAGCCAGTGTCCACATATCTGCAAAACCAGCCCGCCAGCCCTGGGACTGCCTTTTGGCCACAGGACCCATCAGCCACATTTCTCAGCACAAAGAAGCATAAAGTGAGAGTGTAGAAGATGGATGGCACCTAGCGCTCAGCACAGCAGGTAATCAGACCCTTTCTTCAGAGAGAATCCTTAAGTCCTGTCCACACTCATGCAGAAATCCTGCAGACTGAAGCTTCCTTCACATTCTACTTAAGCTGACCATCCAAGGACATCCCCTTTGAGGTGCCCTGGGGCTGTTTTGCTTCCCTTCCTATTAAAGACACCAACAGTACAGGATTGCTATTCCTGTCCCTGCTCTGAGGTGCAGAGCAGACCTGCAGCTTTCCGCCAAGCCTGGCTCTCTGTACCTGATTCGTTCTTCTCAATGATATCCACCAACTGGCCCACGCATAAGCTGATCTCGGAGCTCTCCTGCTTCTGGTAGTTGGCCACCACGACATACTGCTCCAGCACCAAGGGATCGACCGAGGCAGAGTCAGCTCCTGCACAGGGGGACAAGAACCCAGCCGCGTGCCGAGGTCAGCAGCAGTTCCTGAGAGCACTGCTCCCAAGCAGCTCCGGGACACCCTGGGCACCCCAGCGTGAGAGACGTGAGCCAGAGGCTTGGGCAGAGTGAGGAGGAGAGGGACCAAACCAGCAGCCAGGTGAGACAGGTACAGCCACGTGAGGCCCTGCACTTGCTCCCACCTCCTGCTCAGAGCCATCCAAGTGAACCCACCACCACCACCACGAGACCAGCACACGAACCTGCTCTGACCCAGCCCAGCACACACAGCCTGCACAGAGTTTTGCTGCTCCTGGCTGAACACCTGCACACCCAGGCAGAAGGGCATCTGCAGGGTACAACAGCAGCCCCATCGCTGCCCTTCTCACAGATTGCCAGCAGTTCGCTGTCTTGGCTCTTTGTTCTACTAATGCTGCTCAACTCCTGCAGAAGATCCCAATTTCATGTCCACTGAGAAGAAATGCCCCAGTAGGACCAGACAGACAGGATACACAGAAAGCAGAGTGTGCCCTGCGCCAGCAAGGGGCCTGACATCTGACAGGGGTGGAAGCAGCCAGGGAGTCCTGGCTGGCTGTGCCGAGCTGGCCAGGCTGAAGGTGGCACTGCAGGCTAAGGTGAGGGGCCAGCCAGCACTGCACCAGTGGACCAGGAGGCACCTGCTGGGCACAAGAAGGCCATCATCATTTATACCTTCCAAGCACATTTTTATTTAGGAGAGTGCTCTGGATATGGATCCATCCCATTTTCTTGGCACCACTTACCAAGGAAGAACAGAGCTTTCAAGTCAAATCGATCTCTGCTTTAGAAACGTGCCCTTAAGTTCATCTCTCTGCATGCAGCAAAACTCCCTCACTCCCACAAGCACACAGACGTTTGCTGTGACACCACGTGCAGGGAGATCACAAAGCAACCAAGGGCTCTGCAGATGCTCAGCACTGAATTCAGACCCCTCAGTCCCACCACTGAGGGCATTCCCCTGGGCTCAGCCTTGCACCAAGTCACTTGGTTACTCAGCACAGGCAGCACTTGCCTGTCTGCCTGCAAAAGCCTCTGAGGAGCAAAAAGGTGTCAGAAGTGCCTGTACTCTTCTCCCTGCTGTCCCAAGCCTCCAGCGCAACACTTTGCCTGGCAGCTTCACAGCCTGCCAGTTGAGGATACTGTTCTATTACCCAATTCTCCCAGATGCAGTAAAAATTAATTAATATTTGCCAAGTGCTTTGGAAATAGAACAGTATTAATTATTATAGCACAAGTGACATGAAAGACTCACACACCTGAGCGTAGCTGTTAAGTCACCCTTACTGGGGCTGTAGGGGCCTCCAGCTGTGGAAATCACCGCTGCTCTCTGGCTGCCAGGGCATGGCAGATGCATCAGACAATGACCTCCCGAGCTCAGGAGGGTGCCAGAAAGCAGTGATACAAAGAGTGGCGTTCCCTTAGGATATAAAGGCGAAACAAATCAGGAAGACATTTCCACGTTACTGCACTACAAGAGGACTCAATGGCTTCCCCATTACATAAGAGCTCAGAGATCTTTCCTATCGTGGAACGTATTGCAGGGCACAATCCTGCAATGAGCAGAGCAAGAGGGATAAATAGAGATGGACAGGATCTAACAGCAGCACTGGAACCCTCTGCTCCCTCAGGTCACCACCTCTCAAACCGGTTCTGAGTAAGAATGACCACAACCAACATTTAAATGAACAATGTCTTTTTTCAGAACACTCATTAAAGGAAGAAGAGGCAAACTGTCCACGCTCTTCTGCTATAAACAGCTCTCTGCAGAGCTGCAGGTGAGCTGACCAAGTACAAAGGATCTGTTACCACTAATGAAAGCTTCCTCCATGCCATAACCCAGAGGTGGGGCACCAAACAAAAATAGGCCCCTGAAGAGAGTGGAGGAAGCCAGGAATTTGGAGACTGTTTTACTAACTCAATTAAAGGTTTGTGCTTATAGTGATCAGAGGATTTACTCAGCCCCTGAGAGCAGAATAACAGCTACAGGAAGAGAGAAATACTCTCCTTTCTGCCTCCCCAGCTGTAATTACAAACAATGCTCCGAGGCTATTTGTAGTTTTAGCAGGCAATTCTGGATCCTCCAATGTACCTATTAAACCAGCAACAGAACTGGTAAACCAACCTTGGAGGAAGAAGTAGGAGTTAATTTGAGGAGTGCTTTCACCTGGCATAATCATCCTCAACCACAAAAATACAGTCAACAATAAAGCATCCTATTTATGGGCAGACTTAGTCCCTTAAAATAGCAATGGGATAAACGTAAGTATCTAAAATAGTGCCAGAAACTCTGGAGTTTTGGAATGGTCCTCCTATGGCTGCTGTAGGATATGAGAGCTGTGCTTATTGTCCCAGATAAAACAAATTTCAGACCAAAAGCCATTGTGGGAGCACAGCACAGCACAGCAAAAGGGATGCGGCCACACAAGAAGGCATGTGAAATAAGGCTGACAGGGATATGGGAGCTCTTCTAAGGCAGCTCCACCCAAATAAAAACTGCTGAGACAGTCTCAGACTTCCATGCACTGTGCCACAATGAACCCATGAATCTCCATCTGTGCTTCTGCAGCATTCAGAAAGGAGTGAAAAGAAATGTTTGAATGAGTCTGGGGACTGATTACTATCAGGCATACCTAAATCAGTGGCCAAATTGGTCTTTAAAGCTCCAGACTGTGGGGAATAAGCAGGAAATAATGCTCACCAACTAACATCAGGTGAGTCCCTGTCTCTGAGCCTTCTCATAACCACTCACATCCCTTGAGTCTCCTGGTCCCATGGAAGGCTATGGGCAGCACTTCAACTCACTGCAACCCAGTGCTTGGCTACAGACCATGTAAAACCTGCCAGGTGATCTGAAGCACTGATCTTCCAAGAAGAGCAACTGAACCCCACTTTGGCAGAGCTGCAGAAATAAGGAATTTCAATTATTTTTGCTTGTTAGCATCTATTAGATGCCCCTTCCACAAGGAGATTATATTAAAAGAGCCCTTTTTTTGTGTCCTTATTTGCCATCTCAAAGCAGGCCTAGTTTGAGCAACCGATGAACCATCAGGGGCTTTCTCAAGGCAGGAGAGGATTCCAGGTGACAGTAATAGAACCAAATTCCGTTTCTTCTGCCAGAAAACATGGAACAGTGAGAGGAGACTCTGAACACATCTGGTACAAAGCATCAGCTTGTGGCAGTGTTACTGCACATAAACACCTTTCCCTGATGGTTACTGCACATACGCCACAACCGAATCACACGCCAGTGCCATGGTCAGAGTGCTGTCAGGACAGGAATCTAGCTTGGGAATTACCTAAACTCTCCATTCCCTCTCTCTCAGTGGTGCTAAGCAAACAGCATCCCAAAGAGCATTTTCTCTTTGCCCTCAGCAGCATCACAGTGTCACTTGTCAACCTGCCATGCCTACAGGGCAAGAGGGAGAGCTGTGCATAAGCCCACTTTGCTATGGGCTTATTGGAAATGAGATGGCAGAACAAAGCTCCATACACTAAGAGTAGAAAAACTGCTTCTCCAACAGCCAGTGTCCTTAAAAAAAATAACTCGTTTCTTTGAGAGCAGAATTTAATTTTTTCCTTCCCCTCAGTCCTAGACAGGTCTTCTTTTCTCCTGCTTAATGGAAGTGATCTAAACACACACTGCTCTCACAGGGAAACATAACATCCCTCCCTTACCCAACAGACATTTCCACTGAGCCATCACACCAGAGACATTTCCAAGACAAGGGATTCTATGTCTGTATTTTACCTCCACTCTATCAAAAGAGAGAAGATGGAAAAAAAAAAAAAAAAAAAAAGCACAGCCTGTTTTCATCCCACCCACAGCCAGATGCCCCTCTCTGCCTCCACATGGGCTTGCAGTGAAAGGAATAACTCAGCTTAAAGAAAAACCTTCAGCACATCTCCTCTGACAAAGCCATGTAAGACACACCAACACAGCAGGAGAAAGCTAGTGTGAAAACTGCAGCCTGTGCTTGCAAAAGAGCTTGTGAGAGCTCTAAAGCAGCCCTCGCAAGGCCCAGCTTTGCCAGACATACCTTGCAGCTGTCAGAGTTTGAGAAGATGTTGTCTGAAGGTTTTAACCAGGCTGGCAGCCCCATTAGCCAGTCAGATCATCTGGCTATGACTGGCCCAGAAGAACAAAGCAAAACCAGGAGCCACCACTGGAGCAGACAACATCTGTTTGTCATATGCATCCTACAAGTTGTCTCAGCAAGAAGTTGGGACGGCAGCAGTTCTCAAGGGAGGGATCCAACAGAAAAGAAGGACAGTATTCAGTCTCAAGTCTTCCCTGTTCTTTTTCTCTTGCCTGAGAGAGGAACCCACCCATCTGCAAGTGAAGTTTGCTTATACAGCTTAAGGCAGCGTCAACTATCGAACCCAAAAATCTTCCCACAGCTATTTCAGCAGCATCTCCATTCAGCCATGGCTCAGATCTCTTTTTCCAAAGGTTCTGGTGCCACATAGTAACTCCTGCAGCTGTAAGATGCCCTCAGATAACCACTAAAACCAAGGGGCCTTCAGAGATGCGCCCCTGTCCTGAGGAGCAGAGCATCCCAGATTCACCCAGCCACCCAAAGGGTCCCAACCTGGTGCAACCCTGAAGTATAAAGTGTTGCTGTACCAGGAGACTTACAGCCCCATGGTGGTCACCTCTCAGCTCAAACACTCCTTAGGCCTGAGGGCACTGTAACTCTGTAGTTGCACATACCTGGCTGAAAACAAAGCCCTGTCCTTCTCCTGAGGCTGTGACATGGCACTGTGCCTGCCACACCTCCTCACCACTGCCACCCTGAGTCCACCAGCCACAACAGAAAGCTACAGGGATGTGACAGCTGATGCAAGGGGCTTGCCCACCACACATAGCAAGTGTCCTGCAGCAAAAGGCAAAGCGAGAGCAAGGCCCAGGGAGCGTGCGGCAGTTACTACCTCTCTGTAGGAAAGAGGTCGTTCTCTGGATAAACCCTGATGGAGGAACAAAATGAGGGGAGACAAGGTGTGAGGGGAGGAGAGACACGAATGTGGGGGTGACTGCAGTGGTGGGTATCACTCAATGAATGAGCAGATAGGTGCCTGCAGCTCCCCCCATCACCCCATCCCTCCATGGGACACCTGCAGGGACAACAAGGAATTTCAGCCTTCACGTCCTCAATGCCATTCCCTCTTTGGAAGCACACCAGGAGGCAGGGATGGGGCATGGAGAGGACTTGGCATGTTAGGGAGCCCCATAGGGGTTGGCAGCAGTGTCCATCATGGAGTTGGACCCCTGTGTAGTACTGAGAGGCCCTGTGGGTGGAAGGAGGAGATGGTGAAACTGGAGAGGGGAGGAGTGCTTACCAGATCTCTTCTTTCCAATGGGCTCCCTGAAAAAGAGAAGGAAGAGCATCAACAGTGGGATGGGGACAGCTGGGTTGTTTGCCACAGGAAACCTATGCAGGAGAGCACAGCAGTGCTGGTCCCAGCAGTGCCACTGACCTCCCTCACACCAGCTAACAACCCCACAGGCCAGATAGCAGCCTTGCACCTCTCTCCCTCTCAATGAGTAACTTAATGCTTTCGCCTTCCCCAGAGTGAAGCCTGGCCACTGGTCTAGCTCCTTAGTGACTTACTCTGACAGCCACAACTCCCACCATGTCACCTGGAAAAGACATGCAGACCAGGATGATTTGGCAGCAGTCAGGAGCAAGGGAAACCCAAACCTGCTCAGCATAGTCCACAGGTGTCCCAGGAGTGGACACTGCTTTGAATACCAAGAGGAAAATACAGAAGTTGCTCCATACCTTGCACCTCTTCCGGGAGGATAGGCAGCAGGGCTGGGGAAGGGGCAAGCATTTGTGCCTCAAAACAGAACAACTCATTAAAGTGGCGTTGAAAGGATGAACACAAAACAGGAGCTATTCATAGGCACAAGGAGGCACTATGGTCAGCAATGGCCATGCTGATGAGATGGGTTAGAAACCAAAGGTCTCGTGTCCCTTCTGTCACCAGAGTGCCAATAAGAAACATGGCTGCTGCACAGCCTCACATCCTGGGCACAACTCACTTCAGGCACAATTAATTCTAGGGCATTTCATGATTAAAAAACAAACGAACCTAAGATAATAGGTGCTGAGACAAACCTCAAACAATTACAGATGACAAACCAAGGCACCAAACTAGGCGAAATCCAAACAAACGCACCAGCCCCATCCACAGCTCCAACGGCAATGGTCCATGCTGCTACGAAAGATCTCTCAACGCTTTCACATAATTTCTCACTATTGCCTTGAAATGCTGCACTAGAACGGGGTGACGAGAGCAGGTGAACATGCTGGAGGTGGCAGATGGGCACCACACCCTTGTGCTGATGGGAAGGACCGCTGCTTTTCCCTGACATCTGCTAAGCTTATTGCTGTAACTCATCCCCCTGCTTCCTTTCTGACTGTCTGGGTGAGGGGGCAAGGAAGAAGCTGTAATTTCACTTTGCTGCTGGGTTGTTCCTGGCACAGATACAAAGAGACACAGCTCTGAACACCAGCCCACCACCTCAGAGGACAGAAGAACTCAGACAGGACAGGAAACACTGACAGACTGCCGGCAGCATCTCCTCCTGCTTTGTTTCTCATGGGCCGAAGAAAGGCATGCAACAATGTGCACATACGGCCTCCTGGAAACAGGTGCCTCCAAGCAGAGAGGGAAAGGCTGCCTGCTGCTGGGAAACTCATCTAGCCCTCACCTGCACCAGTGTCCATATGAACCAGGCAGCCGCAGCACAAGGACAAGGTACCAGCATATAGTGATGGCAACATGCCACCAAGCAGCCACATAGAGCTCTCCAAGAGGTAACACCCAGGAGAGTTCTCCAGCTGCTCACCAGGGCTCTCCCATCTCCCTGTCAGGGACACTGAAGACATGGGTTATTGTGTAACAGTAATCTCACTTAAAACACTGAGCCAAATTGCATTGGGGTGCAGTAGGCTCAGTTCAGCATCCTTCAGGAACGTAATAATCCCTAAGTGCAATCCTTAAAGGAAACTCAGTAGCAGAGAACACTTTGGGTCAGTAAATACTTCTATGTCAAAATATTCTCATCACAGTCTTCCACAGCGAGTCAGACAGCATCTCCCTGGAGCCAGCAATAGGAAGGAGACGAGGAGCACCAGGCTGCAGGCAGGTTTGAAACCAAAAAAGCAGGCTGTTCTTCAACAATATGTAGGTGTAAGCCATTAATCTCCTACTTCAGGATGTTGTGGATGCTAAAGGTTTTTACAGGCTTCCGAGGTTGTACCTCAGGCATGAAATGTTAATTAGAAAACCAGGAAAACTATAACAGTGCCTAGAGAAGAGCTGCTACAAGCTTGCTTGACTTCAAGAAACCGCTGCGGTCTGGTGGCTGCTGGATTAGGGAGGCAGCTATATGACACAGAGGTGGTTCTGCAGTGAGCATGCAGCAGAGCCTACCTTGCAGTGAGACTCTGTAATGCCATAATGGGATAATAGTAGCAGGGTGACAAAGCCTTTGGCTACAGCACATGAGAACGAACCCAAATGCAGCAGCCACAGAACGAAGTAGAGAGCTGCTTACCTTTAGGAAGCCTCAGGTAGACAGGGATCTCCAGCAAGAGATACCCTCAGCTCCACTGCCAACCCATAAATGAGGTCTGGGAAGGAGTGGATTCTGGGTCCACCCCTTCTGGTCATTCAGCTGCATTGTATGCACCTGAGCTCCCCTGAGTTGGCCCTGCCTTCCCACCAGGTGCTCAATCGCTGCTTCAAGCTGTGACTTAGCATTTCCACTACACACTCACATGAGGGAGATTGCATGGAAGGGTCTTGGGACAAAGGCCCTGGCACAGCACAGCACTTGCAGACCTCAGCAGCACCCATGCTGCCCCACAGCTACAGCCAAGTGGCAGAGTGGGAGAGGGACAGCAAAGCACAAACACGAGGATGACAACTCCAGCTGCTGCAATGCCAATCATGCAGTTCACAATCAGCAAGCAAGATGAGATAGGTCTGAAGTCACCATTCCAAGAAAATATTTCCTGCAGAAAAGTCTATTTCTTGTAAATAATAACAAGCCCTTCTATAGAACAGCACTGCCATCAAAAAAAACTCTCAGGAGGCAGCTCAGCTTGTAAGTATTCAGCAAGCATAGAGATGTTAGAAGTCATAGCAAGGTATATGCAAGCAAGACAGGCTGAGAACTGGAGTACAGGGCGTTGTTTAAGAGAACTGATGTTCAGCAAATGGTCCACTGAATGAGGCCCCTGCTCTCAGCTGCAGTGCCAGTACCACTCTTGTGTTTAACTGCTGGAGAGCTGTCTGAGCCAAACCTGTGGGTTCAGAAGGCTGCCCTGTGCCCTGTAAGCATACAAAATCAAGTACTCTGTTCACACAAGGAGCTTGTGATGCAGTAAACCATGTTTATGCATAGTGGCTTCAGCCCCATTGCTATTTCTTTCTGCTGTCACCTGGAAAGGACAGTTCTCAGCCAAGAATGATGGGGACCACTATTTTGGAGCTGAGATCTAGCCTGAGCTCCTGGTGAATCTGCACGTAGGCACCAGCAGCACCGCAAAACAAACAATTCCTTATACAAGCTGTAATTTGTCTGGAGAGCAGGACACGGTTCAAAAGCCACAAGGCAACAAGCATCCTTATCCAAACCAACATCCGTCAACTCAGGGAGCTTGAGTTTATGGGCAAAACGAATGGCTCCCTTTATGGGACAACCACTGCATCCTACAGCAAGGATTTGAGCTCCTCTTTTCTGTTAAATCCCTGCTCTCCTGGCTGAGGAGTTCAAGCCCCAACTCAGACACTGTGCGAGTATGATGAGGAAAACTTTTCCTCCTGGGACAACTCCACTACAGGAAAAGGTAAGCAGGTTAAAAGCTCCAGGGAAGCGGGAAGGAAAGAGATTTCTTCAGGGGAGACACTGGTTATGAGTCTGTTCTTCACATTTATGGAAATACGGCCAAGGAACAGATTTGCTCTCTATTGCAGTGCTGGAAATATGCTTGTCTAGCACTGTCTTTGGGTGCATTGGACCTAACACAAATCTTTCACCTGCCAATGGCTGCTGGCACAGTGGCCCTAAGCAGGACCTTTCAATCACTCATATGGAGACAAGCTGGCACAATCAAATCTCACCAGCTCTCAAATCTCACCGACTCATTTTGGCTCAGCTCTCCGTTCACTGATTTACTGGGGCTAGTGACTGCCTGGAGTCCTCATCAGTCTGCGTATGGGAAGCAATCCGTTACTAATCCACTGCCACCCCCACTCACTGCCCAGCACTGCAACCTTAGCATTAATAGAATCATGAAGGGCTGCTGAGCTTTTGCTGCAGGCATAACCTAATTAGCAGCACATGCTCTCATCTGGTTGTGCCCCAGCTCCTCACCACACACCTCCTGCAGACCTCCATCCCAGCAGCAGAGCTGCGCTGCCCTTGGAACACCCCAGGTCCCCCTCTGCAGCCTGGCTGGAAGAGGAATTTGTCCTGACTGTGTTTGCATGGAGCTCTAGGCACACAAGGCAGCTGGACTGATGGGGAAGTATCCACCTCCACTGCCATCTGCTCTAAGGGTCACCAACCCTTAAAAGACCCTCAGTGAGCTGGTGCTGGGACTGCTCCCACACCAACTCTGAGCTAAGCTGTAGCATGTTGGCCAAGGAGCACACAGCAGACTTTCAACACCGCCCTCTCTTTCTAGAGGGACACTAGGACCAGGACACACCTAGCATGTAAGGGAAAAGCTGCTTTAGAGAAGGACAAGAGGACTTATTTACGTATTTTGAAGACATTGGTATCTCCTGAAGCCAGTAGTTTTTAAACCACGAATCCACAGTGTGTGCAGAGAGGTGCCTGAGGACAACTTTTAGGCATGACACTGGACAATAAATTTGCTCTACAGGTTCCTATGCTGAAAAAAAAACAACAGCAACTGGGGGTTCATATGCTGAAAGGTTCAGAACAACAACCATTAGTGTCTTACACAAGACAGGATGCCCAGCTACCAGAAAGAGAACAGTCTTTACT
The DNA here is from genome assembly GCF_019238085.1 of Lagopus leucura. Classification (NCBI taxonomy): domain Eukaryota; kingdom Metazoa; phylum Chordata; class Aves; order Galliformes; family Phasianidae; genus Lagopus; species Lagopus leucura. Next base: position 6,814,223 of record NW_024962278.1, on the reverse strand, counting down.
GCAAGATGCCTCTCACAAGGAGCTCATCTCCACAGCCCTGAGAAGCACATGAGAGCTCCATTCCCATTTCTCCTCACTTGTACAGTACAGACAATTACTGAAGAGTCCCTCAGGATCTTGCTGCACTACAGAGTTGACCTGGGCTCCTGTGGGTGAGCAGCAAGCAGCTGAATGCCTTGGCTCAGCAGTGGCTTTGTGCCCAGCAGCTCAGATGTCCCCAGCCTTATCCCAGCAGCTCTCTGCTGTGGTCAAAAACTGCTTGAAATTGAAAAAGTGTGGTTGAGGGGCGAGAGGCACACATAGCAAATTCCCACCTCAGCAGTCAAACATTCTGCAGATCTCAGCAAGCAGGAATTTGTTGAGTTTTCTCCTTTGAAACTATGGCTTTCATAGGGCTTCTATACAACACTAGGGAGAAAAAATCCACAGCCCCACTGATTTCTATCTTTCTTATTCCATAAGATTTCTCCTCTTTCCCCCACTCCCAGAGCCACCTTTTCCCACATTCAACCCATCCCTCCAGATTACAGTCCCTCTTTACCCTTCTGTGGGCTCACTGAGTTATCTCAGTCCAGGGCTTGCTGGACAGATCTCCATGTCACGAAAGCCACTGAGCGTCTCTGCCAGCGGAAACACCACAACCTCAGCCCACTCCTGTTTGAAGTGGTCCCTCTGGGCAGGAGGATGCTGGAAAGTTGGCAAGTGTGTGTGGATGGGATGGAGCAAGGGCTTCACCTCCCTCTTCCACCCCTTTAGCGCTGCAGACTCCTGTCTCAGCTCAGCTTTTAGCTATGATCTATTGCCCAATTGGAAGCAGTGGAGGAAAAAAGATGCATTTGACTCTTTCCCTCTCCATTCAGACTCCTTCTCCTTTGTCTCCCTCTGTGCATGCCAGCAGCAGCGCAAGAGGCTGTAAAAAATGAGAGATTGAGAAAAGTCACAGCTTTCAGGTCAGTAACCAGTGACTGGATTTTGTTGGTGTTCTCTCAACACCAGCAGACACTGTATGGAAGCTGCACTGCAGGAGAGCACAAGGAAAGCCTTGGATCTGCCCAGGAAAAGCTCCAGTGTTAGGGAAACAGATACTAGAGGAGCCCAGAGACAGATACGTGAGCTGTCCAGCCTCCTCTTTCCAGTGCAAAGATCCAAGGATTAATTCACCTTTTGCAGTTAAACAGAGCTCCATGGACTGCAGGCTACTGCAGCTCTTGAAAGTGGCTTCACATCTCAGCATGATGTGAGTGAGGCAGATCCTCCTCTGCATACCCCAGGAAAAAGGCAGCACCCATCACCACCATCTACTGCTCTGTGCTGCAACCTGGGGCAGGCCCTGAGCTGTCAGCCAGGGAAACCAAGGCACAGGGAGGGACAGGGAGCAGAAACACTCCCAGCCACAGTGCCACATCAGCGACAGCTTGGCTTGGCACAAAGCGTGCTGACCAGTCTTTTTTTCATCCCTCATTCCCACCTTCCAGCCACCCAGCATAAAAGTTGCCTTTTTTTGTTGTTGGTTTTTTTGTTGTTTTCTTTTCTCCTCTCGTGGCCTGGCTCCCTTTCAAATTCCCAGAGAAAAGCATTTATCCGCTTTATGAATGATGACATCCGGCCAAACCCCAGACATGCCATCACGTCTGATCCAGCCCAGCCGTCCATCACTGCTCCCATATCGCTATTGGTTCGCTGGCCGCATGCCAGCACACAGGGCTCAGGAAAGGGCTCCCACCAATCTCTCCAGAGGAGAGAGCCAAGGACTTTTATTAATTAGCATTTTGAATTGTAGCTAATAAATACCCCTCTGGCATTCAGGCTGGGATATGAAACACAACAAAGACGTCCTTGAGATGCTGCAACGTTTTGCTGCTGGAGGCAAACGGATGAGAGTTACCTGCTATGTCTTTCTGCATACTGCAAACTCACCTCTGCTCCCAGAAGAGCAGTGGAAGGCAGCACATCCCATCGCTGCATTCTGCAACCCCTCACTCGCTCATCCAACCAGTGCTCCAGTGGCCAAACACACAGCAATTCTGCGGCACAGGCACCCTACAACCTCCTGTGTGTGCTGGCGTCCGAACTCCAGCCACTTTCAGTAGGTAACTCCCTCTGCAAAGCCGCTCATCAACTTCTTGCACAGGGCTCAGATTCATGCTCCCTGTACCCTAAAACAGCTCCCGCTTCTGTTAACTCCCATGAAAATCCCCACCCATTGTCCCTGCAAGCTTATGTTGTTCTTGCACCTCTTGCTTGCCCCTGAGCTGCTGTCTTTGTTGACAGCCAACTATCAAGGCAGGTTAAGTGCTGAGCAATAACAGGGCAGGATGGATAAGAGGACCAGCTGACAGCATGCAATTAGTTAATGGGCTGCAGGGCCCTCAGACCAATCTCATCAAGTGACTGTGAGCTGCAGAAGGAATGACAACAGGCCAAGAAAGGGGAATCAAAGGAGGAAAACAAGGATGGAGGAAGGGGGGAATTAAAGCACACACACAAAAAAATTCTAAAACCCAGAGAGAAGATAAAATCCACACAAGCATAACGCTTCCCTAAGGACCCCAAAGACTCAATGTTCCTGCTCAGAGGAGAAAAACAAAATCCCTGTATCTATCTCCACACCCTTCCAATACAGAATGATGTCAAATCAATTTACTGCCTTATCCTTGCACAATTAATCAAGCCTCCTCCATTTCTCAACCTTCAGTAGAGCTACGCATAGTGTCACAAGCAGCATAAAGAGAGAGCTGCATAGCAGGAGATGAAAGCAGCTGCTCAGATTTATGCTGCTTGTGATTAGTAAGAGATGGGTGGCTCCTGGCCAAAGCAGCTCATAGTCACAAGACTTATAACCACACAGAGTTGCGTAAGGCACGCGAGATTCCTTGCAAACATTCTCTGTTTTGCATGGAAAAAGTCAGCAGTGATTATGGATGGAGCTCACAGACATGGCTGGAGGAAAGAGCCCTTGAATGAGGCAGAGGATATTAGCAGTCCCAGCCTAAGCACTGCCATGTGAAATGAGGTTTTTCAGTTTACCGTGTTTCTGAAACCAGCATTCTACACGCAGAAAGCAGCGCTGTGCCTGGCTGTCTCAAGGGGACATCAACACTTATTGGTGTCCCAGAGTGGCGCACCCACTGTACTGCTAGGGACGGTACACCAGGCTGAGCGGGTGAGGGTGTTCACCTGAGCTGCACAGCCCCTTGTTCCCTCCCCAAAGAAGTATTCAAATCCCACATCTGTGACTCCTGGGAGGATCTCTAAAGAGATGTTGGACTCTTGGATGCTGGCAAGCGGAAGGCAATTTGTGTTTCATCACCACCCTGGTGGCAGCAGCCACCCAACCAACTTACTCTTTGGGGGGAGTCAAGTCGTCAGGTCGGGTCTCAAAGAACTGCAGAACCTCCTCACACTGGGAGATGTAGGGAGGCAGCTGGATCAGAGCCTGCGGTGAAACAGAGACACTGGTGATGTGAAGCACTGCCACCTAAGCATGGAGCCTCGGAGTGCAGGGTCACAGCTCCGTGGAGTACTGTGCTCATGGGAAGGAACAGAGCCACCAGCAATGGTGACTGCAAAAAGGGAAACAGATGTGCAACTGGAGATCTGAAATCATCCCGAAGATGTTTGACCCTCCATGTGCTGTTACAACAGTCTCACAAAAGGAGTGAGGGCAAACAGAATCTGTATCAGAGACAAAGCCGCATCTGCAAAGCCCTGGGGTTACTGCACAGATCAGATGTGGCTCCATCCTGACCTAATTGCTGGCCCCCAAAAGCCTTCCAGCCATTCGGCATACAGTCACTCACTGCCAGCACAGCAGACGGTCAGACCACTAATCACAGCCCCTCTGCAAACAAGATCATGTGAGAGAAACAGGAGAGAGAAAACCACTCACTCCATGGCTTTTGTGTGCAGAAAACGGCTATTCGAAGAGCAGGATCTGCACGGATGCCATTCCCATGAGGGTACCACGCCCCAGCACCAAGCATCCCATGATCGAGACATCTTCCTGTGCCAAAATTCCCCTGATTCTGCAATGTGGAGAAGGCTCCACACCCTCTGATAGCAGGCGACGATCACAGAAAACATCTTATGATGGGAGGACGGAAGACAAGATTCATAGCTCAGTTCATTTTTCAAGACATGAGGATGCAACTGGCCAATGGAATCTCTGCAGCTGTGGCCACAAACACAAGATCATGACTTGCATGATGTCTGTCCCACTTCTGGCTTTGCCACCAAAAAGACAGAACTGACAAGGGCCATTAGCACATGACTTTGTGTTGGAATCACAGCAAGTCAATTCTGTTATTTAGTGAAGACAAATACACCTCACTGCATCGGAATCCATTTGCCAGGGCTCTCCAGAGACTTGTTCCCCATTTCTCACCAGGGGACAGCAAGAAAGCAAAATCTTTCCTAAGCAGTTTCCCCTAGGAGCCTATTCACAACAGGTTTGCTTAGCCCTCAACTCAGCAGGCCAGAGCAGATTCTGCATTTTTGCTCTTCGCCAACACGCAATGTCCCCCTGCAACAAACTGAGCAGGGTGAGCACGCTGGGACTGCAGGTCCAGGTTCTGCAGCACAACGTGCCCTGGAGGAGCTGTCTCTGCTCATACTGACCCTATGCTCATCTCTCGGCTCTGCAGCTCTTTGGTTCCACGCCCACCTTCGAGCTCAGCAGCAGCTTTATGGTTAATGGCAAGCAACTGGAAGGCCAGATTCGGTGTGCATTTTTTACTTGGCAATGCATTAATGTGAGGAGGAGAGAGCAGCTCTCTAAGTGGGTCATATAACATCAGCCATTATGTTCCAGTTGTTAAGTCAAATGGATTCATTATATTTTATACCATTAATGGCATCATTCTGAAACAGACAGCTGCAGCATCTTTTCACTTAGGGACCTTCTCTTCTCAAAAATTAAATTTACTGCTGTGTGTCTGTGTGGAGCTGGTGTATTTCAATGACGCAGATGACAAGGGGCTGGAGCCAAGAAGTGATGCGCATCATCAGCATCCTGGTGCCACTCTGTTTGGACCTCACAGGTCCAAGCTCACCTTGCACCCTATCTCCATCACTCTGCTGTCATCTGCAGTCCTGGCCCTCCGTGATTTTCACTTGTAGTCCCACGGCACAGATGTTCAAGACCCCTTCACTAATTCACCTTTACCCTTGTACTTACTCCTGCAGCCACAACAACCTTCTCCTAGGTCTGGCTGAGTCCTCAGACCCACAGTTCCTCTCGTCATGCAAAGTCATCACTACGCCTCCCACTGCTGTGGAACATGACAAGCATTTCACCGTTTCCCCATCTTCTCCCTCAGGCTTTCAGCAGTATTCAAAACGGATTTTGGAAGCACCAATCTCACTTCTGGACCATCTCATGTCTGCTCTAAATGTCAGTGCCTTTCCTTGACATGGTGAGACCTGGTATGATTTACGTGAAATAATTTTTTGTGGACTTTATTTTTCCCAGGGAAAACAAAAAAAATAAACAAAAAACAACCCTAATATTATAATCTGCTTTATACCTTAGCACAGTCTTGTATGTGGATGAAATTGTCTCAGCCTTACTGGAAAAAGATCACAATCAGCTGCCTCTTGCCTCTATATGACTACTGGGTGGGTTTTCTTCACCAAAAAGGTTTGATGGTGAGAGAGAGAGCTCACCCTCCACATTCTCCCAGTAGTGGAACATCATTGTATCAGAAGGACAGGACTGAGCCTGATCAAGGTGGCTTCATCTTTGATCAATACTAGAAATCCTCCCTTACCTTGCAGTACTCATCAATAGGTATCAGGCGCTTGACTGCAACATCGCGGATGTGACTCCGGCGGAAGAGGATCTTCCCTGAAATAGGAGAGACAAAAGAAGAGAGCAGGTCAATGCAGTGCTCAGGGGCAGTGTTTTCTGAATCACTCCATCAGGACATTTTCCTCGTGCATCTCACAAAAAGCACCATACCTACAGCGTGTTCCCTCTTGTGCATTAAATCCAATATTAGAACAAAATATATTTAAAATGGCAAGCACGTTCAAGTAGAGAGAAGAGGAACCAATTACCAGCAAAGCACATGCCCATCTCCCCTCACCAGTGTGGCAATGAAGGAGGAGCATGTGCCTGATACCTTACTGCCTGTTGCAAGCACAGTGTACGTAGACAAGTCCACTGACAAACTCCGCCAGCCAGAGAGGTGGACACCTCTGCAACAGGGACATCTCTGCAACAGGGACATCTCTGCAACAGGGACATCCCCGCAACAGAGACATCCGTCCCTTGCTGCTGGCTACAGGCTCTGGGTTCCCTCACAGCACTTGGCTCCAGCGTGGGCAGCTGCCAAGGCAGGGGGTTCTCCCTGTGCAGCTCCGGTGTCGAATCGGTCCTTGAAGCCTCAGTGTCAGGACTGCAGCCCTGAGTCAGACCTATAGGATTTTCCTTCCTGTCTGGGGTTTATTTTTGTTCTCCATTAATGGGATCCTCTTGCCACTCCACTTCCTCCCCTCTTGCTTGTGGTACAGCCCTGTTTCCTTTGAAGTCTAATGAGTCCTAAGTGCTTCAAGCTGCTCTCACAGAGAACAGCTTCTCTGGCTTTTAATGAGACAAAAGCCATTAGCGGACAGTGAAACAGATACACACAGAGACTCCGTGATCAAAAGCACTGGTGCGTGGTAGGATTTCAGACTTTCAGTGCTCCACGAACCTACGCTGGCACTTTTGCAACAGAATAACATGAAAAAATTGCGATTTGGGAGGGAGTTATGAAGTTCCCACAAGTTCCTTCTGACATCTCCTCCACCTATGTTTCTTTTTGTCCCTACAGGAGTCTCAGATCCCACCCCCAAACCCACAGTGTACTACTTTATGTGTCTGTGCACGCAGCCAAGGAGGTACCACTGGGTAAATCAGAAGCCAAACAGCAGCACAACATCACAAAATGGGAAAGCACTCCAAAAAGTCACTGAGCCCTTCCCTGTGCCGTGGCTCCCCTCAGCCCCTCCAGCAAGCACTCCCACGACCTGTGGCAGCACTGGAACCAGGGCTGGATGCTACCAAGGTGCCTGTGAACAGGATGAGTTAAAATGATCCCATGCCTATCAAAGCTTTAATACCTTCCACAACTGTCTGACTCCAGTGTGCATGATTTGTGCAGCCTGCCAACACGTTTTTTAAGCAGAGAGGAACTAAAACAACCCAATTTCAGCCTGCACAGAGCATGAATCAGAACATTATGGAGAAGCCAAATCTCCTATTAGGCTCAGTTAATGCAGAATGCCTTCAAGACTGGGCTCTCAAAGGGAGCACACAGCAATCACACTCAGTACTAGCTCCGTGCTTGCCCTTAAGTGAAATGCAAAGGATCAGACTGCTCGTATCAGCATTGCTCCTCATTTATGTTCCACTGACAGCAGAGGGCTGAGACATTCACAGTGGGAAATACTCTCGTCTGAAATGCATTCCATCTTGCAGCCCGCCACAGCCACGTCTGGCAATCTTTGTGATACAGTGGAAAATAAAAATCCCCCCCTATTTGATCTGTCTTTTAGAAGGCTGAATAGTCTGGGAACATCAGTTGTCTGGAAAGACCGGGAAGGAAAGGGAGTCACAACCAGGCTGGACCTCCCTCCCTTGATAGCAATGATTTTCCATCAGAAAAGCAAATGTTCAACAGTTTTGTCATCTGCAGTCATGGTGTATTTGCTGCACATATTTCTATTTGAATGACTGATGATTTTTAAAAAGACGAATTGATAGAAATAGTTTTGTTGCCAATTGTAAAGAATGGCTCTTTAGTTCTTATGTCTGCCAAAATCACTGATGGGTGTGCATATTCCAAATGTCTAAAATAACACACTCTGGGTGTGAGAATATTTAAATGTTTAACAAACAGATGTTAGTGAATAATAATAAAAAGAATATAGTTACGAGGGAATAAACACATCACAACAACTGAAGTGATCTTAAATTAGCCCAGGCACAGAGCATATGAAACAGCAGGAAAGCCAGCTCATCGCTTGACTGGCTCTAGATCTAGTATTCTTCAACAATGAAGTTTATTTTCTAACAGAAAGCTGTTTTCCCATCAAAATGCCTAATTAACATAATTATAGGCCCTCCAGTGCTGCCAAATACAGCTGTCTAAATCCTTTACTTGAAAAGCAAGAGAGAGCAGGAAATTACTTCCCTCCTGGGTCAATGAGATGCAGCGTTTTCCTGGGTACACTTTCTATAGGCCCTACCTCAAAATGAGAATAAGAGTGCTGCCACTGGGGCCTTTCATGTGGCTGAAGACCATACAGTGCAAGAGAAGTGCATGGCATTATTCATGTCCTATCTGCATCCCTCCTTGCCACAGCTCCTGCCCTCAGCCCCAGCACAAAAAGTATAGGTGGGACAAGGCAAAGGAAGGCAATTCTGCACAGCTCACTGCTGCAGCAATCTCCACCACCTCTTCAATCCTGCCACATCTCCAGCACTTAGAAATTATTCCATTTTCCTACTTACCTGCATTTAGTGTTAATGCACGCACAAACAGAGCAAGGACTCTCCCCTCGTTTGCACAAGAAAGGTCACCGCAGGAGAAAGTGCAGTAAAATGCAATGCCCTTCATGCACACAAAGCTGTGAGCAGATTTTTATCACCTGGGAATATGTCGAGCAAGTTGACAATTTAGGAAGTGTTCTTTCTTCAGTTTCATATACACTTCACTTTATCCCAGTGAATACATTTGTGAAGTGCTACATTACCTTACTATCACTGTAGCTGCTCTGAAGCATCACACCTGCCTTCCTTGATATGTATTTGCTTCACAGCAGAAGTTAGGTGTCTTGCAAGCATATGTTCTCCAAGAGTAACCTGGCAGCATTATTATTCTTAATTAGTATTCTGACTGGAGGAATCTGACTGGCGCAATGCACACTTTACAGTTAGAAGGAATCAAATTCTAAGGAAAGCTGAAATATAAGCAACTCCTTAGAAATCAAAGCAAATGAAGTCTCTTTTCACCGATTTTCAGTGTAGAAGTGGGAGAATGTTCCCTGCCTCCGTCTCCATCTACACCTGGCACCACATTTACACACTTACTGGCTCTTTGCAGCTGTTGAGGAGGACTGAGAGGTGCAGAATGGTTTATTATTATAGGATTGCTCTGAGGTAACAAGGATTAGTTTCATTTAGAAAGAAGGAAGACACCATAAATATTTACATCAATAAGACATCAAAGACAAAATCAAACTTCACCATAAAAAGACTGAAAGTACTCAGCTTTTTATGCCAGGCTTTCCAGCACCTACTCGGTGCTTTGTGCGTAACATAGAAACAGCTGGGACAAATGAGGGACCTCCATCACAGCATCCCCAGCTGCCCCCTGTCCCCACAGATACCCCCACGAGGGGCAGCCCTGGGCAGGGGATTCACCAAAGGGGAAAACTACCAAGTGTACCTGATGTCAGCTGCAGGCACTCCTCCTGCTCTTTCCCCTTGCTGTGCCTGACCTCTTCTCCCTCCTGTTCTGACCTGCTGATACAATCTGATCAGCTCTGATGCTCACTTTGTTCCAGTCTTCCATTTCCTCTTTCCCTGCCCCAGGCTCTCTGTAGACAGGAGGGAGCCAATATGGTTCTTTGCCTTGCTGGGAGGGAAGCCTGGAAAACCACTGAGAGCCTTGATGCTGCTTTCAGACTCCATCAGTGAGCACAGCTCATGGCCTCCTGGGACATGATGCTCCCTGGCTACACAGCTCTGTGTAGGTGTGCTCCTCCTTTCTTCCCCTTTTCTGCAGGGACATTCCTGCCCCTCCAGCACTGCCACTCGTTTCCACCTACCATAGCCAGAGGCACCCACTGTCAGGAATTCACCCAACATGATGGACAGGCAGCAAATCCATCCAATGCATCCCTGTCAGCCTCATGCATTCCCACAACACAGCCTAGTGATGTGCCTGTCCATTTCCACCTAGCAGTACTGGTAGCTGGAGACAGGGCAGCAAAGGGAAGAGCTGAACACAGCAGATAACGTCTTCTGTTACCAATTACATGGCAGTTTCCAAATGTCACTGTCCTCAGTTACTGTAAGCTGCTGGCTGGCTGCCCAAAGAGAGCCATACACGCGCCCAGAGATGAAGGGACAAGTACAGGACAACAAAAGATGATGCACAAAAAGGTGGGAGAGGTATCTTCACTTCTAACCAGTTTATAGCTTGAATCTGGTTTCTGCTTGTCTCATGCCATATCCAAGTTAACAGATTTGTAAGTGAGCATCTTCATGCTTTGTCCCACGCTGTGTGTCACCCTATGGACTTTTCCTGGAAAAACAGCCATGCTGCTGGCACGGTTTCTGTCAAACCCCTCCTGAAGGTTTTCCCTTCCTGCAATCTCAGCACTCCCTTTCCCCACAAAACCCCATTACAAGAGTGCTTCGATGGCACAGGGCAGCCAGGACACAAGGGGACAACCCGCTGCCTCTTACTCCCCACTCAGCAGGAAACTCAGAGGAGCAGAGGTTGCCCCTCTGCATTTAAGCTGCACATCACTGGGCTGAGCACTTTGACAGCAGAAAGAACACTGTTGGGCCATTCTGTACCCAGCTGGACAGGAGCAGGAGGATGCTGGGAGGACACGAGCTCTGCTCACAAAAACCCTCTGGAGTCAGAAAGTTTCTGCTCTCCTAGGACTGGCAAAAAAGCCCACAACTCTTTGTGGATAATCAAAATCACTTTATCTGGTGGACTGAGAGCAAAGGGCGCTGCAGGAGCTCAGGAGAGGGCTGGGGAGTGATGATTCAGCAGGGACTGCACAGTGTCAGAGCACAGCTGGGCAAAGGGTTGATAAGGATGTGGGTCTCCACATGGTACGAGACAGAGCAGGCAGCCCACAGGAGGGATCCATCTCTCTAAGCAAACAGGTAGGGAAGAAGAGCTGTGCTAATTACTCCCGTTCATGGGAATTCTTCAGGCAAAGGAGGCAGAAGCAAGGAGCAGAAGAAAAGGATGCAGAAGAATTTCGTAGCAAATAGTTGAGGATCTTGTTAAGCCACAGGCTATTACTGGATCTCAAGCAAGCTGGAGGGGCGGGGAACCTTAAAGCCTTCGCCCTGCTGATCACAGCCACGAGAGAAGCCAGAGATTTGGAGACTGGAAAAACGTCTGTGCCTTTTCACTTTGCCCTGAAGGACTCCCCCCGCCCCACTGCTTCGGAAAGAATTCACGTCTCTGCACCTTTCAAATCACATCCAGATTTTCCCTGGCACAAGTTCCAAATTCACTTCGAAGAAAAAAAAAAAAAGGAGGTAAAAAAAGGCAGCCCCAAATGTACACATAATTAGTCCCAGCCCATGGAGCAGGCAGCGACGTGGGCTATTCCTAGGATGGATGGGGAAGCAGGTGTGGGAGACAGCATTTCCAAGAGCCCTGTACTTAGCATCTGTTTGGCAAAGCCTCAGCAGTGTGGTGAGATGGCCAGAAGAATAGATCTGAAGAGATGACACATCTGTGGCAGAAAAGAGAGGGAGGAGCACCAGAGGCTCCTGTGGGTACACGAAGAAGGATTTTGGTCCGCACTAAAACAGTAAAGCTCTTCAGGGCACTACTGGATCAGCTTGATGGTGCTTTTTCTTCCCCACCCAGCTCTGCAGCAAACCTCAGTCTTTCGGCTTTCATGCTCTCTGCTACTTGCAGGACAGCAAAGGCCTCATTATCCTTCCAGTGAAGAAAAAAAAAAAAAGAAAAAGATCTCTGATAAGAAAAATGGTTGAAAGGAACAAAAAGGAGGAGGAAAGGCAGCCCCCTCCTTGTGAATTCCGGCTATTCCATCAGACTCAGCAGCTATTCTCCATGAGAAAGAGAGTGGAACTGCATAGAAAGATGCCTCAAAATCTTCTTGAAAGCACTACTGCAAACCATCAATATAGGAGCCTACCAAGAGATGCAAGAGTTCCTTGAATCAACCTGCTTCCAAAGGCATTGAACCTTAGGGTCTGCAGAGCCATGTAAAGGGGAAAAACGCAGAATCATAGAATTGCAGGGAACCTCAAAAGATCATTGAGTCCAACGCCGCTACTAAAGCACAAGACAGTTTGCTAAACACAGCTCAAAGGTGAGAAGCAGAGCAACTGCTTCCCCACTGGATTCTGTTTTGGATAACACTGCAGATCAGCAGGATCAACTGAAACCCTATAGAAAAGACAGCTATGCAGATTTCGGGCTGCAAATCAGCCTGGGATTGTCCACACAACAGTGCAATGGCAGAAACGCCCATCTAGCTAGAACAGAAAACAGCGGTTAAGATATTCGCCCCCCCACAGCTCTGAGCAGATGCAGTGGGACTGAGGAAAGTCAGGTATCATAGCTGGACAAGGGATGAGATGTCTTCCATCTCCTTCATAAGGCTTTTATGGGGAGCTGTTAAAAACCTCACAGCTGTCCTGGGAGAAAAGCCCTGAAAGATGTGGGTAGCAGTGACACCTGTGCCAAGGAGGTTAGTAGGCTGGGAAGACAGTAGAAAGGAGGCATCCCTCTGCTTTTTAAAATGATCCCTCCAAATCCTCCTTCTTCTCCTTCTCTCTTGGGAGTTTGCTATTGTCTGTAGCTAAAGCTTCCTGAAAAGCAATTTTACAGCCAAAGTGAGCTCAGCCTCAGGCAAACCCTCCTTGCCTGATTCACGTTTCCAGCAAAGCAAGCTGGCCAGGATCAGCTCCAGGCCACTTGGGCTGTACGGTGTTTGGAAGACTCTGCTCTCCTTATAAAAGCTGTTTCCTGAAAGATCTGGCGCAGCCCTTACACAACTGGCCCAACTGAGCTCATTTGTTTTCTTAGTTCATTCTTTCCTGGGGTCTCCATCCCACCTTCTCCCCAGCCAGCAAACACGTAACCCTTAGCGGGAAGTCCTGCAGGCGGGGACAGATCCTGCAGCCACAGCATCCCCTGGGGCCTTCATTCCTTCATTCCCACCAGCGGCTCCTGGCTCTGCCCCATGGACCACAGGCGATCCCATGCACGGGCTGGGTGCAGCCAGCACTGTTTCAAAGGGCCATCCTCAGCACCACACGATGCTGGGCAGGCTGTGCCAGTGACTCAAAGCCAGCAGAAGTAGCCAAGAGTCCACTTCAGATTCCCCTATAAGGCAGCAGAGGCTTTCCAGGCACAGTGCTGCAGCTGCAGAGAGGCTGAACTCAACCCAACCAAGCTATGCCATGGAGGAGTGTGGTGCTTACATCTGGGAAGGGACAATCCTGGCCCCGAACTCCTCAAACACTGCAATTGATTCCACTCCACTTCGGAGAACCTAGCTTATGGCTTTGTTTCCGAAGAGCTGAGTGGGCTGAAGGACTTGGCACTTACAAAAGTGTTTTCTGATACACTTCAAAAGTCCCAAAGTATCTAGAAATTTCCAAGAAGCAAATCCTCGAAACCAACAGCGCTATGAAACAAAGTGACACAGTGCAAACAGAGTTCCTCTGAGCTGGATGTTGTAACTACAGAGCAGTCACGGAGATCCCTTCCCATTCCAGGAAAGCAGCCTGATGAACAAACCCAGATGGCACCTCCTCATATCGTGGGGTGACCCTGAGTTTGGGAGGTTGAGGGCTTTGCCAGGAAAGCCAGAGCTGCATGAACGCAGCGTCACAGGAGACACTGGAGACTTCAGTGGCCGCAGTGTCTAACATTGCTCTACAACCATCTCCCAGGCAGCAGCACACTTTTAGTAAGCCTCTGGAGCCAAATCTCCACTTGTAATGAAATTCAGATGCTAAAAACGTTGCTCAAAATGGGGCTGGAAGAAAACTACAGTACTCCCAGAAGCTGAACAAAAACCTCCAAGTCTGAGCACATGAGAGCAGCATTCTGCAGAAAAAGAGACCCAGGGCTGTGCAGCAAGCTCACTCAGAGGGCAGCACCCCTTGTACAGACAGGTGAAGTCCTGGCTCTGCTACAAGCAACAAAACTCACCAATGCTCCAAACAGGGAAGCTGTATTACTTAATCCTGTTGCAAAAAGGGGACTAGAGCAAAAGGGCAAACACCTCCACAGAAGAAGCATACAAGCTCCTACAGAGCATGGCCATCTTAACTTCCCCAATTTCTTTATCACACAACACTCAGGCTTTACTCTTCCAGCAACTTCAACACCCTTCTTCCTCCAACGGAAACCACAGCCTCTCAGCAAAGGAAAACTACTTCAACACAAAGAAGAAGAAACAAATATTGATGAGCATGCTGTGAAAAGCAGGGCTCCAATCAGGCCTCCTGAGCCCAATTCTACCATCCAAAAATAGCAGTATTTTGGTGAGAATTTGTAAGTACAGCTTAGCCAAACATTATGTCCAATTTTTGCAAGTTAGGCCCTTTGGCAGTTTAGTTTGCTGGCAGAAGTGGCAGTGCAGCAAGGGCTCTTCCATGTCAGGTGTGCTCTGCTGATGTTACAGCTCAAGGACAAGCTAGAATCAGTAATCTCCCTATGGGAAATCCAGACAAGATTCCCTTACTCAGAGTAGCCTGTAAATGATTTTCTCTGTGCCAGTCAGAGAAAACTAAACCCCACTGAATGCCTTTGTGTTTCTTGAAAAGCCAGGAGGCAGAACACAGTACAAAGGGCTACATTAAATGAGCTTGACAGTCACTGGAAGTGATTATGGTACCGTGACATTTCTAAATATGCCCATCAGCTACTTGTGGAAGGGGGAAGGACAAGTTTGTGGTCAAACCCATTAGTTATGGGTGCACAAAAGACTCCCAGGATGCCCTCAATTCGGATATTTTTGCATGGCACATTAGGGCTCTTTTTTCCCCCCATAACATCAGCCTCAAAGGGCAGCCACAAGCAATCCCCTGCACCACAAAGTCTGAAATGGGCCATTGCATCTGTTACTTGGACACACAAATCCTCAGCAGCACATTGGGCTGTAGGGCACGTGTCACGCCACAGAAATCCTTTCTTTCAGCAACCCCAAACATCATGGGAGGAAGCTGAGGCTGTCAACCAGTTTGATTTAATGTGTAGAATTCAATTGTCATTTCATCCCCTCCAGATAGCCCTTCAAATTAGAGGGGACAGGAAATTCAGCAAATGAGTGGTTCCTGGGGAGCCTCACACTGCACTCAGCCCCTCCTGCAAACTGCTGTGGGGCTGCTCCTAGCAGAAGCTGTGCAAGAGGCTGATGTCACCCAATAATCCTTGCTGGAGAGAGAGGGAAGGGGTTTAACACCCACTGCACACACAGGTTTGTTTGTTTGTTGTAATGGGCACAGTGCTGAGACAATGCTCACAGCCATGCCAAACCCAGCATGATTTTTGCAGGAATGTACTCTCTTACCTGGCAGGAAGGGGATGATCCTTTGTTTGGGATCCTTCTGCCCTCCTTCCATCGGAAACTTGTCCAGCATTTGCATCTAAAAAAGAAATGCAAGAAAGGTGATTAAAGTCAGTAATTTGCACACAGTTCAAAGCCTTGCTCCATAGAAGGAGGTTACGACTGTTCTCCAAAACAAGTATCATGAGACACTGTACAAAACACAATCAGCCAGGGTGATGCACAAGACTTTACCACTATCTCTATTTTCAAGTCACTTCTTACCACTGCTGCACTCAGCACCATAGTTTGGCTCAGCATGGGTGACTACACATGCACTTCTGCAACTACTGTCATACCAACGGATCTCAGCCATTTGGCCTGAGAAGCTCCTCAAAATAGGTGTATTTTAAGCTTATTAACTCAAGCATAGCACAGCACTGACAGAGCTCCTGGGCTATGGCTGGCTTGGAATCAGAGCACAAACTCCTGTTTGCCCAAAAGACCATAAAGTAATACGTCAACTTTGGAGAACACTTTGTGCTACACAATTTTTAGAGATTGGTTTAAGAGAATCTCAGCACTGAACAAATAATTTCCTGATTGAGTGCAACTGCACAGAGAAGGCACTCAGTAAGCTCAATCAGCAAAAGGAGGTGACAGACAATTCCCACTCTTGTTGGTGTCCATTTGGCATTTGCACTGGTGCTTCAAGGGCATGCACACAACACCCCTGCTGTTGCCATAGAGCTTGAACACCCAGCAGGATCTACATCTGCAGCACTTCCCTTGCTGGAAAACACCATTTGGATTGGATTTTGCACTTAACAGACTGGATGTTAGGAAAAATTTCTTCTCAGAAAGAGTGGTAATGCGTTGGAATGGGCTGCCTAGGAAGGAGGTTGAATCACTGTTCCTGGAAGTGCTCAAGAAATGAGGAGATGTGGCACTGAAGGACGTGGGTGAGTGGGCATGGTGGGGATGGGCTGGTGGTTTGATTAGATTGTCTTAGAGGTCTTTCCCAATTTTAATGATCTTATGTTGATCCATCCATCCTGCAGTTCCGCTACTCTCCGCTTCGGAAGGAATGGGATGGAGATACAAGTTCTCCCTTGCTTTCTCTGGAGCACGGATCTGAGCACTCTCTCCCATCACCTGCAGAGCACCCTGGTTCCCAGAGTACCCAAAGTTGGTTTTATCCTCTTCTGTTGAACCTACTGCATTCCACATAAACATCTAAACACCTATGGAAGCACTATAGACAATCTGCCCAGGAACTGCCCTAAGCATCTATGAAGCCAATACACTTATTCTCCTTTGGCACAATTAATATTTAAAGCAGAGAGGAAACAACACAACGAGGGAGACAATCATCCATCCCATGGCACCCCCACGAGAAACATCTGTGGGCAGCCCAGGAGGGAGTGCAGCACTGGGCAGACAGACTGACAAGCTATGCTCCCTTGTACCTGCTGCTTGGGCACAAAACATTGGGAAACCCTTCCCCATGCCCATATGGGCCAGGCATGGGGGTCTCAGCACCATGGGGCAGGTCCTCCTGCCTGGCTCCCTGGTTTTCATGGATCTTGACCTTCAGCACCTATTTTTCCACGCTTAGAGGGGGCATCTGCTCCTAGCTCATGGTTCTTCCGCTACGGATCACAAGCTTGTATAAAGTACTGTAACAATGCAACTGAGCCCCTTTTGTCTGTACAGCACCTCAGCTCTGGCACATGCAAAACCTGAATACTTTATTTCTTGGATCTCAAATGCACCAGGATAAAATTCTCAAGGTTTGGTGAAGAAGAGGCAGAAGGAAGGAGGTGCTTTTCCTACACTGTGATTAAAAAAAAAAAAAAAAAAAAAAAAAAAAGTCCCCAAACATAACAGGAAAACCAAAAAAAGCTGTCAAATATTCTCTTCAAAATGAAAAGAAACCATCTCCAAACCAGGATGACACTGTGCTGTGCTTACAGCTTCTTTCCACTATAAACTTCAGTGAGCTTACAGCAAAGAGCTCCCCGGGCACGCAGTCAACTCCCGTTCTTCCACCAACCCTCAAAACAAAGGATGTCCCAACAGCCCCGTCACCCTGTGAGCCCCAACTCTGTGCCACACGGGGTCTGACCGCCCTAACCCTGATCTTCCTGTTTGGATCAGTTCCTCAGAGCTTGTGACTGGTGCAGGACGAGCAAAACAAAACAAGTCACAAATGCTGACATCTGATTGCTGTTAGCAGTGCGATTCCTGAATCACTGGAAGAGTTCCCCTCCTCTCGTTTCTGAGTGCAAGCTGAGGATCTGAACACCAAGAGCCTCCAAGGCAGGACGTGCAGGCCGCAGCTTCCCCATGCACACGTGCCTGGACAGTGACTTTGGCCAGAGCTGCTCCCACCCACGTGATCCCACCAAACACCAGAACTCTAGCACGTTAGTTCCCCATTTCCTGCTGCTTCTTGACTAAAATGCCTCTCACGGTGGCTGCCCAAAGCCTGGGGCTCCCCTCATGCTCTGCTCTGCCTTTGCAAGAAGGAAAGAAAAGATATTGTGAGATCCTGCAGCAAAGGAGGAAGAGGATGATGAGGAAGAAGCATGACAGAGAGGTCGGTACCCCTCATCCCATCCCACCCAGCCTGGCTGCCATATTGAGCGGCTTCATGGAAGGCAGCAGCACATGCTGGTTCATCAGTTTTGCTAGACATCAGCCTGTGGCTAAGGAACAGCTTGAAGCCCACTCCAAAGAAAACAGCCCCAGAGCCTGCTCTAACCACGGCAGGCAGCTTGTGTTAGTGATACAAGAGCACATGTCTGCAGAAATTCAGCCTTGGTCACGAGCTGAGAGTCCTTCCACAGTAGCAGCACACAAAACTGCAGCAGGGAGATGTAACAGCAGTGAAAAAAAACTGGCTTCAGGGCTGAGGTGATGCTGGAGTCCTGGAGGAACCCAGCTGCAGGTCTCTGTGTTTCAAAGCTCCCTGGACCATTTCTGGCTCATCCCGTCTCAGCTGATTTTGCAGGACAGGGACTACAGCGCACATTATTCCACCACTCTCACCCAGGAGTCCTGGAAAAAGGACAGAAGGTGGGTAAAAGCACAGCAGCGCCACAGGTGCTGGGGGGGGGACATACAGACACACCAGAAAATGAGCTGCAGAAGGCGAGGTAAGCAGCAGGAGGGCCAGGCAGCTCACTCTGCAGAAAACCCTCCTCCCCAGCCCCAGCAGGGAAACACACTCCAAGCAGACAAGGAATTTTGGAACACAGGCAGTCAGCATGGGGAGACTCCCACAAATCATGTCAGCAGGCAGGGTTTCCATCCAAGCTGCAAATAACAGTGATCACATCGCATTCCCAGAAGAGAAAACTCTCTCAGCCAGCCAAGATTCAGGGGGGAGAAGGAAATGGGGCAGAGGAGCAGCAAGCAGCTGCAGAGCCCTTAGGAGCACAGCTACCCGTGTGGAGCAGAACAGTGCAGGGCCACGAAGCAGTCTTGCTCCCAGCAATGCAGTCAGTCACATCGGGAAGAAAAATGAAGGACAAAAACAATAACCTTATTGTTTCTCCCCCTCTGAGACTATTTAAAAGTACTGGAGACAAAATCTTCAAAACAAAAAACTAGAGCGGGTGCAGCTCAAAGCACTTCGGTGTGTTTTTGGTAGGCAGAAAGTTGAACTCTCGCACGGCACTTCTCACTGGTACACCAGCAGTGATGGCTGGGCTGGATGGTGCTCACACTGGTGCCCGTGCCAGCTCCCTGTGCCAGCACCACGGCACGGGTGTCCCAGCAGAGCACCTCCAGGCTCCTCCTGACAGCACATCAGGGCACAGAGCTGTTGTTCCCCATTTATTACCCCACACCAATTTGCCCTATCTTATCAGTTCACTGGTTTCCCTATTTACTCAGAACTGCCTGTGCAGCCACATTCCTGGGGCTTCACATTCCCACGCCTGCCTGTGGCCGAGTGGCCCATTAACAGGGCAGGAGGTAAAATGGGCACCCAGGGAGAACAAGGAGCCCTTCCCCAGCTGCTTGCAGCACCAGCTAGCACACTGCCAGGCAGCTTCTTCATTAAGAGGAAACCCATAAGATAACATCCTAATTGAATCATTTATCAGAGCTGCAGGCTGCTGGCAATCCTAGGGGAGGGACAACGTATACACTCAGCACTGTTCCCAGGAAGCAGAACATTCAGGATGGGCTTTGCCCAAGCTGGAGCTGCTCATGCACACAGCGCAATGCTGGAGGGATGGATGGTTACTGGAGGAGCAGGGCTGTGAGGGTGCTTCCCAGTTCCAGACAGATCCAGAGGAGTCTGCAAACAACAAGATGAAGAATTGGTAGCTGGTAAGGACTGTCTGGTGGAAGGAAAAATGTCTGTCAAGGTGGAATGCATTCCCTGATAACGGTGCAGAAGAAGGGGCATGAAATGACTCTTGAAGCAGTGCCTGGCAACTGGTGGGGGTGTGGGATTTGCTGTTTTTGAGTTGCAGTGCCAGCTCCAAGCATGGGTTTTCTATTCCTGAGGACTGCATCTTGTGTGGCTCACAACAGGACTGCAGAAGAGAAAGCAAATCTTTGCCAGCTCATAAAGGGGATGCTGCACGTCACTGAACAACATGATCTAACACCACGGGATGGTGGTGATGAAACACTCAGACAAGGAGAGCAAACTCTTTCACTCTTGCATAAGATCAGGACACAATGTGCAAGCTGTGGTTGTGTGTAGAGGGAAATTCCCCCCTTTTCTTATCGTCAGGATTTGCTTTAGCTGCGAGATGGAGGTTCAGAGTTAAACCACATTCCTCCACTTTGGTCCCACAAGGAAGAGCTGACCTAATCCATGCTGTACCAGACATAGCCATGATCCAGAGCAAAGCAGTCAGCTTTTGACAGTGTCCCAAGGAAAAAGTTTGAAGAAAAAAAAAAAAAAAAAAAGAATGGAAGTTCAACAAAAGTCTTCACAATCCGGTTGGGCAGGGGCAGCAGTCACAGGAGCCTCTTTGTGAGAGCAACTGCCTCCCAATGAGAAAAGGCAGCTGGTGAAAAGATGGGCCTGAGCCAAATGTGCTCTCACCCCCCACAAATTCCCCTCAGCCCCATTCCTTGAGGGAAAAGGAGGCAGCAGGCAGACGGCTGTGCTGTGTGCCCCACTGTCCCCGTCGTGACCAGCTCCAGCCAGGGACATTCATACTTCCTTCACACCTTCTCATCTACCTCCTTCCAGCCCCCCAGGATGTGACCCAATCATCCCAAAATACAAAGTGAAAGGGCCTCAGGCCCAGACACTGCCCAATGTCACAGCAGCACCCACTGGGATGCTCAGAGAGACACAAACCAAAGTCTTCACAAATGTGTTCCTGCAGACGAGAGCATCCTGGCACCCCGGTGTTTGGGGAACCTCTGCCAAACGACGTGCAAAAGAGAGAACATCTGGAAGCCTGGGGACTGCTGGTGTTTGGTCATTTTGTCATGCAGTAAGAGGCACCTTCCCTTCACCTCCACAGACTGCCTAGGAAGAAACAGGACATGGAAGCAGCAGCCCAGAAGACAGAAGGACCAACAAGGAGCAAGCTTGGACCCCAAGTGCTGGTGATGCTGAGCTGAAGAGGGTGAGCCCAGAGAACCCACCTCACTGCTGGTGCTGCACCACCGCTTTGACCTTCCACAGACACCGGTCCCAGAACACTCAGCTCACTGTGACCACGCGGTGCAAGCTGAACGATGTTCAAGGAGAAACTGCAGCTGATGGGAAGCACAACCAAGCAGATTCCTGATGACCACAGCTTCTCTCCAGTTCCTGCCTTTCTAGTGCAAGGGATAGACTGAAATGCTTCTTACGCATTACTGGGCAGGGTGATCCTGACCTGCTCAGTGCTAGGAAATGGCATCACAGAGGCCAGATTGTGAAAACCTGATGGAAAACTTTAAGCACGGCTCAGCAATGACAAAAAAGAATTAACTGAGGTCAGAGAAAAGGGCTACACAAATTGGCAGCAGCTGCCACTGCAAGAGAAATTTCCTATGAAATCACAGGAAACATTAGACAGAGGGAGATGTCAGTGGCTGTGAATAGCTCTCGCATGGAAAGGGAAGCGGGCGCGGGCAGGAAGCACACCCAGCCCGTCCTGCCCCAGCACCCCCAGCCCTCCTGCTCTCATCCTCCCTGCAGGTTCAGGGAACTGAGTGCAATGTGAGGTCTCCAAGAGGAACCAGGCAAAAAGCTTCCGTGCCTAGGACTAGAGATGTTTCCAGCCAGAGCACACGCTGATTCTCTAAGTAGAACTTCATCAATGCTTGCCTGATGCACCCACTGGCTTGAGCGATCATGCCCAGTGACACTGCAGTGCCCCGTCTGTTGAGCATCTCCAGCAAATGAAAGCTTGGCCCTAAGCATCTAACCCCTAAAAGCCATTATTTAACCTCAGTGTAATGAGTTTTGTATTTTGTCATCAAGCCTGGAAACTTAAAAAAAAAAAAAAGCTCACTAAGAGAGAATCAGGGTAGTCACTTGTGATGAGAGGATGGGAGCTTGTCACCAATATCCCCATAACACCACGTGATGACTGCAGCAGATGGGCCAAAGACCAAGACAAGAAGGCAGCACAAGGAATACCCTGGTCTTCAGATACAATGTGCTTTGGTCAGGTCAGGCCCTGCTCCCTGCAGTAACTTCTGTGCTAATTCAAGCATATTTCCAAGGGCACTGAGAACTACGTCTGAGGTCATTAGAAGCTGTGTTTTCAGGAGCAACAAGTAGCTCTGGGTGCCTGCTCCAAGGCACTCAGAAAGGAACCAGATGGATGTGCACCTTCCCAGAGCCTGCGCTTAGTGAGGCACCAGGTGAGACACCCCAGAATTATGGGATCCAGAATCATCATCCACGTCACGATGGCCCCAACAGTTCCAGAGAAGCACTCACTGTTTGTTTTCTGAGCTGCCAAGAATATACTCAAGAGAGATTACAAAGCTTTAAAAACTGAAAGGATAGGAAAAGAGGGGAGCAGAGACGCCTCCCATTTGGAGAAGAGCAAGAGCTCTGCCCCCAGCAATCCCACAGCACTGATCTCCATTAACACAGTCTCCTCACTGAACTGCTGGCCTCTCTGCTTAGTGGGTGATTAATATTTATAGCTTTTTACATCTGATTTGGAGGTGGTACATCCTGGAAGCCGTAATTCTCTTTACAGTACTTTACTAAAACATTTCCCACAATTTCTGATAATTGCAGCGCAGACTCTAACTGGCATTATGTTGGGTCAGCAGGTCCCAGGCCATATCAAAGAGCACCAAAAGCTCCACACTCCACATGCACACCAAGAGCAGAGCATTAACACCACCAAGCAATCAATAAGCATCCATCATTCACCAGTGCGACCCAGCCATGGGAAATGACTCCTGCCAGTAGACATGCTTGGGAACAGAGCAGCAATACAGCAATACCCAGGGGTGATGCTGGTCTGTGCTGCTTCCTCTTCCAGATCCCATCCCTGGGAACTTCCCTCCAGCACACCCACAATGTGTCAGCCCTGGCTGGAGCCTGGCGTGGGAGCAGAACAGAGCTGTGCCACCTGCATCAGCCCAAAGCCCACTGAGCAAATATCACAACGTGAGCTGTTCAGGCAGCAGCGGCCATAGGGAAGACTGCAGAGCGTGTTCATGTTCACTCACTTCCCTCCAGCATCCCAAATTGGATCTGCTGGGAAGACCAGGAAGCCATAAGATTGAGCTGTTGGAGAAATGTAAACAATGGTGGAGAAATATCCTGTTCATTGCAGAGGAGCTGGACTAGATGACCTTTAAAGGTTCCTTCCAACTCAAATGACTCCACGATACCAACACATTTGCCTGATGAGCAGCTGAGATGGGGGGGCTGAGCCCAAAGGCTGCAGGCAGATCTCACTTCACAGTGAACGCCACGCTCTGCACGGAGAGGCGGCCTCCAGCAAAGCATTCCAGCTCCCAGCCACCAAGGGCTGCCCAACGTGCATGCCACCCCATTCCAACCACATGCCTGCCCAAACCTCTGGGTGGCCACTCATTAGCTTCTCTCCTACGTAACTCACAGTGTGATCTCTGTTCAACCTCTGCCTTCTCAAAAATCTTCCCCGCTCCAGCACACAAGGTAAAGCAAACTGCTGTGCATTCCTTTCCTGAAATTAATGCAGCTTTATACTTGTGGCAGGCCCAAACGTGATAAGACAAAGGAGGTGGCATTTGAGCTACAGGCAGAGCAGCCAAAGCTGCAGTCCGACCACTTGGGAGAGCACTGCTGGTCAGAAACAGAAGCCTCATGACCTTTCTGTTGCATCAGACTTCTTCCTAACCAGCTATTTTCCCTGCTGCTTCTTCCCTAAACACATACCCCATTTTCCAGCTGAGCAAGCACAATCAGCAGAAGCTTGTGAGGAGTTGTTTTCTGTCCATGCAAGGAAAGATTTCATCCTCATTGGGCTCATGCAGATGCCTGTCACCAGCAGCTCCGTGGGAGCCAGGGCCACTATTACACAGATGGGACAGGAAAACGAGATAAGACAAACCCTTTAAGTCTAGCTGCCAAAACCCAAAGTTTCCATATTAACCACATATGCCTTTGCACGATGTTGCTGCTCTCCACCCCCTCTTTCCACCACCAGCATTTCTCCTGGGGAGCACGGGGCGCCGGGCTGGGTGGCTATGAGCACCACAGGCTGCCTTGTACTGCTCTGTTTACAGAAAAGGGCATTTAAAGGTGCCAAATTCAGCGGTGCCCAAAACCCGAGCTCGGCAGGAAGCCTCAGCAGCCAGCGCACACACACGCGCTTCGGGGCTTCGGAGTCCAGACAGCCCTTGCCAGAGGGCCGGAGCTCGCCAAGAAGCTCTGCTTATTGCAAAACCAGAGTGCTGCTGTTAAATGATAGCTGGTGGGGGAGAGCGGCCTCGCAGCTCACCGAGGAGCTGATGCACTTAACACCGAGCGGGGTATCGGGAAGCCTCAAGAGCACACAGAGCACTGCCTCTGCAGGGGACATGGAGAGCATCTCTGACCTGGGATACTTGTTCCCCTCCAGGGTGCTGGGGCCTGTGAGCACATAGCCTGCAGCAGGCAGAAGCCCCAGTGCTTTGTGCTTGTGAGAGCGTAGATTACACACACACACACACACACACACACACACACACACTTCACACAAACCATATAGCTGGAACTGCATCTGCTTTTCTAGGACCCGGCAGCAATAGGGGAATAGAAAGCAATGCCAAGAATTGTCAGCACAACTAAACCCCTAAAGGAACACAAACCCTAACAGTACCCAAATTTGGGGATTGTCAGAGCTCCTCTCTAAGCATCGCCTGACCAGAGATTCTGAAAAACTGGAAAGCCTCTGCCTGAACCCACTGCCTGTAAGAATCACCAAGGTTTGGGGGCTCAGAGAAGGCACTGTTGGCAGGAGGGAAGATTCCAACTGAAGGCAGAGGCCTCAGAGCTCCGCAGGATGGGAGGTGGGGAGCTGGAAAATGCTGACAGGTATCCATTTCAGTTAACACTGCAATTTGAATAGCAGAATCTAGCCACAAAAATTAAAAGGAATTTTACATTGTGACTCATCAATAATAAGGCTATCTTTTAAATTAACAGTTAACAGCAACATTTAATAGAAGCTATTACCTGATTTTAAATTAAAAACAAGAAAATGTCTTACATGTACTGACCCGAGTTTCTTTCTTTGCTGAAATTTTAACACCAACTTTCCTCCCAACCCAGGACAAGGAAATGGGATGGTTTTGCAGCCAGTTGCCCAGCCAGTTGCTTGGCACACTGCGTGGTATGGCACAAAGACCTCTTGCAAGGCTGTTTCACCAGTTATTTCCATCACGCACGCTAGCCATGAAGAGACGTGGATTGCAGATTTCTGCTTGATGAGACTGGGTGTGAACTCCAAGATTTTGTGTCTCCACCACCAGGCTCAGTAGTTGGAGCCAGGAGAAGGGGCATGGCCAACACACAGTTTCTCAGAGCAGAAGGCAGACCCACAAATTAAGCTTCCTAAAAAGTGGTATTTCCTTCATTTTTTTAATGCTGGAAACACTCTGAGATAAATGACAGCTGTATTTTGCGAGGCTGAAAGCCTTGGCCAAAGCCGTCCGTACGCCAGTGCCTCAGACAAGCTGGAGTTGCACAACACAGTTGAACCAAGTGAACTTCTGCCTGCAGCAAAACACAGGGAGAGGTCTCACCTCCTCCATCCTCTTCCTCATTCCTGGCCCTCAGAGCCGTCCCAAGCCCACAGGGATGTGGGCAGCTTTGCAGGTGGGGAGGTTCTCCACCTTCAAGTGATGCTGCACTGCACACTGAGATCCATCAGCCTTAGAGAGCATCGCCTCTGTCCTACAACTGCTCTGTGAGGGGAGCACTTCACAAAGCATGTTATGACAAAATACCTTCAGTTTCCAGCAGGTTGGGTGCTGGCTGATGGCCAGCGATTAGCCAGCCCAGCTTGCAGAGAAAACAGGAGCACAAAGAATTGTTGTATGCATCAGAACACGCCTCACCTGGCTAATGTATGATGGCACCAACACTGGAAAAGCATTGAACATCTGAATGATAGCTATTTCTTGCCCAAACTTTAAGTTTCCTACCAAAAGTAGTATTAAAACAAGAAATCCACCAACCTTAATTACATTTACCAGACCTAATCTATAATGCCATGCTTTCAGGTAAAGACAGCCATAAATATCATTTGTAGTTCACTGCTCAGTGACTCACCACTGTTGCAAAGGCCTCAAAGACATTATCCCAGCATAGCAGAAGGAAGGCATGAACCAGAGGAAGGGCAGATCCTGCACACACATCCTCCCCCACCCAATGGAACAGCCAGGCTGGCACAGACCTGCTTTATTCTTTGCTGCTGTCCTCCAGAGCGCCACATACCTAGGAAATGTCTGTGCTTAGTCCCAGAGATGGGGACGAGAAGTCAGAGGTGAAGGGAAAAGGTGTGCAAAGGAACTAAAAGGAGAGGAGCATCATTTCTAAGATGGATCACAGCATGGAAAGGGAGAGCAGGCAGTTAAAATCCTCACTTATCCCCAGGCTCCATCAGGACCCTGCAAGGATCATTCCAGAGATCCACACCTTGGTTCACAGTGGGACTTCCAAACTGCTGTGTGCCCTTTACTGCATCACACACATTCAGCAATGCGTATGGCTCCCAGCCATCTCACTAAGAATTCAGCAGGCACAGACTCTTTGCACCAATCTCCTCTCTCCCCAAAAGTATCAGTAGTACTTATCAAACAATATGCTTCAGACCCAGAGCTGCTTTTGCATGATACCAATTGCAAGGTCTTCCCTCCAGAAAGCTGAAGGAGACAAGTTCAGCCCTTCAGGCTGGTAGAAAGAGAGGTGTAGCCCATCTCCTCATATTACAGGACAACCTTTAAACATCACCTTACTGAAAACAGCACCAAATAAAAACACATTGGATCACCATCCAGAGAACTTAGCTTGGCCTCTAGGTCATCCAAGAGAGCTTTAGCCACCCCACCTCTGGGCCTCCTCCCTGCACGGGTGGCAGCACACCCATGGAGTGATGCGTAGCTGAGTGCCATCCCTTCCCTGTCCTGTTTCCACAGGCAGGTGCCAAGAAAACTGAATGAAAGTGGACCACAGGGCCCCCTGGCAGCTCCAGGGGGTGAAGCTGAGAAGATGAACTCAGCACAGCTGGGAGCGATGAGATCAGGAGGTGAGAGGAACCCTGGAAGGAAAGGCTGCAACATCCCAGCATCAGGCATAGCTCTCAGCAGCTCAAAGCCCTGCTCAGCTGCCAGGTAAAGAATTTAGCAGCTAGTCAGATTGCCAGCAAGAGCCAATTATAACTCAACTGACCTGCCTTGGCGCTGACACGCACGGGGAATGTGCTGGCTACCCGCTACCAAATGCTGGAAAGCTATAAATGGGAGACGTTTGGAGAGAAAAGGATGAAGGGAGCCAACTTTTAACTAGGCTGAAGTGCACGGGGCTGTACGTGTTCTTTGTGGAGGGAAAGAGAGAGAATGAGTAAGATCTTTGATGTGCTGCTGGAAAAATCCAGGCTGCTGCTTCTACAAAGATAGCGATCATCTTTTCTTAATAGAAATTGTTTCTTCTTTTCGAGTCAGCTTACAACAGTTCACCTCTTCTGTACTCCTACACGTGGTGCATAAGCTCATGGCTCCTAGCAAAGTCTGGATGCAGAGGAACAAAGGAGAGAGCCTTGCTGGTGCTTTGCACAGGAACCTCACCATAGGAAGCTCTGGGCTTTTTCTCATCTTTGGTCACGCAAGTGCCTGTCTTTCACAAAGCAGCTGTCTGAGGGAGAGATCCTGCTGGTTTATTTTTGTGGCTGCGTGCAGTTGCTGCACACACAACAGCACAGAATTCCACTGAACTCTGCAAACCTTAGAAAAAAGAAATTCCCAAAGTGTTGAAATAAGATCCGTGTTATGAAATAGCTATCCAAAGAGTCCTGTTTACAATCCCTGGACACAAAAAGACATCCATCTTTCAGCAGCAGAGTGCCTGCACTGCCTTAGGGCCTTAGCATCAAAGAGACCAACAGAAACAGCACTGCCAGCACGGAGCAGGCATGAGGTACAAGCAGAGAGCAGGCTGTGCTACACCTGAGGAGCCTGGCGATGGTGGGGAAAAACTGTTCTGCATTCCCAGCCCTGGTTTTCCTACGTCTGGAGAAGGAAGATAACACACACTGCTCTGCTGTGGGATGCAGCCCCAGGAAGAGGAGAAGCAGAGGAAGGCTGCTGGGGGGTCTGTACCCCACACTGGTGCATCTCACAGTGCTGGAAGCAAGGCGCCAGGCTTATTTGAATTTACTCAATGGATTTTCTTTTATTCAGGCCAACAGGCTGACAAGAACAATTCACCTCTGTGCCAGCCAGCATCTTCTGAGCACATTTCCATGTAACATTTTATTTTAAAGCAGTCTAAATCACCACGATTCTGACTTTTCCCCCACTCTGTCTTTGCTGCACGTGCACAGCAGGTGAAAAACCCCACAGAACAACTAATCTGCCTTTCATGTAGAGATGACATGCACGCACCATTGCCTTTTGCCAATTTTCTCATAGAAGTAGGCACCACTTCAACAGCCTGTGTTTTTTTTTCCCCTCTCACACACAAAGCTGTTGGCACAAAGAATGCAGGACTCTCTCCAAGATGACATAGCTCCAGGTGGGTCAAGGCTGAAAGTTTCCAGCTAAGAACCTGAAGGATTTGTTAAACATATGGACGGACCAGAGGACTGGAAAACACGCTGGATGTGCATGCAGCGTGCGAGAGCCAGAGCCATATTTTTAAGTACACTTAACATTCTCTTTTTGTCTGCCTCTGAACCATGCAGCAAGCACATTTACTCCAGACTATGTCACGTCTCCTTCCCTTGGCTCACAATTAAACCTTTGTGCAGAGAAGCAACCACAAGGCATCACCCTCTCTTCCTTCAGCCTTCATTAGGGAATAGGGCTGGAGGAAAAGTTTCTGACTGCAAGGGGCAACAACCTGTGCCCAGGGAGGGTACCCTGTACAGTTTGATGTGTAAGGGCTTGCTGCAACATGCCAAAGGAGAAGCTGCTGCCTTGGTGGTGAGATAGCAGGCCGTGGTGTGAATAGCAAAGCCTGCTGGAAGGGAAGGTTTGGTACCCGCTTCCTAATGCGCTGGATCCACTCGCAAGTGCAGGAACATCCATTCTGTTGTCCAACATGCAAAAGGCAACAGGGCTGAAGGGACTCAGGGAGCACGAGCAGCTGCTGGTGAGAGCATGACTGGTGTTGAAAGGCTGAGTTTGGACATAAGGGCACATCATGAGTGTAGCAAGACAAGGTGGCTCTTGGTCACATGAGGACCTGAAATGACTACCACTGCAGCTGATGAGCTCATAATTACAAAATAGTGGAAAAAGTGTTTCTTTCTTTGGGTTTCCACAGAAAACACAAAATGCAAGACACCAAAGCTAACCAATACTGTCAGTCCAGACAATGGTTTCAAGAGGATCCTTTCCAAAGGTTTGCTAAACGCCTCCAGGGCAATGCATCCGATGTGACCCATTGGGGTCCCACGGTCACAGCCTGCTCCTTGCTCATGGGCAGTGCTGGGAGCACCTCTGTGGCACAACAGAACTTCACATTCAATCATTGTCTACCAGAGACAGCGCGTCAAGGATTCAATTACCAGTTTCCATGCCAGCCAAAGTTTCCAACGTACCTGCTAGGCTCAATTAGCGTCCAGAACACAACTGGCATTCTTGAAAGCAACAATCTCATTGCTTTATTTCTTAGGAACAGCATTCATCTGCTCCCAATAGCTCACATCTGGCATATCATGCATTTCAAAAGAGCCTTGATCCTGTCCAAAGGAAAGAACTCCTTCAGCCAAGAGACCCATGAGTAACTGAGGTTAGCATCCGAAGTTACAAATTTACTGCAATCACACAGTTACCTGAGGTTTGAAATTCCAGAATTATAAATTCACGTAGGGTTATCTGTTTTGATTTTGTTTTCATCCCTAAAACATTGTTGTTACATAAATTGCTGTGTGATGCATAACATTTATGGAGAAAACAAGGAGGAGACAGGGTAGGAACCCAGAGATCCACAGAGAGCAGAAAAATGCTGGAGCATTAACTTGGTTTCCTCCTGCAATTAATAGTAAATAGGAGGAGGGAGGTATTACTCAGTTTAAACATTCCCAATTTCACTGCCTGGCACTGCCCAAGGCCATGGCGTGACTCATTACACTAATTAGCCAGCAAGGTATTTATTGTTGAGATATTAACCTATTTATTTTATTACTGCATTTGCTTCTTTACTTTATTCTGCAACCTTACACACAGCTAATACTGAACTTCCATGGCTTTCCATCATCACAGAACTGGCCATCCTCACAAGAGCCACAAGGGACACGCTGTGCAGGGCTCAGCATCTGGGGACATTTCTGTTTGCTGCCCAAACACAACAGGGGCCTTTTACCCTCATCTCACAAAGCAGAAGGACACAGAACAGTGCCACTGGTTGCAGTGGGAGCAGGACAGCCAGCAAGGCTGTCAGTAGTAAGCATGCATGTGTTTTACTTGGCCCAGCTCCTAAAACAATTGTTTGGCCACAATGGAAGGTGACAAATGATTCAGCAGCAAGCCCACCAGGGAAATACCAGGAGAAAATCCCCAAGCACTCACGGAACGGTGCTGGGGCTGCTCTGAAACACCAGCATCCCATCCAGCCCCCTCGCAGGTCCCACTGTCCTCATTTTGACACCCAAGAACATCTCCTCCCCATCCCTGCTTGGATGACAAGAGGCTCACTATCTGCGACAGGGTGCACCAACATTCACCCAATGCAGCCAGAGCTGCTACTGGAGAAAACAACAACACAAACCTTTGCTCGGCTTCTGGTTGGAGCCTGGAAAGTGCAGCCAAGATCACTGGGAACACAGCTATTAAATTAAGAAATCTCTCTACCCAGATTTCTCAGTGCTGTGACTATGAGTAAGCCTGGACAGCCCCAAAGACAGATTTTTGATGCAGGGATCAGATGGGACTCTAGTTTCCAATTATTCCTCCAGTGCACCAAGATCATCAGGATTGGACACAGCAAAACTCTTCCCTTCTTTCTATGTTTTCAGAGGCAACCAAACCCTTTTAGCCAATTACTTCTTTTGCGTTGCTGTTTTTCCTTTTTTAATCTAATAACCAGCAGCATGAATAATTTCCAGCATGGAAAATTTCTGCCCAAAGAGCTAAAATTGGCATAGAATCATAAAACAGTCATTCAATAAAGGCCTCCAGCAACTACAGCAGTCACTGCTACCAAGCCTACCTAGAGCAATTTTTTTTCCACTGCGCTAAGAGGATCTGTTTCACTTCTCTCCTTTCAATCCAATTTCCACTGTACTGCACCACAAGTTTCAAGTAAGCACACCAGGAAGCATGTGTGATAACAGGGAAGGAAGGGAAAAACCACAATTTCATTCATTCTTCCAACAAAGCCAGAAAGGAGTGGTTACTCTTTTTTTTTTTTCAAGAAAATGCTGAGGCAGCAGGGAAGGGGAAGGTTTGGCTTGAACTTTCCCAAATGTACCACACTATATATAAAGCATTTCTTCCTCTAGAGCTGCCTCAGGGCACACCGTGCAACACCTGGGTAAGAGCACAGCTAGAGGCAGGCACTGCCTTGGCAGACACAAACCCCAACATTCTGTCCCTCTTGCAACAGAGGACATCCTGAGTTTGGCTACCACTTTAGGGCACCAGCAAAGAAGATGAGATCCTGAAGACAAGGAAGAGCTGAGTTCCATTTCCTTCCAGCCCTGGCCACTGCCCAACAGCTGTTCTCTGTTTATTTATTTTCACATTTCCTTGGTTACTCCAGCAGCTGCTCACAGCTTAACCCTTCCCTGCACCAGTGGTAACCCACAGCACTGCCCACCTTGCCTTGGTGTGACATAACTTGTGAACCAACAGCACGGGCACAGAAGGGTGACTGGGGCTCTCACTATGGACATCCCTATGACCATGCTCACGGCTCTGTAAGAGCTTTGCTGCACAGGAGCAGGGCACTGTGCATGGGTGCAGTCATCTCACAGAAACCCACCCGCACTCCCAAGCCTAAAAAAGGCTTTCCAAGCTGACCTGAAGCCATCTGACCAGCAGAACCTACTAAAGCCATTCACATTCCTCGGGGCTTGCTTTGCGAGGCAGGCCCAGATGTGCTGTTATTTTAGCAGCCTGTTTGTGTCAGGATGCATTCAAACCCCATCAGTCTAAAGAGAGGTATCCACTTTCCCAGGCTAGCACAGCAACCACTGAAATAAAGCATAGAGATGTATGCAGCTTCACACACGCAGGAAGCTGAAGGGTGCCCAGCTTCCCTCCCAGTCCCACACGAGAGGGATGTGCCAGTGAGCTCTCTGGCAGGTCCATAGATCACTTTGTGCATTTTCCTTTTGCATCTGTACAGAGCCTGTTCCAGCAGCTCAGTTTATGTTTTGGCTCATAAAGCTCAGACAGACTCCTTGGCTCATCTCCACAGTACAAGGAGGAGGTGGAGAACACCCATTGCTTGCTCACCCAGAGCACTGGCTCAGACTTTTTGCAATCCAGTGTCCCAGATTGCCTTTCCAGCCTCCATTCCTTCCCCACCTTCCTCCCAGCTCCCCACTCAACTCCACACCAGGAGGTAATTTCTAAAGTAGCTGCCACCTGCTGCACTCTGGGCTGGCAGTGAATCCACTGAGTGCTGGTTAAAGGGAGCTTCCCATCATCTGCTCCCTAAAATGCTGGGAACCAGTGATTCTCAGCAGCAGCTCCATTTTGGTGTGCTAGCACTTGGGAAAGGCACAGAATTAGCTCCACAGGAATGGATGAGCTGTAACACCACCTCCCCAAACAAACAAACAGAAACCCCACCACCACTTGCATTGATTTCAGCTGGAGAAACTCAAGCACCCTATGACCCCTTACGCACTTTCAGCTCAGGGAGTGAGAGATTAACACACAAAATCCCCACACTGCACTGCAAATGGCACTGAGTGCAGGTTTTGAGGTTGCTTTGTTCTTGCTTTCCCAAGGATGTCCAAAGCTGTGCTTAAATTCCCTCAAATCTAAACATTTTCCGGTAGATTACAAAAGGAATGCTTACCTCTAGCACAAAGCAAACCACGCTCCACCATTTACCAGGTCTTTCAACCCTCTGAAGTCAAAAAAACACAAGAACTGGAGAAACGCTTACCTGTAGGTCGAAGAACTTGCTGTACCGTCGGTAGATGACTTCTGTGGACCCATTGGACCACGTGACTTTGATAATGTACACCTGTAAGGAACAAAGGAAGAAATCAGATACAAGTGACAGAATAACCCACGACGCTCCAATGGCTGCAAAATGGCTGAGCATCAACCAGGGAGTGCATGGGAGCACTTAAAGTAGTTACAGCAACACTAGGAAATAAACAAGCTTAAATTACTAAACTCCACTGCTGCGGCTTAGCTGACTGCAAGATGATTATTCCAAGCTGGAAATTAAGACAGCTCCCTACCCCCAGCTACAGGTACATAACAAATTCTGCACCCCAGAAAGAGACTTGTGAGGAGAACTTGAGCCTACACAGTTCAAAACTCCATCTGGTTTTCCATAAACAGCTTTGCTGTCACCTTGAGGTTCTGTTTTCTGAAGCCTGCTGGGGTGCAAATTACCCTCCTGTTACACAAAATGCTATACAACTAATCCTCACAATCCTCAGTTATTCACAGACCATGCAATCAGGCTTTCACTGGTGAACAATGAGAGGGGAGAAAAAGAAGAAAACACCCCAGTTGTACTATTCTTCCATGAAAGATAACAAGTAAATAACAGAATTGGGCAATTATTTAACGTCCTTGCCTGTTATTGGCAGAAACCAGAGATGACCCTTGGTGAGATGCCAACATAACTCTCAAGTGTTGCAAACCTAAGCCTTCACTAATTGATAACAGATTGAGTAAGCAGAACAAGGGCACGTTCATTTCTTCTTTCTACTCTCATGTCTCACGTAGTTCCAAAGAAATTCCAAAGAAATATCAACTCAGTGACACAGGAATAAACCATTTAGAAGCCCAGGCGAAGGGACCAGGCAGGAACTTCAGACTAATACAACCAAGAGTGAAGGCTCATAGAAGGGTGATGTTTCGGTGCTTAAAACACAATCTCTTAAGAGTTTTAAAACACTTCCCACAGAGATGCGTGTTTTTCTCAATGCTGGAATGTGACCAACATCCCAGTCCAATAGCCAACCTCAAATACCAGAAGGCCTGCATAGACACCACAACACTGAACACTTAGAGCTAATCAAACCTACTTGAATGCCAAACTAAAACTCCACTAGAAATCTCTTCTCACATCTCTTCTCTTCTGATGCAGCACAAGCTACCCAGGTGAGGGGACTCCCAAGGAACCACAAACTTCCTGGTGGAATCAATTCCAAACTAAGACAGAGAAGGAAGCAGTGATATGAAGCAAGTGCTTACTATGAAATTAATAACTTCATAACATTCATGACTTCATACCATCAGCAAACCGAGCGTTAATTTCATGCTAAGCATCATCCAAGCTGCCTTTACCCTTTACTCCAGGACTTGCCAGCAGGCCAGCATGAGCTCATTTTGGTTGGAAGCTCAGCTGATATCCCAGGTTCCTTACCAGTCTGCAGCACTCCACAGGGTTATATCACCACTGGCTGCCTGCCTGGAGAACGCCTTCCACTGGGGCAGAGGGAAGAGCCAACTTTTCTTCATTGTTTATTCCTATCCTGCCTTTATTTGGAGTCAACAGTTTATTAGACTGGGATTTTAATCAGGATGTGGATTTGCTCAAGCTAAAATGAATTCAATGCTCAGAAGAGTAATAAAGCCCTGAGATTTGTGGGCACACTGAGCTTTATTACACCCTTGTAATGGAGAGAAGGGGCACTTCTCCCAGCTGATGAGCTCGTTCCTATTTTGCTGGAATGCAGATCTCCCTGGAGTCTGGATAATGGTTTCTTGCTCATCCCATTTAAACAGCTGAGAGGTCCCTAGGGATATCTCCTCATCCATGGAGAAGAGATGAAGAAACCCGCAGAAAAGAGAACTCCTCAACATCCATAAAAGCACTGCCTTTGCAAAGCTGACTTCCTCTTTCCTTCCAACTATCCCTTGTCCTTAACCCCAACAGCCCCCTCCCACCTGCTGGCTAAAGATGCCACAGATCTTTGACAATTCTCATCTGTGATGCTCTGAGGGCAATACAAAAAAAAAAAAAAAAAAAAACAGAAGAAAACACCAGACAAAGCTCGGGTGTTCCTTAATTAGCAAGAAAATTGCAAATTTCAAAAGGGATGAATGGTGCAGTTGGCCACTCCACCAAGCCTTTTACAAGGATGAGCGGTTTAGAGCTCCCACAGACACCCATGTATCCCTTCCTCAGGTGCTTCCTTCAGTGATACAGACCAAGTGGAAAGCATGGTGCTCAGGCTGCTCTTCCCCTCCTGGCCTAGCACTACACCTTGTCCTCTGTGCCAGGCACAACGCCTGCCCGGGCAGCAGCAGCCCCAAACTCCATTTTGTCCTTGCAATCACAGGTGTGGTACTGAGCAGCTCGCTCCCTAAAAGCTGCCCCAAGGACAGGCTTTTTCCAGGCCCAGCTGTGCAGCTGAGGGCACATGGAAACTGTTATTTCATGGCTTTTCTGCAGCTCTGCTCCGCTGGCAGGGAGGCCCTGCTCCACGGAGGGGTGGGAGAGCCCAGCAGATGGTGGGCAGCCAGGCCTAGGAGGGGGCCACAACCCCAGCGCTTGGGTTGGGCTGTGGCCAAAACCAACAGGCAATGCTATCTAAATATTTACAGGCCTGCCCGGGCCAGCGGTGGTTTCTGCATGGTGGAGGGGATCTAGCTGACTCTGTGAAACCTGGGAACCAACAGCTGCCCTCTGACAGGAAAGGAAACCTCACTCTGCTCCACCCTGAGAGCCCCCATCCCTTGCCACGCTCCAACTCACAGACATCTTATGGAATCAGGCTGGATGGCTGAGGGCATGGGGCTGCACTTTGGGACAGGCAGAAATCACTGGGACTGAAACCTCCCACTGAACTGCAGCCACAGGTCATGCGAGCGGCGCTGGAATTCCTGCCCCTGCTTCAGAAATTGCTGAAATGCAATTGACAGCATTTGTCCGACTGCAGCATGGCACAGAGGAAGGGTGTGGAGTTTTCAGGGTCACTCACACACCATATTCTGCAAAACCTAAGCATGAGGCCACCCCCACAAACCTGAACTTTAGGCTTCAACAGGAGCACTTGGATGGGCAACTCCATCACAGCCACATCCACCACAAAAGTAAGGAAATGAGCCTGCTATACCTCCACAGGGCCTCCCATGGGTGGAAGGGAGAGCAGGGACAGCCTCAGAGATGCAGGTGGGTCTTGTTTAGCACCGGAAGAGAGAAGCACTTCATATTAACACAAAGCACGCCATCTGCTCCCATCCCTTGGAGGGATGGCGTGGAACAAAACCTTCAGAGAATGGAAACCAACAGATGTAGAAAGCTGAACTCCGACAGACACCATGGTGCTTTGGCTCTCCAGACTTCCTGCAGAGCACTACGTTACAAGTAATTGGCCGTATGTCAACTATTTAAAAATTACCGATCAAGGAGTTTACCATCAGGAACCCAATCTTCTCAGATTCTTCTTGGTTGTGTTTGAAATTGAGCACCTTAAATGGGAATTATAAAGGTGGAAAAATGATACTTCAGCTCTCCCAGACTGTCCTGCTTGGTCCCCACCGCCTCTCCCCCCGCTCCAGTGTTCCTTGAGATACAACTCAGAGGGAGACCGAGCCAGTGGAAAGTGGGACTGAAATCCCTCATACGGGAACTGTCAGAAGTGGCAGGTTGCTAAAAGCAATGCAAATGGCACCTGGCCAACCGTAACAGAGCTGTCAACAAAAGCCGCCCGTCAGCCATCATGGCAGCAAGGGCTCTGGCAACTGCAGGGGAAACGTGCTGGCAGCTGGGGAATGCTTCCCTGGCTCTGTGAGGGAGATCCATCCTTCCTATGGAGCAGACTGTGGTGGGATGTCCCTCCTGGGAAGGGCAGCCAGCAGGGCCAGCATGACAGGGCTCTCCCTAACTCATAAAGAGCCTCAGTGCTGCAGATAGCAGTGGTTTCTGGTGAGTTTCATAGCAAGAAGTGCCTGAGCACTCTGAAGCCTTCTCAGGCCCTCAGTTTCACACCTTTCCAAGAGGCAAATTATCCCAAGCAGGGCTACTGAGAGCGGGTGGCTTGAGAGGCTGACTTGAAGCAACGGGATTAAGAACAGATACAAAAAACAAATACACAAAAATAGTTCCCTGTTCTTGAAACACAAGGCTGTGTGACCTCCTAGAATAATCATTTCTGAACTCCCTATGTAAACACACTAAGGACACGCACAGAGCACAACCAGGAATCAGCCTGGACTGCTTAAGTTCGTGGAAAAGCCTGAGAGCAGCTGCAGGAAAGCCCAGGGCTGCAGCCTACCTCCTCCCACAGCTTCCCCAAGGAGACCTAAAGAATGTCCTGGCTGTGGGGGCACATGGAAAGGCCCAAAAAAAACGGCTTTGAGGGGCAGCATCATGCCAGCTCCACTACATGCTCCATGGCTCCCTGATGTCCATGCCAGCCAGAGGCACGTGAACAGCAGCAAGCTGGAAAGACACTTCCACGGGCTCTGGGACACCCAGCTCTGTGCACCCATCACTAGTGGGCATCAGCATCTGTCCACAGAGCTCCAAGGGCACAGCCAGACATAACAGCCTCCAGCAGACAGAGCTGTCTGCAGAGCCCTTTTAAATGGGTTTGAGCCTGTGTGGTCTTGGGCCCAGAGAGACTACATACAATAAACCTCTCTGTGGAAGACTCCACAGATTTCAAGCGTCTTTCGCCAGCAGAGGGGAAAAAGGATCAGTCTCTTTATTCCACCCGCCCTCTCCCACACCCCAAGACGTAGGGAAACAATGGGGAGCCAAGAGCCCGGCTGCAAGGAGAAATTCAAAGGGGCTGTGAAACCAAAGCATTGGAGGGAATGAACCATAACAAAGAGTTTAATAGAGAAAAGGGAGTGGGAAATTGTAAAAGGAAAAGAGGAAAAAAAAAAAAAAAAAAAAAAAAAAAAAAGGGGGAGGGAGGTGGCTGGAAACAAAGAAAGTTGTTGGCGAGGAGCTGCTGTGCTTGGCCCTTCTCCATCAGCCTTCCCCACAGCAGGAGTGCAGGGCTGCCGAGGGGAGCAAGGGCTGCTGTGCCCCGGATACCAGAGATGGGAGCAGGAGGAGCCCCAGCCACAGCTCCATTCTTGGAGACCACGTCAGCCCTGCTCTGCAGACAGGGGCAGCTGGGAGAAGGGCCCTGCTGGCTTAGATGGCACTGGGAGCAGCACAGAGAAGCAATAGCTGTGGGACATCCCAGATGCCACCATGGTTTCTCTATTTTGCCAAGGAGAAAGGAAGCAGCAGAAAAGCAGAGCACATGGAAGAAGTGTGTAATGTCACAGACAGCATGAGGACAGGAATATCCCCACCATCACAGCAAATATTCAAAGCCCACACACCCAGGTTCTGCCATATTATAGACCAACCACATCCCCTAGCTCTGAGTCACCCCTTCCACTCTACCCTTCTCAACAACAACACCAGCTTGTCCTGCCCTGCTGTTGCACAGATCACCTGGGCACAATGCTGTGCACAACTGCATGGCCATGCAGGACACAGGGACCCCAATGACAATGCACCAACCCCTGCTCAGTTATGGCACTGGCTCCCATCACAAAGCGTGCACGTCAGCTTGTTTGCTTTGAGTCACACTGAAGGTCAAACATATGGATGCACTTGTATCCTATTTCCCACTGCTACGTGAAAAAGCCAGAAAACAGATATGTCCTCCAAAGCAAAGCTGTGAGGGATCAAGTCACAGACCTCCAAGCAGGACTGTGATGGCCCTAAGGCTGGGGCTCACTGCAGGGACTGCACATCAGCTTTCCACCATCTGCACTGGCCTTGGCAGACACTCGCCAGGCAGGATTTGGCCCTTCCTCTGAACTGTGACATTCAAGGCTTTCTCCAGCCTTAAGTAACATGAATTGGAGGAAAAATAAAGGACTTTGCATTTGACTGTTTGGTTTCATCTGCAAAGGCTGAGCTCCCCGAAGCCTCAACTCTCTCGAGAAGTGAGGGTGGAGGGAGACTGATCAGCTCTTCAAAACTGTGCAACAGAGCAACAGCAGGTGCAAGGATGGGTCCAAATCTCTCCCCATCCACAGCTCCAAACATGCTGCCCTTGGCCTGCCACAAGCAGGAGAGCATAATCCAGCTGACAGAGAACAGGAGGAGATACAGCAGCAAAACAACACCAAAGATGCAGAGCCCTCAAACTCTTGGGGCCACAGCCAGATGCTCAGAGACTCTTCAAAGAGACTCCAGCATTCTGGGTTCAGCCTTGCTTCATTACAGCCTATTTTCATGTTTCCAGCTTAGCTAATAGCCACTGCGTGGATTTCACTCCATTTGTTTTACCCTCCCGCCTCTCCAGTTCCCCACAGGACATTCCAGCCATGCCAGCAGTACGGTTGCCCTCCGCAGAGAGCATCACACTGGGGAGAGTCATCCCCCAATCTCTTTATAATCCAAGCAACCAGTATGATTCACAAGAGAGAAAAATACAGCAGCCACACACAGTGCAGTGGGGCCAGGTCCCCTCGGAGCTCTGTTCCAATGACCAACTCAGCACTGAGTGGCTGTGACACAAGCCCACGGGATGCAAGTTTTCCAGAAGACATCTTCTGCTCTATACGTATAAAGCACAGAGGAACAACTGACTGTAGATCACCAGCTCTCTTCCTCTCGCAAGCTGAGCATTCTTCTCCAAAACTCAATAAACAATTCCAGACAAGCAACGGGGTTGGCTGTGCAATAAATTAAACCGCAGCCTCCTAACTGCAGGGCACAGGAGCAGAGAAGATACCCACTATCACTTTTCAATTTCCCAATTAAAATTGTAACACTGATTTTTTTAATGTGGTTTTAGTCAAACTTGCTTTTAAGATGCCTATCAACTCTACAATCTAGACACCAAATTCCAACACCATTAATTACTTTGATAAGGCACCTGCAGATCCCGATGAGGTGGTTAAACACACGTGGTACCACCTTGTTTCAAGTTTGCCATCTCATTAACTGAGCTTGCAACATCAACGTTTGCTGCACACTTGGTTGAAATTTCCCTTTTTCAAAGCGGTTTACGTGTGCACTGAGGTTGGGAAAGGAAGACCTGCAAAAGCATAGCCCAATAAAGCCAGCAAAAACATGCAGCCTGCTGCTCTTTCTTTCCCAACCAATGTGTATGCAATTTTGTTTTGTGCTGGGGAGCAGACACTTAGAATCAAATGAGTTAAGGAGGTATTCTTGGTGAACAGCACTGGAAACAGAATGCAATTCAATTGCATGGTTATTAACACATGGCACAAAACATGCAAAATGTGGCTGTATAAGAAGAAAGCTCCTGAAGCTTCCAAGAAAACAGACCAAGGTCTAGATTCAGTAAGCAGAAGCCACACTTTGGGGACTTCTACTAGAGAATAACAAACACAAAGCTATAAAAAGATCCCACATGGAGTCCTTTAAAGGAAAATTTAGTCTGGTTTTGTTTTGGGTCTTTTCTGTATAAACATTCATTTATCAGAATTTGAGACTTGGCCAGCCAATAGAAGTGACAGTCAGTGGACCCCGTCACCCAGAATGAATGTTTTTAAACTTTGCTTTTAGAGTTTGCCTTCTCAAACGAACGCACTGCAGTACTGACATAGAGCTCTCGCTGCCAGTGTTCCTGAGCACCAGAGCACCGAGACATGAGCTGTAATCACTGCAACTGTGACTGCAGGGAAATGTCACCGCATCCGCCCGCTGCCTGACAGAAGGGGGCCCCTTTGCTCTAAGCAATCTGATCAAGCTGTGGATGGTCCTGCAAGTTGCAGGGGAGCTGGACTAGATGACCCTTAAAGGTCCTTTCCAACCCTAAGGATTCTGTTATTCTTTCACTCCAATAATGGGCTCTGATGGTTTGCTCCGTTCTTCTCTTGACAGAGTTCAGCCTACGATGCACACCTGCTTAGGAGCATTTCTCCAGCTGCCCCCTTCTTCCACTTACAGTCCAATTTAAAAAAGCTTAAAGGTGCAAATGGCACAACTGCAATTTAAACACCAGGGTTAGCAGGTCAGGAGGATGAGAAGCCATTTTGCAGCTGGCAGAGCAAACTGGAGGCTCCTACCACTTGGAAGCCTCCTTTCCCTCCCAGTTCTTCTACTTGCACGATCTGAGCTGGTTTGACAAGAACAGGAGGCAGACGTGTCAGCCTCACACCATGCCAATACCACAGAAGTAACATCCTTCCAGGAGCATAAGACTGGCTGCAGGGGTGAGAGCAGCAAGACAGCAGCACACCAGGCTGACACTCTCACACTAGGATTGGGAAGCACACAAAGACACTTTTGAGCACTGTGGAGAAGGCACTGGGCTGTGTTGGGCTCTGCCATTAACCCCGGTGGGCGTCCCCATTGCTGCCAAGCA
Source organism: Lagopus leucura (assembly GCF_019238085.1). Classification (NCBI taxonomy): domain Eukaryota; kingdom Metazoa; phylum Chordata; class Aves; order Galliformes; family Phasianidae; genus Lagopus; species Lagopus leucura. The sequence goes on along the minus strand of NW_024962278.1, from coordinate 6,772,818 downwards.
CCTTGCTGGGTGCTCACCCAACCAAGCCTCCGCTGCAAGGAAAGGCCCAGCACCAGGGAGTGATGCTCCTCACAGCTCTGTCTCCATCTGAGCCCCATCTCCAGCCCCTCCCAGCCAGAAAAGCAGCCTCAGCCAGCTGGGAACAGGCCACAAAGGGTTAGGAAGGATGAAGATACGGAGGCTCTGTGCAGCCTCTGTCCCTGGAAACTGTTACACGGGGACATCTCTAGTGGGGCTGCAAAACTCGGAGGCGTTTGAGGGTGAAAGGCTGAGATGGGGCTGGAAGCAGAGCTGTGCTTATGGAAGAGCAGCACTGGGAAAATCTGAGAAACTCTGCTGCCCGGTGCCAAAATGGCATGTGATCACTTTTTGAGAAGACGCAAATATTCCTAAACCAGCCCCTGCCCCAGCCTGGGGAAACGTGTCCTGCTTCGAATCAGAGCTGTGAAAGCACAAGTTTTTGTCTTGGTTACACAACACTTCTTGTCCCAATTACCAAAGTGATGGGCAAAGCCTGAGCACAGCCAGCCTCTTGCCCCTGGCCCACGGCAGGGATCAACGAGAACTTTGAAACAGCGGTTTGATCTCACTTCTCTGGGAAACTGGAACTCCACAGCTCTCTGCTGCAGCCTCACACAGCCGACACAACAGCACCTTTGTGTGGCAAAGAAAAGCCTGTTGGATGAAGAGCAGAGGCCAGACCGGAGTGTTCCAGGTCAGCTGCAGGTCAGGCAGAGCGGGGGCAATGGAGAGCAGTGGAAGGCTCTTGAAGCCACTGCCTCCAGGGACAGCGCAAAGAATTCGTGCCCAGAAAACAGATTCAAGAGAGCAAAGTCTTAGCACATACACTTGGTGGCCGACTTGGGCTTGCAGATTGTGCAGATTGCCAGCAGATACAGCCTAAAGAGATGACTCAGCCATGATTTGCTGCCCCTCCTCTCTGACTCTTTGCAGGAGGAGGGGAAAGAAAAAAAAGAAAAAAAGAAGGATTTGATTCCATACAATTAACTGGCTTCGTGAGTCTGCCTCATTCTGATCAATCCCCTCCAGCAAAGCGAGTGCTCCATTCACTCTAGCACTGCTTTGGCAGGAAACTACCTGCCCCTCCCTGCCCTCCCCAGGCTCAGCTCGTGCTGGCTCACGCGGCTGCACTTGGGTCCAAGATGAGTACAGGGGAAGGCTGGAGGCAGAGGACTGAGCTGCCAGCAGAGCAGGCAGCAGCTGGCCGAGCACCCTGGCTGCGCAGCTGACTGCCACAAGCTCCATGTAAATGCTTTGCTGTTGCCTTCTCATCCCCAGGATCCAGACCTAGAAGCTGTCGCCCAGCCAGCAACATGTCTCTCTTTCCTAAAGTGCTGCCGTCCCATTTTCCAGCCTGATGGGATTACCCACACTGTGCCCAGCTGCCCTGCCCAAAGCACACTGCACCCAGAGCTCAGGCTGCACGTCCCAGCAACGGAACGTGGGTGTGAGGGACAGCAGGAGCCCAAGGGCTGCATGGAGCCCCAGCGAAGTATGGGAAGGCCCAGAAGGGAGAGGGGAGAAGCACCCCTAGGTGACCCCAACACACCCATTACGGGACCTGAGGGCGATGCAACAGCTCTGCCAACACAAACACAACTGCATGCAGCTCATCAAACTGCCTCACATACACGGTGCTCCGGATCTGATGCACTGCCCAGCCAGCATGAGTAACTAACTCTGGGATAGATGCGGAAGGAAGGGGGCACGGCTGGAGCTGGGGCTGACAGAGCGACAGCCAGAGCAGGACAGGAGAAAGGGGTGGCAAAGGGCTGGCAGGCAGCAGCCACACTGCAGAGCCGAGGCGTTCCCCTGGATGCAAGGGGAGTGCTATCAGCTCTCTTTACCCTGTCCTTAATGCTCTCCCCTGACTATTGCTCACTGCTACACACCATTCAAGGGAACCCCAAGAAAGCCCATGGCTGCGGCTGCCCAGCTCCCCTGACATAAGCAGAGGAACGCCGTGTTCCATAACCCAGCAGCGCTGCGAGCACTGTGTGTCACTGGGTCACCCTGCTCCGAAACGAGCAGGGAGAACATTTCAGTCTATGCTTTACAGCTATTGCCAAGATTCCCCCACAAAGTCTCTGTGGATGCCTGGAAGCACACCAAAGTGTAAACAATAATAGTAAATTTAAACAGAAGAAAGAAAAAAAAAAAAAAAAAAAAAAAAAAAAAAAAAAAAAAAAAAAAAAAAAAAAAAAAAACCAAGAAAAAACCTGAACCCTTGGAGAAAGAGGCAAACTCACAGCCGTTCAGAAGATGCCTTGGAGCGTGCAGGAACGCGCTCCCCGCACAGAAGGGGTACAGCGCACAGCTGGGCAGAGGACAGCAGCACCGCCCCGGGCACGGAGGGCAGCAGCCGGGTTCCCCTCACACCGGGGCAGCCAACAGGTCCCACACCCTCCACGCGGCGGATGGATGCGCTTTTCGGCGCTGCCTCGGAGCCGACTGCGGGGAGCGGACGCTCCCAACAAACCCACCCCCGTTACCCCGCCCGCAGATCCCGCAGATCGTTCCGCGTCCCGCATAGCGGCGCCCCGGGAGGAGCGGCACAGAGCTGGCAGCGCTGTTACGCCCGCCCAGAGCTCCGGGGGGACCGGCAGCGCCCGGCCTTTGTTTGCCCAGGGCCGGGCCGGGCGCGGCGGAGCTCTCAGAGCCGCGCAGAGCCGCGCGGAGCCGAGCCACTCACATAGTGCTTGTTGGGGATGCGCCGCTTCTGCACGTCCAGTACCTTCACCTCCGCGATGCTCCGCCTGGGCATGCCTCTGCCCTCGCGGCCCGGCGGCCCGGCGGGGAGCGGCGGCGCTGGGGGAGGCTCTGGCGCACGCAGCCCGGACCGGAGCCTGCAGCGCCGCGCCGAGCCCGGCCGAGCCGCCCGCCCGCTGCCGGGGGAGGGAGGCGGCCCCGCACCGCGCCGGCCTATCCCAGCCAGAGGGGCGGCCCCGCCGCCATCCGCTTAAAGGGGCGAGCGGCGCCAGCCGGCCCGCGCGCGTGCGGCCCGACATCGAGGGGTGTCGTGAGCGGTGAATGCGCGGCGCGTCAAGCCGCCGGGCGGCTCCGTGCAACCAGCCCGGGAAAACAAAAGTTGCGTCGGCCCGCGAGCGGTGCTTTTCCAAACGGCGCGTGCGGAAAAAGCTCTGCGGGGCAGTACGAGCCCTCCGCGCCGTCCTCCTTCTTCGCCCTTTCTGCTCTACAGCTCCCCGAAGCGATGCGGGTGTGAGAGCCGGCCCGGCTTCCTGGTGGCACAGCCCCGGCTGCTCGTCCTGCCCGGGGGGTGGTTGTGCCGTGGAGGAGGGTCCCGGCTGATGTGTATTTTCTGGCTTAGGGAACCTGGGGGCGGGCTCCTTGGCCGCGCTCGTGTGCCACAACAACTGCTCCCGAGCTGCGCTGGCTTGGGCACTGACAGCAGCATCCCTACAGCATTTCGTAAATAAGTAGAAAACAGAGGTTTTGTTGAGCGTTAGTATGGTCAGATCTCCAGAACTGTCCTGGAAACTCCACACCCTTCAGGGCTGGGGGCTGAGGCACCACAGCCCTACCCCAGCAGCCCACTCCATCAGGGGAGAAGACAAGACAGCAACCCAGCGCTGCTCCGCAGCTGCTCCACCCATCACCCGCTTCTTCCCAGCAGCGACTCAACGCGTGGCATAACCAACAGCTCTCCTCCCCGATGGGCTTTTAATTACATTACAAAGTTACCCAAGCATCACGCTGGCAGGTCATTAAATTTCATATGAATTTAATTTAATCATAAACAACTCATCTCACTCCTTGGCTGCTCCTTAAACGTAGCTTTCTTGTGCTGCTAACTTTGCTGTTGCTGCCACAGAGAGCCACGGAGGTGCAGACAACAGATGTTAACCTGCAAGGTGAGGGGAATTCAGTGAGATGTGGAGTTAGAAATGCTACATCTGCTGCTATCCCTTCTGCTTTGGGTGCCGCTTTGCTGTGTTCAGCAATGACTGCAGGATGAGAGGTGTCTGCAGAGAGTGATGGTGCTGGGCATACTGGTCATCTGCATGCACAGCTGGCCTCCTGCATTCTGCTAATTTGATTTAACGGAGCAAACAGAGTGACCTGACATCCCTCGCACACTGAAAACAACACAGCCAGGCTGATAGCTCTGCTGCTCACTCCATCTGTACATTGACACTGAGGCCATGACCTACACACCTTGGACTCATTGCTATGGACCCTGGGATCACTCTGCACATGCCTGGGAATGTCAGTGAGTGTAAGCAGTGGTGTGAAACCACGCGTACAGTGAGCTGTTTCTGCTGCTTTCAGCATCAGAACAAGTCAGGCCCTTCAGTGCCCTGCATGCTGGCTTACCCCACCTTTCATGCTGGCCATGAGTGAGAAGCCGCAAGAGACAACAATCAGCCCTCAGTGACCCTCAGAAGGAAATCAGCCTGAGCAGCCCAGAGAGACGTGGCCGGAGCTGTGCCTGGAGAGCTTTGCTCTCACCTCCCCATTCTGTGCACAGACTCTTCAGGCATTCCTCTGCTGCTGACTTCAGTTCCTGAATGCTACAACATCTCCATGTGGAGGTGTGTGAGACTGAAAGCGAAAGGGGAATGTGTGAACAAGCTTTCATGGCACCTCAGATCCACCTGCATCCATGAGCACACGGTGCTTTTCTGCCTTTCGACTTCCAGCACCTCTCTGGACTTCTCTGGACGTATCCCATAATGAATGCTGCAGTCTGTCATGGCCATTCCTCTACATCGGCTGTAAATCACTCGTAGGAAACAGGCAGTTTGTTATGCACAGAAGGTTTTGCTATCTGTATCTTCCAGTGCAAACCCACTCCAGGCTGCGGATGCTGGCAGAGAGCCATGCAGCCACACAAAATCAATCAGAAGCACTTCAGTATCAGCACTGCTTCCCCAGCACTGCAGCCTGCTCAGAGGCGGCTGAGGTGACCCCATTGCATCGGGCCCCAAAGCACCAACACTGGCTGCAATTCCACTGCATCCAGCACTAGGAATGAGCAGAGGTTACAGACAATCAGGTGGCTCCTGTACTTAATTAACAGCCCTGATGAGAGCAGTAGGGAAGATGGAGCGTGGCTTTGCACGCTGACCTGACCGCATCCCATAGGAGGCATGCAAGGAACTGCAGGGCTGTGATTACAGTTCTGCTGCTCCTCAGTGTGGATCAAGGAAGGGGTGATGGCCCTGGAGGCCCATGCCTGGTGCACATCTCGGGTACGGCCACGGCAGCAGCAGGGCTGTGTTTGCAGTGCTTCTGAGGCTCCCTGATATCGGGGTGCAGGAGCAATCGAGAGGAGTTCAGCGATGAACAGTTTGTCCCCAGCTGCCCTAGGAGAAGCTTCAGGTGTTGCTAACTAACTACACAGGAGAGCTCATCACCTGCTGGAGCCAACAGTTCAATCCAAGAGGATGAACGACTTCTGAAAATCCAGCCCTCAGCTCGGTGTGCACAGGGCTTTCCGTGTGCCTGCAGCAGGCTGCTTGGGCCGTTGGGCACAGTGCAAGGGACGGAACGCAAGGAGATCACACTGCCCTGCAGAGAGAACAGCACCACCGCCTGTGCTCGCCTTGTCCATGTAAGAATTGTGTGTAAGCGGACCGCTGGCAATGAAACGCTGCGGCACCGAGGAAAAGCGGAGACGGCCGGAGCTGTGCCGTGGGGCAGGACCCGCCGAGCGGTGCTATCGCGCAGCTCCGGCCGCTCCAGCTGCCACCTGCCGCCCGGCGCGGGGAAGCGCGGCCCGCAGCCCTGCACCGCCCGGGGCACGACCGGCCCGTCGCACAGTGCAGCTCTTTTTTAGAGATCGCTGTTCCTCTGCAATAGCCCCAGCCCGATGCTTTTTCTCCCCGCAGAGCGCTTCGCCGCCCCACCGCAGGAGGAGCGCTGCGAAAGCCTTCAGGTAGTTTTTGGGTGGCTCGGAGCCCACTGTGTGCAGAGGAGGTAATGAGCAGAGCCGAGAGCGGCACGGCTCGAGCAGCACCAGCTGCTTCTAGGGAATGGCAGCTGGATTTTTATGAAGACAGACAGATTTTTTCACTTTGCTCCATGCTTCACTGAGGCAGAATGGCAGATGATGACTATGTCTGGAATACACGGTGCTTTCCACCTATTTATAAATAAGAATTGTCACGGTTGAAGCTCCCCTCAGGCGCTGCCGAGGACACGCGGATGAATTAAATACCCCCGAGATGCACTCAGTGAGGCCCCTTCGGATCGGGCTGTCCCAGGGGACAGCGCAGCGCAGCAGATGTAAATGGAGGCAGCTCATTATGCCTTCTCAGCTATTCCATCTCTGACTTGCTGTATCACGGAGCAAGAAGACGTGCAGCCCGGTGCTCTGCAGCCCATGCGGCTCCTGTTAAAGCCAGGCAACCTGAAGAAAAAGGAATTAAACGAGCGATTTGCATTCTTCCTCAGGAGGATGCAATGCTCCTCTCCGCCAAGCAGGGGCAGCCGAGCACTGCTCTCAGCCATCGAGGAGCTGCTGTCGGCGCTGCCAGCGCTCCGGCTCATCGCGGAGATGCCAGGAGTGCTCACGAACTGCAGAAGTTCGGCCGCGCAGTGCTCCCATGCCAGAAGAGGCTCTGGGGCTTTCTGACAGCAAAACCCAACCTGCGGCTGCAACACTGTGCTGGCGCGAGGCAATGCTGAGAGCACGCGGCAGAACAGACGCACGGCCGGGTTTCTCAGTCTGTTACTTTATTAGAAGGCTCTTTACATGGTAGTGATGACTCCAAGATGTTCTCCAAAACATTTTAAAAGTCTTTTTATTCAAAGCCACATTTTAAAAAATGGCCCCGCATCCCCTCCCCCAAAAATGTATTTGTGGTTACTTCTCAACAGGAAACAACAAAACAATCTCTTCTTAAAGGGAGGCAAACTAACCTCTCTGTAAACATGACAATCATCAGATGTGCTCCCCTGCCCTCTGCACGGAGAGGGTTTGGTGCCAGAGCACCAATGCACCTGGAAAAGGAGCAGAACAGGCAGGGGACAAAACCATTCCCATCTTCTATTAGCAGAAGCTAAACCATGCTGCTAACTCCAGGCTGTGAATGAGCTGCACTGAAGGAAGGCACAACCGATTTCCCTCAGGGGATCTAACCAGCTCCTTAAAAGCCTCCAGAAAGTCTTCATCCATCCCCACAGCTGCACAGTATTCAGAGAGAACTGACACTCCTGGGTTGGTGCAAGAAGGCGGTCAGAAGGGCTGCAGGCTGCTTCAACTGGACAAAGTATGGCAGCAACACTGCGCTGCAAGACATCCTTCCGCAGGTCACACATACCAAACCAAAAGCCACACACCAGGCACTGATTCCTGCAACAACCACCATCTTACTGAACAGCTCCAGCCTGACCCCAGCGGGACAGGGAACCACTGGGGCTGCTACTGTACATTTCCATTGCAACTAAAAGGCTGAAACAAACACATCGTCCTGGTTCAGGATCAACCCGTGCTCATTCATTTTTGTCCCAAACTGGTTCTGTCATCGTATCTGAAAGGCACAGCCAATCCTTTTGGAGATGGGAGAGGCAGCCTCCCTAAGACAGACTATTTATTGCACGCAGACTGCTTGCAAAGGACCCAGCCCTCACATCTCTAGGCTATGTTTATTAAGACATTAATGATGTAGATTCAGAAGAATCTTGGAATGGCCCAAATTAATGTAATCTTGCTAGTTTGTAGGAAGCATATTATGAACTCTAAATGGGTAGTGAATGCACTCCTCAGATAAAGACGTGGGAAAGACCTGGGGGCTGACTCCTTCAGCTAGGGAGCTGAGAGCATAGCTTGCCACAGACCACCTTGCCCTGAAATGGCAGCACATCTCTGAACTGATACATGCTAATAGTTATTTTTTAGCAGGGACATTTCTTCTTGCACAAAACAATTGTCCAGACATCGAAGAGAAAAACCCACGTGCTACCATATGCCTTTTGGTCACTGCCATTGCATGAAGAGGGCCTTGCTCAGTTCCCTTTCCCAGGCTCATGCTCCGGGTCACCAGAGCTCAGCCAAAGCTCAGCCATGCAGCGCTTTGTGCTGATGTGGAACAGCACCCACCTGAGACAACACCACAGAGGGGTGGAAGGCTGGGCCCACTGCTGCTCTGCCTCTCTGCAGCCTGACGCTAAGCTGAAGGTCAGGAGAATCATCCAAGAGACCATGGCACTTCACAAGGAGATAAAACAGGGTAACAAGCCATTGTGACCTATCTTTGCATCTCCTCTTCCCTTGCACCCCTTGTTTCAAGACTCCTTTGCTTCTTCCTGCTACCTTGACTTCAGAGTGGCTGACTCACATGGCCCACACATGTAATATTACAGCACTTTAAAAAAAAAAACCTCAGGCACATGTGTGACCATAAGAGCTGCTGCATTAACACCCTGTAACCCCTCGCTGCAACACCATGGGACTGAACAACATTACAAACTCCCACGTGCACACACATTCAAGAGACAAAAACCTGCAGGCAGTTGAGAGGTTCAGTGAGGAGCCCCACATTATCAGCTGCAAGTTTGGGGCCCAATAAGGTAATGTTAGCCAGGTGCAGAGAGACCGTGGTGCCTGCAACCACAGCAAATGAAATGACAATGAAAAACTGAAGGTACTCTGACAGGGTGCTCAGCAAGTCCCTTTTCTTCACAGACTGTGGTGGGAACCCCAGTCTCTCTCCTAAAAGGAAATAAATCCAAATCACTGTCTCCTTTGAGACAAAGGGGGCCATGGCAGATACAAATAAATCTAAGGCAAATGTGGGGGGCAACAAGGCCAAGGCTTGCATAAGACACCACAGGGATGCTTTGTCCCAGGCTGGCTGGTTACAGAGGACTGGGAGGAGCAGCTTAACCACTGGCAGTGTGCTCGAGGCCCTGCCTACTGCTCCTGCTCAGGGCTGCTATTCTTCAGTTCCAGCTGATGAGCCCGCTGAGCACCAGGCTCACAGCACAGGCAATGCATTCAGCTAACAGTGCAAGTAAACCACAGAAACTGTCCTCCCCAGTCATGAGCTCTGCTGAGCAGGCCAGACTCTGGAAAAGCCTCCAAAACATCCAGTAGCATCTCCCAGTGAAGGACAAAGGCACATTTCTCATAGGAACAGCACAGGGACAGGCAGGTGCTGTGAGAAGAGGCTGCTGAGAGTCTTCCAAGTCCAAGGTGCCCCACTACAGCCCAGGAGGATGCAGCAAGGCCCAGCTGGTGTCCTGCCAGCCACAGGGTTACGAGCTCTCTGTGGAGCTGAAGGGGATGAACTTGGTGTGTTTGGTTGGGGATGCTGGGGTCTGTTCAACTGCCTCCACACTCAGCTTGAAAAACATCTCCTGCTCACGCTTCTTCTGGTTCAGCTCATCCTCCAGGGCCTGAAGCAAAAGGGAACAGAACACAAGATATATTTGATATAGCACCAGAGCTCTGGACATTGCCCCTTCCAACCATCCCAGCACCTCAATCTGCAGGGAGTGCAATACCTTCTTCCGAGGCCTCAGCTTGTCCCGCCACTCCTTCATGTGCAGGTTGTGATTCTCATCCAGGGACTTAAGTTTCTGCGTTTCGTGTTCAATCAAAAGGTGACACTTTTCATTCTAAACACAGACCACAAAGCAAAACACTCATTAAGGAAGTGGGACTGTAAATCCTGCAGTCCAGGAAGACTTGCAGCAGCCAGAAGCATTCGGAGCTCTGAGCTCCAGGGCATGCTTACACAGTGCCATAAAAACTTCTAAAGGTCAAGCTGGAGAACGCCAGTTCTAGCTCACTGCAGCCACTTTTACAGTGGCCAGGGCTTTTCTGCACATCAGAGGGCACAGGTACCTGCAGCTGCTGGAGCTCGTTTGTGTTGCTTTCACACTGGGCCAGCATGTCCTTCATCTGTGTCTCATGCTTTTGCTGCTGGTGCAGCCGCTCTGCCCTTTGCCTCTTCTCTTCCTGCTGAGAAAACTGGAAGAGAAAAAAGCAGGAGCCTCTGTGTGAGCATCGCTGCTCTGATCACTGCAGTAGGTTAGGATCCGGGGAATGGTTTCTTCTTTGCAATCTGAATTCCCCAGTGAAGCTCTACAGCCCTAAGCCAACCCTCAACCCCAGTGTTCTGTGCATGGCCTGACCTGTTTTATCTTCTCCCGCTGTTCAGCTGCACTTCCACTGGAGTGGATGTGAAGGCTCTTCTTGTACATGGCCATGCGCGTTTTCCCTTCACTCCGCTGGATTTTGGGGAGCCGAGCTTTCTCCTGCTGCTGCCGAACTTTCAGTTGCTCTATCATACGTTGGTTGTAGCGCTGCATTTGCTCCCTTTCCTGCAATGTACAAGACAAGTTAACAGGAGGAGACACATGTCAGATGTGCCAACCTTGCGTACTGCTGTGAGAATCCAACTCACATACAGGATAACATTTCCAGAAAAAATAAAGCCATAAAACCCATCAAAATTCACAGCTGCCTCTTGTACATTAAATGCAAGCAGCACAGAGTATAGATGCCAAGCAATTCATACAATCACACAATCACCAAGGTTGCCAAAGACCTACAAGATTATCCAGTCCAACCATCTGCTTATCACCAACAGTTCTCACTAAACCAGGTCCCTCAACACAACGTCTGAACATCCCCTGAACACCTCCAGGGCTGGTGACTCCACCAGCTCCCTGGGCAGCCCATTCCAGCACCTGACCATTCTTTCAGTCATCTGACCTGAGTGTTATTCTGATCCCTTTGCACTAATAATGACTAAGACCTACAACTCCTAGCTCACATTCCACTCTCATTTAAACCCTGGATGGGAAGCACCCCTTTCACAGACACCCAAGCAGCACGCAGGACCGTTACAAGAAGGAGCTAACTGTTCACCTTCTCATGCTTCCTGAGCAACTCATGCCTCTGGAGGAAATACTGGTCCTTTAGCTGCTGCTTGATAAGTTGGTGTTTCTCCTGCTGCTGACGCTCCTCAAGGTCCCAGATGCATGCCTCTCGGTCTGAGGAAAGGAAGAGAGTCAGGAGAAAACCCACCCTGGACCCTCAGCTTGGTCACACAGAGCACCCTGAGTGTGAGTGGTCCTACAGGTGGCAGCAGCATAGCAGATGTGCCGTGTGACCACTCACCACCTGTTTTCCAAGCAGAAGTGGTTGCAAGCCATATTAGAGAATCATTTCTTGTAATTATGAAGCCTAATTGGTTCGTATTTGTAAAGTGCTTTGAAGATTAAAGCGCTATTTATTATTATTGCTAAACATTTAGACAGGATCTGGCAGGGCTGTTTTTTCTAAATCCTACCCTGCCAGCTTGCAACTCTGCCACAGCAGCTGTTGTGTGGGACGAGCCAGCAGTGGATGAGGCCATCGTTACAGCGTTTGCTTTCTTCCTTCTCCTCGCCACCCACCTCTCATGAGCTGCTGCTTTTTGTTCAGGCAGTCGCGTTCCTTGTCACAGATCTCTTTTTTGTTCTGGGCAGTTATGTTCTTCATGGCTAGCTCCAGATCTTCCTTCTGCTTGGCCAAAAAATCCTGTTCCTGGAAGGCAACAGCAATAACAGCATGAGCCCTCCTCCTACTGCAATGTGAAAAGCATCTGGTGGTATTTTACAAGCTGCCAATCCCTCAGAGAAGAAGGATGCTTCTATCTTTGAGTAGTGGCAATCTTCTCTCAAACCTTACCATGGCTTGTTTTCTTTGGGCAAAGTCATCCATCTTCAACTTCATGCTCTCTTTGCGCTGTTGCCGTGGCAGCTTTTCAACCTCATTCTTGACCTTTGGAGAGGGAAAGGAGATTTATCAGCAGGTAATTTAGGCCAAGAAAACACCAGGGAAGGTTGCTAAACATCTGGACCTCAAGAAACACCCTAATATACCAAAGAAAACCGAAAAGCTTCCTGCTAAAACACCAACAACTGCTTCCCCCTTGAGCTCTGCTACGGAGAACTGTTTATGCTTTGCTGGAAGAAACAGATGCAGGAAGCCAGCTTTCCTCCATCTGACCCCAAACTTACCTCCTTTTTCTTCTGCTTCAGCTGCTCCATGAACTTCACATGGTCCCGCTCCTGCTCTAAGCGGATGCGCTTGGCCTCCTCCCGGCGGCGCAGCGAGTGATCTTGTTCCATCTTCTCAATCTGCTGCTTCTGCTGCCGCTCGAGGTTCTCCAGTTCAGTGTCATAGAACTTCTTCTTAGCCTGTACAGGAAGGGAACACAAGTTAGCCTCAGCCTCCACCGAGCTTTGTCCTCTGATATAGGTGTCCTAATACAAATTGAGCCTCTTTACTGAATTCAGAGGAAAGAAACTCCCATAGAACGATGCATGAAGTGCACAGGGCAGACCCAGCTCTAGCGTGAACCATTTTTTAATCTGTTCTAGAAGTGATGGATTTCAACACTATCTACTTGCTTAAATCCTGATCCGCAGCATCCCACTGGGACCCACAGCCCTGAGCAAATATTAACAGGCAGCAGAGTTCAAACATAACATTTCTTTCTCTACAGACAGGATTTTCCTGTCTGTAAAGGAAAAGGATTTTCATGTTTGAGGGCACCGTGCTCCAACAGAGCCTTTGTGTCTGATCTCCCTGCAAGCAGCTGGAATGGAGCACACCAGTATCAGTGGGGTTGTGCTGCAAACTGCCACAGGGAAATGGTACAAGAAGCACATGTGGGGCTTTTGCACATTGCAGTGTGTGGTGAATAACCTCAGAAATGAGAAGTGATTTGCTAAGATGGGAATTCACAGATGTGGCACGTCAAGACTTTAACAGTCTAACAGCACACAAATGATTGATGCCTCCCAGCCTGCTGTGGGAGGATGGGGCTACCAGATGTGCTAGCTAGGTGAATTAATAAAGGGGTATTTAAAAGATAGTTCATGAAAGCTCTACAGAGACTGGACTACAAAATCATTCTACTTCAGTGTAAGCTGCCCACGAAGGGGCTAAGTAAGCCAGCACAGTTTATGTTTATTCAATTTATACCCAAAGACTTGCCAGTTTTCCTGCTCTCGGACCCTGACCACACTGCTTTCTTATTTGAAGAGCTTTTGTTGTTGTTGTTCAATACAATAGCGCTACAAATCTTCTCTCACAGTAGCAATAACAGACATGCAAGAAAAGACCACTAAAGAGGGAAACTCCTGAACAACCCTTCCTCTGCCACGCTCTGCAATGGCAGTCAGCATTCCCAAAGCACGTATCACCCACAAAAGGCTCCATCCTCCACAAATACATCCCATCCCTGAGGGGCTTCTCAGCTGCTCTGCCACAACCCAGACTGCACTGCCCTGTGACAGAGTTTGCCAGGAAGAAAAGTCAAAGCAGCTGACAGCCAGCAGCTCCCCCTGCCCACTTACTGTCATCTCTTGCTCGAAGCGCCGGAGCATCTGCTCCAGCTGCAGCTGGTGCTTGGTGTTGAGCTGGGCCTGGTTTCGGTGCTCCTCCTTCTGAAGCAGGCGAAGCTCCCTCAGCTCCTGGCGCCTGAAGAAGGTTAAAAGAGAGAGGGAGAGAGAAACACTGTCAGATGAGTTCAAGAGCTGCGTGCCTGAGTGGAGATGGCAGAATCAATAACCAGAGCACTGCAGGAGTGAATGAAAACTGCACGGGCATCCCTTAGCTGTTGACTGCTGTAAGCACAGGCAGGAGGTAAATGCCAGCAGAGCGGTATGCATTGGGCTCTGTGACACCAGATCACTTCAAGAAAGCAAGATGCTAATTACATGAACTGTTGGCAAGCTGTCACTTTTCACAAGGACAGACTGTTAGCACTCAAGCCCTCTCCAATAAGTGTTGACAAAGTTCCTAAGGTGATGCTGCAGGCAATGCCTGCCATCCAGATTATTGCAAGACTATTATCTTGAAAACATGGCTTAGGCCAAGCTGGTGTTGTGCCAGCTTGCTCCCAACACCCTGCATCCATCTGTCCTCACAACTGGGTGGCAGAAAGGGCAGTTTTTCCCAAATTCTGCCCTACCTACCAAGATGTTGCATCATTCCCCTCACTGAGTGGAAGACAGGCTGAGGGAGCTGAGCTTATTCAGCCCAGAAAAGAGGAGGCTCTGGGGAAACCTCACTGTGGCCTTCCAGTACATGAAGGGAGCTTATCAACAAGATGGAGACTGACTTTGTACACAGGCAGATAGGGACAGGACAGCTTCTGCTAGTGGAGAAAATAACGCTGCCCAGCTTGTCACCCTGCTCTCCCTCTGGCATGGAGGCCAACTTGCCTGAGAAACCTCATTTCTTCATCCTTCTTCTCATCCTCGCTGATGATCTTCGAGGTGGTGACACTCACCTCTACTCCATCCACCACAAACTTGCGGGTGCGTTTCAGAGTCTTGTTGTGCATCCTGGAATCCTGCATTCAGCAGAGGAGGAAACAAAAAGGCCATGAAGCAGCCCTGTGGTTTGCAGCACAGGGTACAGAGCTGGAGATCTCAGAGCAATTTTGATGCCATTGTTGATAAAGAACAAACACAAGAAAGGACAACACACTGAAGTGGAAATCAGCAGCAGATCTGGAGTCACCATTCAAATCATTCAGTCTTCGCTACATGATGGAGTAGTGTGATTTCCACCCTGCAAAGCTGCAGTGCCTAGAAATCCACAAGACGTGAAGCTGGCAGTGTTTCCTTGTAAGTCCCCTGGGCTTTCTGACCCGCAGGTGCAAGGCAGCCAAGGCTACAGAGAACTGAGCCAACCCTGCATAACATCTCAGAGTTTGTGTCCCTCTGGCTCTCATTACAGCGCTTTGCTAATCACAAGCAGCTCCAAGCTCTTTACAGCACCACAAAGCACAGCCCAGGATCACTTCTACTCATGCTGAGGAAAGTGAAGAACCTGCATTCCTCTGCAAGGTCTGCACTTGCAGCCTGGCTGAAGGGCTGCCACAGGGGAATGGGATTCTCTGACAAATAAATAAGGGCATGAATGAATCACAGAGTTGTTAAGGTTAGAAAAGAGCACTAATATAATCTAGTTCAACTGTTAACCTATCACCACCATGCCCACTAAACCATGTCCCTAAGATTGTGCAGTCCTACAGAGAAAAGGCAATAAGGAAATGGGCCAAGGCAGCCCATAGTCCTCTTGTTCTTACGCTGATGGCCATTACAGAGAACGTAGCACAAGAGCCTTCCATGAGCCTGCAAGAGCCCAAACAAGCACCCAAAGAGCCTGCAGCAACCAGAGAGATGAGGTTTAACCCTGGCAAGCAGCTGGGCACCACAGAGCTGCTTGATCAAACCCCTGCAGTTGAATGGGGGGGAAGAGAATCAGAAGTAAGAAAACTGTTGAGATAAAGGCAGTTTAATAAGAAAGAAAAATAAAAGAAAACAAAAGAACCTTACAACGAAAGGGAAAAGAAGAAGTGATGCACCAGTGCAATTGCTCACCACCAGCTGAACGATGACCAGCAAGATCCCAAGCAACAGTGGCTTTTATTGCAGGGCTCATCATCCCTTTGGTCAGCCTAGGTCAGCTGTCCCAGCTGTGTCCCCTCCCAGCTCCTTGTGCATCCCAGCTCCTTGCTGGCAGGCAGTATGAGAAGCTAGAAAGTCCTTGACTCAGTGCAAGCACTGCTCAACATCAGTGTGTTATCAGCACTGTTTTCATCACAAATCTGAAACAACGCACCCTGTGAGCTACTATGAAGAAAATTAACTCTGTCCCAACCAAACCAAGATGAAGAGCAAGAGAAGAGCCAAGGGTACATGACTTATCCACTGGATAACAATCTAGCAGTACCTTAATGGATAAAACAACACTTAAATTGGTGAAAAAAAGGCTTACATGAGACCATTTTAGGCCACAACAGCTCTAAGTGCCACAAACTGAATTAAAACAGCTGGCTCCTACATTTTCAAGAGGAGAAAGTGCCAATATTGAGCAGGTCTGAGCCACTCACAGTGCCCATCTGGCACCCTGTCCCCCTGTGCTATGTTCTCCAAAGGAGGATCTCCTCCCACAAACAGTTCTATCTGGGAAAGTTTGCTTTTCTTTTTCAAAACCCTGTCTGCTTCCTGCCTGCAGCCCATTGCTGACCGCTTTCTTCTGCCAGCTGGAGCCTCCCAAACTCACCTATTGATTTCTTATCCTCAATTTTCCTAAGAGAAGAAAAAGATGTGGGAATTTTTTGGTGAATCTTTGAGTAAATTATAAACAACTGAAAAAGTAGATTGGTAATAAAGGAGCGATCTGAACTTCACAGTTTAACCTGTGATAAAATGCATAGAACAGTTTTCACAGCCAGAACTGTTTAACTCTTGGTTGTCCCTTCTCTGGCTGCAGCTTGCCTGGCCCTCTGCACATAACCCTGCAGCATCAGAAACAACCAAGGGTACAGTGTAGGGTATCTATCTGCAAAGCAAACCCTGGGGGAATGCTCTGTATGAAACAGAGGGAAAAGGCGGTAAGAGAAACCTCCTTCCCCATCTTTTCAGTAAATAAATAAGCACTGCTACTTCCTCAACTGTAAAACAAGAGCCCCTGGAAATCACAAAGCATCCTAACATGGGGAACACCCCAGCAACTGGGAGGAAGAGGAATTCAGTCACAGAGAAACTTGAGAGCAATGAAGTGCACTGCAAATGCTGCTGGTTGAGAAGCTAGCAGCACAGCCCATGCCTCCCCACACCCCAACAGCTCATGGAGCAAAGCAGAGACATCAGGAGACATCCAGGACTGACCAGCAGCATTACTCCCAGAGAACAGCTCTGCTCGAAAGCCTCGCTTGCAGAGATGTGATATCGTTTGTTCTCAGCACTGTCTCTCACTGGAGTAGATCAAATGTCATCTAACATGCCTGTCTCTTTGATATTTACCCTCCCCTGCTAGGGGACCAACTGAGAAGAGCAATTACACACATGGCATCATGTGTGTATTTGGCTGGCCTCAAGCAACAACAGGAAAGGCAATAAGAGGGGTGAGCTGCTTTGCAAGATTGCCACACTTCCCTTATTAGCAGATCTACATTGCGTGTGCACTCCTGCAGGGCAAACCAGAGGAAAGTTTTGCCAAGCGTGGAATTTGGGCACATTTCAGTGCTAGGAAGTTATCTCTCATGGATGCTACTGGATAAAGGTCTTGTGCAACACCTCTCTCTGTACCTCAAGTCACACACATTTCTTCTCCCGAAGCTCAGCAAATATCATTTGAATCATTTTGCTTCTTCATCTAAGACACGCTGACCTGGCTGGCTCTGGCTTACAAGCACTCCCAGCCTCCAGAAAGCCTTTGCAAAAGCCAAAAAGCCTGGGAGGTCTTCGTGCAAATCGCTGTTGACATAAACCACGCCAGATGTACAGCAGGTTGGAAAAATTGAGTGTCTTTTCTGGGCTGGTGCCTTTCTCCTGGGGGTAGGTATTCTAGGGAAGAGCAGGGATTGATGGCAATACATAAAGTTTAGGAAATGACATTTTGGGTTTCCCATTTGAGCTTGATCAGACTGTGCACAACTGCACAAGACAGGCATGGATCCTTCAGATTTGGCCAGGACTTAAAATTAGCCACAGAGCAATGAACTTTCACTAGATTGCAGTGGCCTGGGACATGCAGCAGCCTCACAGTGAGATTTTGCCCATTTTGAGGACATGCCTATGTTTATGGCACTAACCCAGCACTACCACAAACCTTCCTGGCCATCTCACCAAACAGCATTCTGCACCTGTGTGGTACTTCAGGTCATGCTGAGGGATAAAAACCAACATTCCTGGACCTCTGCTGTCATCCAACCTCTGCACTCTCCCACGTTATCCACTCCCTCTCCAGGCACATGGCAGACTTGGGGCAACTCACTCATTTCTCCTGCAATCACAGAATCCAATGTATGGAGCGAAAATCTTCCAGAAAAACATTCTGGTTTTCAGGAAGGAGTTTAATGAGATATAGATGCATGCATGCACTCAGTCTCAAAAGGAGAGGATCTGAATTTCAGGGACTTGGATTAAAAAAAACAGCAACAGCATTTTTGGTGGGCTTGCTGCCCTCCCTGCTCAACACCCCCTAACCACTGCTCTCACCTTCAGGGAGATGGAACCAGTCTCTCTGTTGAGTGACAGGTCGGCAGACAGGGAGATGGTGAGGTCCATACTCTCTGAGGCTGACGTGCTGCCAGAATCTGAGTCCCCTTTGGATCGGCTGCCAGGGAACACTGCTGATGAATCCAAGCTTCCGTTGGCAAGTTTGTCCTCTGGGAAGTTTTCCAGGTGGCTGCTCTCTGGTCGGTCCACCATGCTCCTCCGCTCCTTGCTGCCTGGCATGGGCTGCTTATCCCCCTCTGCTGAACTACCCCGCCGTCCAGACCGCCAGATGATGTCTGGTTTGCCTGGGGTGGCTTTCCCTTCATCTGGGCCGGAGCTGGCAAGGGTTTTAGCGGAGCGGCTATTCACCAACTTGTCACTGTCACTGCTTATCCCTTCATCCAAGACTTTATCACTCTGTCCATTCACCATTTCCTTGTCAGCTGCTACAGGACCATTAGCTGTCTTGAGTGAGGAAGAGTCTGGAGGTTTGTCCCCATCAAAACTCAGCTGACTCACTTCAGAGGGGTCTCGCTTGTGCTTTCCAGGCAGCTGAAAAGACAACAAACAGAAGATGCTGGGTTTTGCACCACCACTTCAACACATCTGCATGAGTTTTAAGTCCCCATGCTTCAGAGTAAAGTCACCCACAACTACAGAGAACTGTGAAGAAATCTTCCCTTTCAGGATATTTTCCCTGGAATACTGATGTCTTTCTCCATAGGAAGAAAGAGAGCTTAGTGAAAGCCCTGGCTCTCCATCCTTCACAGCCCTGCCCACAGCAGCAGCTCTGTGCACTCCCATCTCATGAGCGGGCAGCTGGGCCACCCGCCAGCACCATTGTTTCCCCATGTCCTTGGCAGCCACTGAAAACTGGCCCCTCCCTGGTCACAAAACTGCTTTCCCATCCACCTGAGGGGCCCCAGCAGGGCAGCAGCCTGCTCACATTGGGCATCTAGGAAAAGACCCAAATTAAGCCTTCTGCAGCCAGACTGGGGGCTTTTCACCCACTGCCGCCCCACTCTGTGCCAAGTGTGGCACGGGGCTGGCAGAGCAGCACTCACCGAGGCTGACTCGGAGGAGTCATCATCCTCTGCCTCATCCCGGCTGTCCTCGATCTCCTCCAGCACCTCTGCCTTAGCCTCAGCCACCAGCTCACGCAGGGCCCGGTTGCTGGTCACCTTGTGTACGAAGGGATGCTGAAAAGCCAAGTACAACAACATGTGAGACAGCAAAAACCAGAGCAAGGGTGCTGGGATGACAGTAAGGTACACATCTTGCTTTTAAACAACTGCAAAGACCTAAGGGCATGGTTCTTGCCAGCATCACCAGATGAATTTACAGCTTTGTATGAGGGAGGAAATGATGCTGAGGTTAAATCTCAGCTCTGTAAACATGCTCCAAGCACAATCCTCTGCAAAGCTGCTTTCTGTCAACATTCCTCCTAGAAAGCACCAGCTGCATTTAAACAAGGGGCTCTCATTGCAAGGAGATGTCCTCCTGCCTGGCGGGTGGGCTGACCCCGGGGTACATGTCTGAGCCCTTGGGACACTGCTGGGGCAGAGCAGAGCAGTGGGAAGCCTCTGTGCAAACACAGAGGGGGAAGGTTTAATTGAAATTGGGTTCAGATCACTCAGTAAACAGTGGCATGTTTGTGCAGAGCTTCTGCAAGAGGCCGGGGAGTCCCTGCGGTTTGCAGAGTACATCATGCACTTCCTCCTCTTGACTCAGGTAAACATGCACCTGCCAGGGGCTGCCCCAGTGATAAACAGAGCCACTCCTCTCTCATCTGTCACTGCACCACTCTCAGTGCATACAGGGCCAGAGCCCCCTGCACACTCTGAGCTGAATGCTTACAGGGCGGGAAGGATGCAGCAAACATTCTCACGTCGCACAGCATTTGCACTCCATGCAAACAGGCATCTTCCAGGGTTTTGTTATTTTGGTAAGAAACAGGAGGAAAAGAGTTGCATTTAAATTTGGTATAACCAGCTATAAATTGAGCTGGCTGTCAAGTGGTTATTTTTAGGGACTAGGAGCCGCTTCTATTCTAGCTGGTATCAATACGAACTCTGCAGTTTGCTTCAATGAGTACAACATGGCTGTTGCTTTTCGGATCATCTTAGTGGCTGAGCAGTACTATGGACTTTCTGAACAAGAGCAGTATTATCTAAAACCTATCTAGAGCTCATCATCACTCTTTTTTTCCCCCTGAAAAGGAAACACAATGAAGTTCAGACACTCATGGCCCAGCGAAGACCCAGGGAGTAGGGCAGTCTCACGCTGGGTAATGCTGGTCCCTACCTCGAGCAGCTGGGCTGCACTGGGTCGAGTCTCAGGGTTCTTGTCCAGCGCTGTCTTCAGGAAGTCTCTGAACTCCAGGGACCTTCAGACAATCATTGAGAGCAGCTCAGAAGAGGGAAAGACCTCAAATACCACTGGGGACAGCTCTATAGCACAGGTTTTGTCCCTGTTTCCATTGGCCACCATCTCTATTTCACTCCCAGAATAGGAAGCCCAGCGCTCAGTTTTCAGATGATATGAGAATCGGCAATATGGCCAGGTGAGGGTCTAGATTTTCCCTTACCTGTTATGGCAAAAGACAGCAGGACAAAGTACCAGCTGCTGTGCCGACATCCAGGGCAGAGCGATCAGGAAAGGGCACCTACCTGCAGCTTTCCAAAATCCAAGTGCTACTTGGGAACAAAGATGCCCCAGGACCCACTCCTTCCACCCTTCAGCCCCAGTGGAGATGGACGGCCGCAAAGGACCAGAAACCCCAGAGGAGGGCACCATCAGCCCACAGAGCACACCACGCAGATGAAGGGTGCTGTCTCTGACTCAGTTCTGGCTTTCGAGCAGCCCCAAGGGCAGCACCAGCCCACTGGCATACACTACACTAGTGTGTGGTGACACACTGCCCTCAGGCTCCTGCTTGCTGTCTGTCACAGCCCCAGCAGCTTCCCTCCTGCAGCAGTTCCCGGGGTCCTAGCACAAAGCCGGACCCTGATCCCACCCTAGGCTCTCAAATTAAACACCACCGTGATAGAAGATGACTCTTCTCTCTTGAGATGCTACACAAGTTAGAAGATGTGTGTTCCAGGCTTTGCTGTCCTGTGTACATCACAAATCCTGAGGTGCCCCCCCTCACCATTTGGAAGGGCAGCTGAGCGTAGGCGGGTCAGACTTGGCAATCTTCAGCAGGACTCGCATGGGGTTGAGCTCATGATGGGGCGGCTCAATCTGGGCCATTTCAATCAATGTAATTCCCAGGGACCAGATGTCTGCTTTGTAGTCGTACGGAGTGTCCTTCATGGTCTCGCACATCACCACCTCCGGGGCCATCCTGCAAGGAGCAGAGCAAGGAGTAGGGATGATGCCACAGCTGCTGCCATGCTCAGGAGCCTCTTAGCAGAGATTAAAAATGCTTAAAATAATCTATAGCACGGCACACACACACACACACAAAAATGGCCTTTCTTCCCAGCTCTGGGTTTGGGAAGTAGCAGCATCTTGTCTAAGGGTCATGCTCCTCCCTTTTCTGCAGAACAGCTGAGACAGCCCAGGCAACCCATGAAAACCCCCAGGCCATTGACATCTGGCACGGATGCTGCTGCAGACAATAAATTAATACTCGCAGTCTCCATTCCTTCAGCAAGTTGGGTGATTTAGAGGTTGCATTTCTGGAGCGAGGAGTTGCGCTCATGTGCTTGGAGCTGCTTCAAAGCACGCTCTACCACCCAGGCAGAGGGGAGCAGCCAGAGCACACACGCGAGCACATGTGTGTACCTCACTCCTCTGAGCCTGCAGCACGACAGCACTGCGGGGCACTGTGACACCGTGCAGTGCTCCGTGCCACTGATGGCCCTCATGGCTCCCTTCAGGAAAGGAGAACCCTTGCACACGCCAGTGATGGCCCAGACTCCTTGTTAAAATCCTTCGCAGGACAACATGGACAAAACATGCAAATACCACCAGCTCCATGTTTCTGAGCAAGTCTCATTTTCAGACGCATGAAGCCATCATGTGCACCTTAGAGACAAGATTTCTACCTCATCAGGTCACTCACCAGTAAGGGGTCCCAATGAAGGAGTCTCGCTTCTGCAAGGTTTTCACATTTTTGGCAGACACACCAAAGTCAGCTGCAAAGAGCAGTAACATTAGATGCTGCAGGAGAACTGAAAGACCCTTCTGAATTAGCACACTTGGCTGAAACACAGATTTAAAAGCAAACACATTTAAAGAAAGAACACGATACAACGTGCTGTTTCCACTACACTGAGCATCAGAAATTAACTTTGCTTTTGGGTACACAGCCACCAGGGACCTCTCCCTCCCATGTATGACATACACAGAACAAGTCACCCCTGCTGTAACCCAAACCTTACGTATTTGGAGGGAAGTTGAGATCTTTTCCACAAACAAACAAAAGCAGCTCCATGACAAATTTCTCTTAACACTGCTTTTTCATAGCAAAGAGTCTCATTTTACTCCCCAAAAGACAAAGCGCTGTTGTATTCTTTGTCTCCTTTACAGTCCTGTACACAACAGCCACTGTATGACACCATTCCCTGACTCTGGCCCACAAACAGCTGCTGAAGCCAAGCCAAGCCAACCCAGTCAGACTTGATGGAGGCACTGAATCCACTCCAGGTGCCTTTTCTCTCCAAGATGGCAGTGATGACATTCAGAGGAGCTGCTGTCCATCCACAGCCTGGGCCCAAGACATCCCTAACCGCAGGTCCCTGCTGGCGCAAGGCAGCAGAGCACCTCTCATGCTAGAGCACAGTACATGGTCACGGAAGGTCTCCAGCATCCTGTGCTGCCTACGCATGGGTTCTCATTTAATGGGCCATTCCTGGGTCTCCACTGGCGCCCACAGACACATTCCATGAGCACCCGCAGCTGCTGGCACCCTCCTGGCAGGGTCTAGAAGGGATCTGCACCTTTCCAACCAAGATCCAATGAGAAGGCTGCCTTCTCATCCTCCAGCAACTAGTTGGACACCAATTTAACTCAGACCTATAGTGAATTGGCAAAGCCTCTCTTTGGCACAACTCACCCTGTCACCACCAGACCTGCTCTGGAGATAAGATGAATTCCTTCAGCTCCCAGCCCTGCCAACTGGCACCCTTTACAGGATGCTCAGCAGGCCAAAGTGCTTAGAAATCAACTTCAAAACATGATTAAACAAAATTCATGAAAGGAAAATCCATCAAGTCTCTGGCTCGGTGTGAGTTGGGGGTCTCACTGCTCCATGCTACTCTCATAGATTAGCGTAGAGCCCCTGCAGTGCTGCACCCTCCACCAAAAGGTGCTGCACTCAGCTGGCCTTGGGGACGTTCACTGTAGCCATTTCCTGATGCCAACACATGGGGAACACACAGGCTGAGACCCCCAAGAAGGAAGGCACCCCTTCCTCACCTCCGCTCCCAGCAGCCCATCTGCAGACACCATGTTTGAGAGCTGACCACAGACACCTGCTCAGGACCAGGCAGCGATGCTTCTCAACCACTTCCTTCCCAATGTAATCTTTAACCCCCTACCAGGTTACAGAAAACACCAGATTTCTATTTGCAGCAGATACTGAGAGAACTCCTCAGCTAAGCACAGCACACAGTTTGATGGTGGTTTTGCCCCACTGTGTAACAGAAAGTCTTCCCCCATCTTTTCCTCCCTAAGCTCATCGGTCAGCAGAGAAGCAGGGCAACAAAACGTGCACACCACCCCAGTCTTGCTCCCATACATGCAAATGATATAAGAGAGCATCCAGCAATCCCAATCATGTTAGACTGAAACACAGCACCACAGCAGCCTCCCTATGCAGAACTAACAGAAGCAGCACCATGGCAGAGCAAGCACCCACGCAGACCCTGTGCTCACCCAGCTTGATGTCCCCATCCTGTGTAAGGAGCACATTGCCAGCCTTCAGGTCCCGGTGGATGATTTTCTTGCTGTGAAGGTAGTGGAGAGCTTCCAGCATCTGGCGGCAAATCACTTGGATCTGGGGTTCAGTCAGGCCCCGGTCCAGCTCTGTGAGGGGAGAAAGGGCTGTTAAACAGGGCAGGGATTCGAGCTGTGTTCTCCCTGAGCCTCAGTAAGGCACGGACAATCCTGTCAGGCCATTTAAAAAGCACTGTCCATGTGTCAAAGCAGCAGGAGACCAATGCAAATTAGCTTATTAGGGTAATTTGTTCTCAAAGCCAGCACTTAGCTTGGAGCTCCTGACCCATGGCTCACTCCCAGGGTGTGCAGCTGAGCTGCCTGGTCTGGGAGCAGTGGACGATGGGGAGGCAGGTGAGGCTGCAGGGGCTGCTGCACGACAAGGTTCCTGCATGATTGGAAAACAGGTCCGTGTCTGTTTGGGAACTGGGTCACTGAAGACAAGCTGGGTTTCACCTGGCATGGGAACACTAGAGGATGATGCTGCAGGGAGCAAAGAGTTGAACTCAGCTGCAGGTGGCAGCAGGGCTAAATGCAAGCACGAACACTTCTTAGTTCTGTGCACAGCCCTGCTGTCAGCCCATCTCCCCAGAAGCTGCCCTCTATCACAGTAATGCAGTATGCCCCTGCCCACAGCACTGAGTAGGGGGACACTGCCACTCCAATGAGGGAATGATGAGCACTGGTCTAAGCTGTTTTTCTTACAGTAGCAGCAGCTCACACCCCAGCATCTGTCCCTGCTTCGGGACAGGGGGACGTGCAACTACTGGCGCGACCACCCTACTAAGTTCTTCCTGATTGCCTTCGCCATCTGAGACCACTTTCCAAAGCAGCAGCTCTGCAAATCGTCAGGCCTCCAGATGGTCAGCATCGGCCTGGTCTCGCTCTCTCTCTCTGCAAGCTCTCTGCATGTTCCCCCCTCTGCACTACAGCTGGGTGCACAGCAGAGCACGCTGAAAACAGAGCAAGCACGAGCCAGCTCCAGTCTGGCTGGGGTGGGGGCTGACGGGTGGACCCCAGCAACTGCCTTAGCCCTCTCCTTGGAGCACATGGCAAAATAAAAGCTTTGAACACTGCTGTGGGCAACAGTTTTGTACCATTTTTGGAACTAAAGAGAAAGCAAAGCTTTTGGAATTGTCTAAGCTTCAAAACGGAATAGTGCAGGTTGGCCTTGTGGAGGGGACTACAGCTCCCTGTGTCCCTACAGCCCTGGGATGGTTTTGAGGTATACTCGCACACTCCCAGTCCCAGTGGTACTATGCAGAAGGGAGGAATTAAAAACGGGAAGATTCCAGGAATCGCTGCAAACTGCAGCTTATTTGGAGGCTTGGGCTGTTTTCCAGATGACTGATACCATACGGAGAAGTCAGCGAGGAAACCCTGAGAGATCCACCACTACGAGCCCAGATGAAGCATCTCAGCCCTCTCGGGGAAGCTGTGGGAACCAGCACCCCTGCCCCAAGCAGATAAATATTTAAAGCCCTTCAGTCAGAGTGCCTTCTCCCACATGCCTTGTGATCTGCTGTTCCCCAGCAGCATTTAAATCACAAAAGGACATCAAAAGTAGCTTGGGAAACACCCAGGGGCTGCCACACCTTGTGCTCCAGGTAGGAGAACAGGCAAACTCATGGGAGAGGAGCAACAGCAGGAGAGCAGGGCTCCTGATGGCACCACGCAGTTGGGACCCCCCCAGGGCCAGGCACTCACCCAGCATGGTGGCATCCACCGCCCCGCCTGGGCAAAACTCGATCATGATCTGGGGAAACAAAGAGAGAGGAATTACAGTCAGCTCTGTGTGCCACCAAGACAAGCCTGCGGGGTAGGGGTGAAGAAAAACAAAGCGTTCATTTTGCCACTTCCTGCACAACAAAGCTCACACCACACAGGCACCTTCCCGTACCCTCATGGCAATGCTGAGGCTCCAGCCCTCGCCAGGGCACATCCCCACCATGAACCACAGCCCCAGTGCTGCAGGCGGATCCCACGGCACCCCAGGAGCTGAGCACAGCCCCATCCCGCAGCCCCCAGCCCTACCTGCAGGCCTAGCCACAGCTGATGGCCTCAGCTCCGCTCCCCGTGTTTGTTTACATCTTTTTCCATTGCCTTTTGGAGCCAAGGCTGCTCCAGAGACGCGGCCTTGCCAACAGGATGAGATAGCTGTCATAGCTGGGAGCTGACGTGGCAGGGAGAAATCAGGCAGGATTTTGTTTGGAAGGGATGGGAAGGGCTAGTTGGGTCTTTCAACCTCCCATTACTCAGTAGTTCATTGCTCTCTTGACTTCGAGCAATTTGAGGGAAAAATATGTGAGCAAAGTGGTTGAGTGCATTTGCCAGATTGTTGCTGTTTGTATCCCAGGGACACGAGCAGAACCCGGCCCATCTCCCACGTTCCACTGCTGCCTGCCCCTCTTCTCCCCCTGCCTGCCCCACAGGGCTGCATCCACCAGGCATTAAACATGGCACAATGCACTTGAAAACTTTGCAGGCACTGGGGATGCAAGTCCCATGGGATGCAAGATACAGGACACAGCGCCACGTGCACAGTCCAGCACCACTAAACCTCAGCCCACAGATGCACAGCCTGCAGGGAGCACATGCCCTCGTCCCCTGCCTCTGGAACCTTCTCTGGGGACAGCTTGGTGCTGACCCCAGCTCCTTGCTTGTGTTCAAGGCAGATGGGGCTGCTTAGATAAGCAAACAAAAAATTTCAAGCAGCCAGGGTTAAGAAGGACAAGAGACACTTCACAGCCTAGTGCCCCAACAAGCTCTTCTACTCCTTGCTAGAGCAATGCAGGGTGACATGCCCGAGAGGCAATATGCCAGAGTTTACTTTGAGGACAAGGACTGAGCACATTGCAGGCAGTGTTTTCCAGCACAGCTCCCTGAGCTGAAACTGCCCTTCATAGGAAGTTCACGTCACTCAGCGCTGCTCCATCCAAGAGGAGGAGGTTCAGTCTCCCTCTGCCCCATGGTCCGAGATCTGCGGCCACAGCTGAGAGCCCAGCCCTTCATTCTGCGCTTCCTACGCAAGGACACAGCGTATGTTATTTCCTAACTTGGACCCTGGTGGAGGTCATGGCTGCTTTGTCCTGGAGAGGGGACCCACACTGAGATGCAGCACACCTCCGAGTGTGCCGTGAGAATCGGCCCTGGTCCAAGAGTGAGAGGGGAGACAATGCTGGGAGAAACACAGACAGGTTGGGCAGCATTACGCAGGCACAGTTGGAGGAAGCAGAGAAGAATAACCAGAGGCCAGGAGAGAGGGGGGAAGTGTTTTGAGCAAGATGGGGAAGCGGCAGATGGGGAGAAGCAATTGGGAAGACACTCATATGATTTGAAAACCAGGAGAACAAATCTGTGCTGACTCAGAGCTGAGCACAAGGCTGGCAGGGAGGAAGACAGTGGGCCAGCAGAGCCCCCTCACAGTAAAGGGGGATTTTATCACACTTCTTCTTACTTGAGTTTGTACCATTAACCATAGCATCAGCACTTCACTAGCAAAGGCAGAAGTTACCTCCTGCCACTGCTTCTGCATGGTGATCTCCACCATCACTGAAATGCATCTCAGACCTGTAAGTGCAAGCATCACTTCTTCGCGTCACTGACTGGCATGAAACCTGCCTGCACAGATTAACCTGTCTCATCACTGAATCACAGCTGTGGTTCTGCTCATCCCACATGAGCAATCCTACTGGAGCCAGGAGCCTTGGGAATCACCTGCCCAAAGATAGGGAGTCTCCAAGTTCAACCCTCAGGTTCAGTCAGTAGAGGAGACCTGATGAGAAACCCCCCGGTACCACCAGGCTCAGCTCTTGGCTCTGAGCAGTCTCAGGAATCCCAAATCTTCCAAGCAGCCCAATTCAAATCAGCTGCTAATGCAGCATCCAGGCGACACCGGTGCTTATGCCCAACAAACAGCTTCACAGCTCTTTGCGCCTGGCATTTCCTGAAGCTCCCGCTACAGAGCCTCCAGCCCAAGGAACGTATTTTGAATCTGAGAGGAAAGCAGAGGGCTTGGTGAGAGCCAAACCTGGTGGGCATAACCTTGGGATCCCTGCCCCAGGGCACAGGCACTGCATGCACCACTGGCACGGCTGGATGTGCTGCAGGGAGAGTTGCTCCATGGGGAAGGGCAGAGCATGACAGACCCCGCTCTGGGTCAGCGTGGGCTGTAGGGCATTTCTATTGGGTTTCATTCTGGTTCACAGGCTAGCAATGAGAATATTAGGGAAATACTACCTCTGAAACAGCATGAATGTCTGTGCTTACACAGGCACAGCAGGCAGCAAGCCAGCCACTGGGAATATGGAAAATATATGAAATTTTAAAATATGCATTTTCAACAAGGGCAGAGATGCCAAATAATAATTACGGGTGTGGTTATATAGTCTGAACATCCAAAAAACCCTAATGGGCTCATTTCAGCCCAGAAATCCTGACTTGAATAAATCCAACTCCTAATCCCATAGCTCATACACCACACGTACAAATCTTCCTTCCAGGAGCAGGGCCAGCTTCAAAAAAGTTTCACCATCAAGCCAGGTAGGAACACAGGCCTGGTGTCAGGAGCATGTAGACTTCTCTGCATGCAAGCACTTGGGCTGAGGGCTGCAGGAGGCCGGGGGCTGTGCTGGTACTTATGTGGCTGGGAGCGGGCAGGGAAGCAGTCCAGGACTTTCCTCAACATGGGCACCTCATTGTTCTGGCTGCAAAGAAGAAGGAGCTTGGAGGAGTGAAAAAAAACAACAGAAGTCCTGCTTCAAAGAGCCCATACAACAGGGAGGTGTACCCAAGGGCTGTGACTTACTGGTTAATGCTTTGCTTGGGACTGTTGTTACATTCCTTGATTCACAGGCAGACAATACCTTTGTCTACATGTCTCCAAGGCAGGGCTGAATCCATGACCTCGCTATCAGCACTGCTGATCTCGAGCTGCCCTTTGCCTCTCCGCTCTGTGCCAAGCCGATGCCTGCTCTGTGCTCAGTTTTCCTCAGCTGATGGGTGAGGCTGAGGATAGGGCTTGCTGCTGATCCTCAGCAGCCTCACACAGCCCAAACATAGTCCTGTGTATCTGTGAATCACACTGCAGCTCGATGTAGGCATTCTACAAGCAGCTTCTTCAAAGTATCTGTGCTGGGTGCGTAGCCCCCTGCCCAGTGTCCTACAGCCAGCTGCAGGGTTTCCAGCGAGCAGCCCGGGACAAACATCCTGTTTGTAATGACTTACTCCATGCAAGAAAGCCAGGGGCTTCCTCACTGCCTGCTCAGCCTGCCCGCTGCGGAGAAGTGGCAGCAGCACCAGCACTCCCTCTGCTCCAAAGCAGTTTGTATATAAAATGAAAATGCCCTAAGTGCATTTATGAGCCCAAAGGCAGCTGCAATTACATCTCACAAGCACGTGCAGATATTCGCTGTTAGCTCCTGACACTGAAAAACACAGCAGCCCTTCCCACACAGCCAGAGCCCAGCAGCCCTCGCTGACAGCTCAGCCAAGGGACCCGCCTGCTCTGCAGCCCAATGGGACATGCGAGGGACATGCACAGGATGGATTTGGGCACCTAGGTTATAGACACCACAAACTGAAGCCTGAGTGCCACGCTCAGCAATTACGGTGTTCCCCAGGAGAATAAATACACGTACATTTGTTGAAGCCACTTTTGACTTAAATCACACACACTTATAGATGCTGCTGTCCTCCTGGGGACAACAGAGCTTGCTCCTCTCACCCAGGCAGGCCTGGCTCTGCGCTGGGTGCATGCAGGAACTTTCAACACTGTGAGAAAAAGAATTAAAAAAAAAAAAAAAAACCAACAACAAAAACAAAACCGAATCTTATCTCAAAAGGTATTTCACCAAACAGCAGATAGCCGCCTGGGGTGGAACAGCTGATGTCCCTGAACTTACGCTGAGATTTCTAACTGAAACCCAATTAAGAGCACACACCCTCAGCTCAGCCAACTTGTTACTCACCCAACTGGCATGTCAGAGGGCAGAGGCCCATCAACTGTTCCCTTCTGCAAAAGCACTGGAGAAAAGCCTCTTCCAGGCAGACAAAAAGAAAAGGAAAAAAAAAAAAAAAAAAGCTGGTAAAGCTGTGGGCAGCTCCTCGAGGCAGCGGGGGCCCTGGGCAGGCTTTTCCCACCAGAACACTGGGCTGCACGAGGACACTGGGTTCCTCTGAACTGGAGGAGCATTCTGACACAGCGTGTTCACTCCTAAAGCACTGGAGCTCTTGCTGTGATGTCGCTTTTGCAGTGGCACATGGAGCAGCCTGACTGCTCCATAGCACTCCACCTCCCTTCACAGCCCTGTGTGCCAGCAGGCGTCCCCAGGACCCATCCGTCCCCGGTTCACAATGCTTGGCCATGCAACTGCTTCAAAACTTCAGCAATTTCCTCTCTCTATCTGCGGTGAAGGGTTTCATCTGGCTTGTACAGCCTGTTGCTGGGGAGCGGGTAACCCGCAGCATCCTGTGCCTGCACTGCCCCATCACCACGCACTGCTGTGGCTCTGCCATGCTGCTGGGGCTGCTCAGCTCTTCATCACCACAGCAGTGAGCTCTTGCACCCTCTTGCACAGCCGTCGGCTCTCCTGCCTTGTCCCGCTATCGGGAAATTAGAAAAGCACATATGGGAGAGTAAACTGTGCTCTGTTAAAGCAGAATGCTTTTCAGGTTGCCACATTCACAGCGATCACAGCCTTAAACCTTCCTCCCTCTCCTCCCCCCCCCCCCCCCCCCCCCTTGCTCCAGTATGCAGAGCAGGCTCAGAGCTCCCACAGGGATGTTGCAGTTCATAGCACTCATTTATATCCGTTTTCCCAGAGCTTTCTCGTGCAGTACCCCGTCTGTTTAGGAGGGAGAGGCACAAGGATGGGGATGAGCAGATGCAGGTAATGCTGCACAGCAGCCCTCGGCCAGCACGGGGCTTTGCTGGCATCCCCCACCCACTTCCAGAAAAGCGGAAGAAACAGCAAATGGCAGTGGGTGGAGACAGACCAGGTCACCAGAAATCCTTCACATTCAGCAAAATAGAACAAGAGGGGAAGGAAAAAAACAAAGACATGTTAAAAAAAAAAAAGAAAAAAAAAAAGAAAAAAAAGAAAAAGAGCTAGTCAGAGGCCCCAGTTGCCTCCAGGCACTCCTGGCACTGCAAATGAGCTGAGCTGCCCAACACAAAGGATGGGCGAGGAGGATGGTGCAGGACTGCTAAAGGGCTCACGATGAACAAAGCTCCAACGCTTCCAGTTGTGCTGATCCCTCTTTCCTCTCAGCACATCTAGCTGACAGTCATGGTTCCCATGCTCATGCAGAAGGCACAGGGTACACAGCCCCGCTCAGCTTTTGTGCTGGGTCCAGCTGCCCTGGGGGAGGAGGGAGAGAAAGAAGGAAGGGGCAGACACCCCACATCACTGAACTGCTTTTCAGCCTGCAGTGAGAGCTGGCCCCTCGCTTCTGTATGGGGATTGCCCAGAGAGGGAAGTCTTGGTCCTCTTCCCCTTCAGCAGGGGCACTCCTCAGCAGCATCACCTCGGGTTAAAACCACAAGGCACGTACCACCGCCTGCATTTCAACAGAACACTGCATTAAGCAACAGCCTCTGCAGCTGCAGAGCCTTCTCCCCTTGCTGCCAGATCCTGCTCAGCAGGACACAGGCTGGGGACACACATGAGGTCGGTGTCTGCAGAACCCCTAGCCCTGCTCAGCTGGCCAAGTGCTGCACCACAACAGTGAAGGCTTTGGCCCTGAAACCTGGCATCACCCTTCCGCCCTCAGAAAGGGCATCACAGCCTCCAGTGCCTTCCTTTCCCTTCTCCAGCCTGCAGAGTAAACATGTAGTTGAGACCTTGTCCCACCCAGCCATGCACTGGAGCCCACCTGGGGAACAGAGCCCCCCTGTGAGCCACTCAGACCTCCAAAAACAGTTCCTGGGTTCAGAGTGGGACAGAGACTCCCTTCAGTGAATCCAGCTTGGGTTTCCCAGAGTCTCCCCATGCCGTCAGCACTGGCACTGTTTCACCCTCCACAACGGATGATTCTCCTGGCATGAAGGTGGTGGAGAGCAGCAGAAGGGACAGGAGGAAGCAGTCTAGACTTCCTCTGTCTGTGACAGACTCAAGGAGTGATGGCTCAGTAGCCTGTCCTCCTGGCACCTGGATGAGATGGGCTCTTCCCCAGTTCTCCAGCAGTAGGGCAAGCAGAGGGCCCAGACAGTCTCCAGGGCTTTTGGTCTCAACTCAGCAGCTGGATGGAGCAATCCAGAAAGGCATCATCCTGCTGCCCTCAGGGCTGCTTCCAGAGGAGCAGAATGATTCCTGTTCTGTTACCCATGACAATCATTCACTGGATCCTGAATTCTAGCTTTCTGAGCCATCCTACATTGCCACTCACCTCATAACACACTGCAGAGAAAATTAAGAGGTAAGATACAGCTGTGTTCTCAAACTGCACAAATTGCAGCACCAAGAGGGGTCAGAAGCATCTGGATGGGGACCAAGATCTGTAGGAAACGTGGAGGGAACAAGCTTGGTCCAGACACACTTGTAGCAGCAAATACAGGATGAAGCAAGAAGAACATCAGTGGTCACCTGCCCAAAAGCCACCCAGACAAACGACAGATCAAGACCTCAGAAAAGCAAAGGCTCTGACCATGGTACAGCCAGCCAGGACACAAGGACAGCCTGCTTCTGTCCCCAGGGTGCCAGCACAACCTTCACCTGCAGCATGCAGAGAGCACATCTTGCCTCCAGCTCATTGTTCAGGGCAGACTGGCAGCAAGTGAACCTCATCAGGGCCACGCTGCCACAGGTCACAGCACACAGTGCCCTGTCACTAGCTCCAGGGCAAGCAGTGATGCCTCGTGCCTCGCAGTGCACCACAGCAGGGTGGAGGTCACCCTTACCACTGTGCCATCCACTGCCCCTTCAGTTGATGCACCCCCTGATCAGCTGAGCCCATCCACATGGCTGCAGCAAAAGCTTGGGATGAACACAAACCTCCGAGTACAAACAAGGAGCTTGAGCTGCAACCAACACAAACCCCACAGGACAGAGCTGTGCTCCATCGATGGAAAGAACAAAGTGATATATTTAGGCACAGAAACCACATTTAGACTCTGTCAAGGGGCATGTCCTTTTCTCTGTCTGGTTGACATCTGAACCCAAGTTCTGCTGGTTAACACTGCAGTTACACAGATCTGCTGGCTGGAAGAGGGGACAAGGGCAGGGAGCCAAACAGCGTTGTGGTGGAGTCCTGCACACAATCTGCCTCTTCCAACTGCACAGGGGGATGTGTGGTTTTTAAACGTTGTTTGGTCTCATCTATCCTCATCTCCTTTACATCACAGCTTTGTTTACAACCACACTAAGGATCCTGCTGTTGCAGCCAGCCTGAAGCCCAAGGCTCCAGCTTCAACTGCAAAGTGAGCAAGGCAGTGGGCCACATCGCTTTGCCTGCTTAATGCAGTGCCTTCCCCCCACTCTCCTCCCCCAGGCTTAATGCCTCTCACATGCCAAAGGGCCGTAAGAAAGAGGGGAACAGCACAGTAGGGTTGCTCACGAGCCATGGGTGGACGAGCGCCCACAGAAGCCCAGCATCACACTGCCCTGCATACCATGTGCTGGCTGTGCCATCGAACAATCCACTGCTGCCACAGAGGAGAATAAATGTCAGCAGCTTGCCTGACACAGCAAGTATGCTGTAGGTGGAAGTGAAATAATTAGCTCTCTGTAAGAGAGTGCTCTCAGCTTGCCAATTTTCCCTATAGACAAGAACACCATTCAGAGGCTTTAAATATAATAAACCTTTTTTTCCCTCCCCTCTTCTGAATAAAATAACCTACAGAAAAAATATTTTAAAATATTTGAAATAAAAAAGGTCTGTCTTCATAGGCAATGAGGGAAAGAGGCAGGGCAGTAAGTAAGGAAACCAAGTCCTATGGAGTTACCAAGAGCAAAGTCATAGAGCACAGCGTACTCCTCCCGAGCACAGAGCTTCCTGCTGATTGCATGGAGACTGCAGATGGGTTCTGTCACAGCTGCATCGCTCTGAGATGACCAACTATTTACCTGAACTAACGCTCACTCCCTGGCTAGCAGAAATATCTCCACTGCTACTGAAATTTTGGTAGAGCAAGTCAGAACTACGTTTAGGATACCCACAGAGTTTTGACATTGCAACGAGCATCCTTCCGCTTGCTGGCACCACATAGAGCATTTCATTTCTTTCAATAAAGCAATAGGCAATCCACAGAATTCACAGTCCCTGACTTTGCTCTCCCTGGCTATAGGAACAAGAAAAACACACCGAGGTGATGGCTGTCTGCCCAGGCACAGAGCAGTGGGGCTGAGATCCCCATCTCTCACCAACTCAATCAGCACTTTCAGTTCAACCTGCTGACCAACAGCATTTGGCACTGGGTGGGCTGCAAAAAGCACAGAACCTTTTAAAATACAAATAGCTAAAATGAGCAACGAGCTAAGATGATCTTTTGGCGACAAGCAGTATTTCACTCAGCCCATCCCCACGATGACAACAGAAGAGGCCCAGATCCATCACACAGGACAAGGTATTGCTATGTGACTTTCAGACTTCAAAGTCAATGGAAACCACTGGAGGCCACAAGGTCTGCAGAGCGACATCCCTCCCTCACAGATAACGACTTTCAGACTATATCTGATGAAAAAGAAGATGTCTAAAACTGCAGTCTGTCACTCATTCCAGGGCTTAGCTGTGTTTCAAGGCGCTGTCTCCTATACACAGGTAGTTCATAAATATTCATTTAAATGCAAACACAGTTGCTTAGCATTTCCCTTGGTAAGCCAGCCCAGTGGGAATGTGGCTCATTGAGATTCATTCCTAAACAAAGTTATAAAAAGCTTTGAAAGTGAATTTGCCTACAGGCTTGTTGTCTGCTGCTTTCTTTTATAAAACCAAGGCCTTATGGTTAGAGCCCCGGACTGGGATCCAGCACTCAGGACTCATTCCCAGGTATCATTTACCTGCTGGGTAAACTTTAGGCAAATTCCTGTCTGTGCCCCAACTCTCCCTTTTAATAACCAGAATAATGACACTTAGTCTCTTTTATGAAAGTGTTCCACAGCATGTACGACAAAGGGATGTAATCACAAGGCATTATTAGTGCTTCACTAACCTTATCTTGCCACGTTATCCTCTATAGAGGATGATACACAAAGGCTTCTTTTCTAGTTCATGTTGTCATGTTGCTACCTTTAGAAGTACTCTTGAACTTGGCTTTGCTATGGTCATCAGCCTGCTGTGTAAGTCATCCCTGGTGCTTTATCAAAACCATTTCAAGTCAATCCTTGCATTAAGGGAAAGCCTCACTTTTACCCAGGACAGGATTTCCAGAGAGCTGCCAGCAGCTCCAAAGCTCCAGCTCTCATTGGCAGTGTGCTGACCCCATTGCTGTGCACAGCACTGCCTGGCTCAGAGCAGGGAGGGGGACAGGAGGGAACTCAGAACTCCACACCTTTAGGAAAGGCCACTCAGCCTGCAGCGCAGCTCTGCTTCATTGTGGGCTGTAACCACCCCCCATAAGGAGAGCCTGAAGGAACCCAATACTGCTATCAGCTTTCTTTTGTGTTTGTTTTTAAGAAAAGGTACTTCAACTTCAGAGATCTGCAAGTTGGAGATGCTTTCTGTAGCCCAGCATTCTAGTGCATGGGATAATGAGCATCTCTTCACAATACAGGATTTTCAAGAATGCCCAACATCCATATCAAAGGGGTAACAATCCAGAAAGTCCCTGGCTGAACAGGTCAGGGCCTGCCCATGGAAAATGCAAAATGCCTTCCTTCCAGAGGTACAAAGACTGGCTACAAAGCTGTTGCCTAACTGCAAGCTGCATACCCTCATAGGGGGCCAGCAAGGAGAAACTCTGAGCTGACTGAATTAACCATCCTCAGAACACCCTGGCAAGGCAGGGTTACCTGCATGGTATAGCCATTTGCTTTGATCTCTAGGAAACATCTGTTCATTCAAAAGCCCGTTTGCTATAGCAGTGACAGTTTATAGAAAAGGGGTAGGGATGAAAAAAGAATTTCCCCGTGCTTCATTAGAAAAGCTATGCAGCCACTGGAGGATTCATACATTAACTGCCTGCGGCCAAATGACACTATATGCCATAGCACCCCACAGCGTGGGTGCTGGAGCATCCCGACAGGCTCTGCAGCAGGGATGCTGCTGGTGGAGACGTCACAGAGCCCTGGGAGCACAGATCTCCTCAGCCATCCCCTTCCCCATCTCCTCTTGCTCCTGTCTGCACGAAGAGGCGCTCGGAAGCAGCAGAGATGCTCACAAGCAGATCAAAGGGCCTTTCCTTCCTCTGAGGTCTCAGTCTGCGTTCTTGTGGAAAGAAAGAAACAAACCAACATAACAAAGAACCCAAACTCTCAAGAGGGACCGAACACGCGAGGTTTGTTCTTTTCCTTTCCCATGTACGGAATGTTATCAGCACAAATTCAGTACCGTTAATTCCAAGCGTTCAAAACCCACACCTTGGTCCCATTTTGCAATGACAAAATGATGTTAAAAAAAACCCTTGTTTTGAAGTTGCACACAAGTTGGGTGGGGGGTGTCTGCCTTTGTGTTTCCATTTTCTACAACACACTTCACACACACAATGTGACACAGCCACAAGGACTTCAACCAGACTTTTTTTTCTTTAATAGCTTGAGATTCTCAGCTTTCATTTGGTGCCCCCATTTCCAGCAGCTGGGATTTATGCAAAAGAACATCAAATGCCACAGGGCTTATAATCAAAATAAAATAAAATCACGAGAGCTCCCAGCACTGCAGTTTTGCAAGCCTCACTGGGCTGTTCTCAGCCAGCACAAGGCTGCTCAGCCCCTGCCATGAGCACAGAACAGACCGTGGGGGAGGAAGGGGACAGAAGAGCACCCAGTGGCCAAGGGCACCGCATCCCTGCAAAGGGTTTATATGCTGGAAGGAGTTTCATGCTGGATGCTGTCTTGTCGCCAGTCATATCCCTGGGGAGTCGCCGAATCCCTCCATGCACAGCCTGTTTTTTGCACTGGGGTTCTGCTGGTTCAGATCAGGTCGAAAAGCAAGAGGAATTTGCTGGTTTATGCCTTCGTTTCAGAGCTGTATTTACACGAGGCTGTGCCGAGCTACACCACTTCCCTTCGCACAGGAAGGTTCTTGCCCCACAAAAACTGAACGTCCCCTTCTGTTACCCACAGAACACTGACCCCAAGCCCTGCCTGGCACAGAGAACTTCTAGGGTCCAGGCAGCCAAAGAAGGCCAGGTTTCCTTTCATATTTTCCATGTAAACTCAAAACTCAGGAGTCAGACATCAGTCAACAGACTGATGAAGCAAGAGCACCTCTCAGGACTGTCAGCTGAGACTGCCTGTGGCACAGATCAAGCCATAAATTATTCAGACCAAGGCACTCCTGCCATTTGGGAGGCTGGGCACGTCTGGAGCTTTGGCAGCCAGGATGTGCCACAGCTCCTGCCCCTTCCCAAACACTGCCTTCCCTGCACAGCAAACCATAGGACACACACCCGTGGGAAGCCTAAACTACAGCAGGGTCTGCACACCCATCTGCAAAGGGAACATTGGCAAATGGTCCAGGAAAGCATTGCTCAAGTGACTGCACAGATGGAAATCGAGGTGGGATGGAGAAGGCCAGATGAGGAGACATTGATATATGGCTGCAGATTTTCCCCCACAGGGCTGGCGACCAAGAAGCAAAAACCTCTGACTTCAGAGAAAGCCTGAGAGCAACTAGAAACCTTCCAGCAGGCCAACAGGCCGGCGTATTTACTTCCCCTAAAGCCAGAAAAACACTACAACATTAATAGGAACGGCCTGAGCACTGAAATGGAAATGCCACTCAAATAATTAAATAAAGAGAACGATCCTCTCTCCAAAACAATGGCCAGGGCTGTCACGTCTGCCCTCACGGGACAGCCTCATACAGGAGGCTCTTGTTCCATCAGATTCAAAGAGGCTGTTTAATTTTAGTAGGTCGGCGAGCATATGACATTACAAAGCACTTCGTAGACAAAAGCGGAGCAGAGATCTGCAATCCATTTTCCCTTCAGGAAGGAAGGCAAAGCTTCCTATTGCAGGAAGGAGGTGGAAGGGAAAGGGGAGGGGGCTGACATTTCAGTGAGCTGGCAAGGCCGGCCAGCGTGTGCAGGACAGGCAGATCAGGGAGGGAAAAGCAGAACTCAGTGCAATATAAGCCTGCACCACCTCTCACCTCGGCTCGTTATACATTTGCTTGTTTCGTTTTGCCAGGATTTATGTGGCTTCAATTGCAATCTTGTCCAAATCCTGAGTCCCCTCCTAGGAAAGATGTTTGCCTTTCACTTCCTTAGAACAGCACATATTTACTTTTGTTCTCCAACATGCCCAGCATCTCAGCACCATGATTAGCAGCCATCTAAATACAGCGCGTAAGCCTTCTCCCTCGAAGCAAGGAAACACACAGAAGGAAGTGCAAGAGCATTTCTGCAGCATTGCTTAACCGAGGAAAGAAGGTATGAGCTGTGTTATTCCAGTGGCAGATCTGCAGCTCAGCCTGGGCTCTGTCCTCGGTCCCAGGCAGGCAGGACAAGCAGCGAGATACAGCTCACGACCAGGGAAGGTGCCTTCCATGCTAACCTTCCTCTGGCACTAAGGAATTAATAGCAAAAGAGGAGTGGGGGAGGAGGGGCTGGGTAGAGACTGTACCAGCTGGACTAAAGGAGAGCAATGCAGGAAGTTGCTCGTCCAGGCCTTGCACCAGCCCGCTGGGTTGCATTTGGTGTCCTTTTGCCTGTGCCCACCTGCTTTTTTGTGTGCTGAGCCAGAAATAACGGATGAGCCAAAAAAAATGGGGTTACACTTTCATCAGATCCTTCAAATGAGAGGGTGGATACAAAAGAGAGGCTCTCATCAGTGCTGCATTTTCTACCTTTTCAAGCTACAAAAGGTGAAAAATCTAACAACTCTGAGTTTCACTTCAGCTTAAGATCTCTTGATCTTCCCTGGGCTATTTATAAACGGCTTTGGTTAGATGACAGTTTGCCTGTCAAAGAAAGTGGGGAAAATCCAGCAAGCAGAGCAGAGCACAGTCTGCAAGTCATTCCTAATTCACACTGATGCTCAAAGGTGCTCCAAAGGTTCTGCTTCTCTGTGAGTTACCCATTTCTTCTTTGCCAAGCTAGAAATGTACAATCATACAGGTCACACATAGGAGAAACTCTTACCCACAGCTTGCTTTCCCAATAAAAGGCTCCCAGCAGCTTGACGATGTGCGGGTGATCACAGGTTGCCAGTATTTCAATTTCCACCATGTAATCCTCCAGTTCATCTTCATTCTTTGTTTCAATGACTTTGGCAGCTGCTAAGGCACCGGTTTCCTTATTCTTAGCCTGCAAGACAAAACCAGCATGAGCAGGTGAGGATAGCGAGGAACACACAGAGCCTGCACAGCTCCTGCTCCTCCAGGACCATCCGTAACACAAGGATGGGAGCCTGCAGATGCACTGCTGCTCCCTCTGACCTGGGCAAAGCTTCAGACAAAGGATCAACACTGACAAGGAAATATCTCCATTTGTTTGTAGTGTGAGAAGATATGGAAGCAAGAAGACCTCAGAATCTAGAGGTTCTCTGATCTTACTGTAGGCGATAGCTCCAAAATCCAACCAAACTCACAGTACAGTACTCAGCACGCTCCCTACACTCCTCTTCCTCACCGGGACGGTTTTCTGCAATGCGTAGTGGAAACATTGGGATGTCCTCCTCAGCAGGTAAAGCACCAAGAAGGGTGCATCTCGACTTCTGAAGACTGTCCAGCATTCCTGTGACCTTCAGACCTGTGACTGTTCAGACCACGGTAAGAGAAATACTCTCAGCAGGCTGCCCCGCTATTTCATACAGCCCCATTAACCTGTTTATTGCAACCTGCTTCACATAATACATAGAAATATGTCCAAACCTTTGTCCTGCTGCCTGGGAAACCTTGCTGACTTTCCTCTCCTTTCTAGGGGAGAACAACTCTGCTGTTCTAAAGGTTGGCAATACAGGGTTAGTGAGTTCCATCACCTCCAACTTCCATTCCACAAGCATCACTCACTGCCTAGAAAGAGAGCACCAACAGCTGCCTAGGAACTGCTGTGCCTGTAGATGCTATGCACCAGAAGAAGACTGCTAATGCAGCATGGGGCACCACGCAACACTGATGTCCATCTGCTTCCCCCAAAACTGTCACGGCCAATGAGCACTCTGCAGTTGGAAATTTACACAACTTTCGCAAAAATTTGCAACCAAATGCAAAAAAGGGTGTGTTTGCAAGACTGTCTGTACAAAGAACTCTGCTATCAGAGCATCACGGGCTGGGTGAGGGGGCGAGATGGAGCAGCTGACTCAGGAGCTGAATGCCATTCCCAGAAGTGCATTGAATCAGCAGGCTGAGGAACAGGAGAAATCCCCATTAGCTCACACACTCTGCTCCTCCACTGACACAGGGGAGCTCTTGCAGCATGACTTCAGCTCAATCCCCTTTTCTACTGCTCGTCCCTCCTCCACGCTGCTCCTCCTAGGATCACGACTGCTTCCCAAGGCAGAAGTCATGCTGGAGATGCTCACACTGAAGGAGCAGTTGGGACCTTTTTACTGCTTTGTGGTTTATGTATCTGTGTCTGCAAAACCTACATGGGAGCTTACAGCAGGATTAATTCCGAATGTAAACGCTATGAACCCTACTGAAGAGTTTTACAAGGCTTAGGTGAGAATGTTGCTGTGTATTACCAGCCAGGCTGTGGGAGGAGGAGAGAATGAGGGGAAAGCCATACAATGGAGAGAGGGAAAATAAGGAGGTCCTGACTGCTGAATTCACACTGGTTGGCACGAACATGTGTGTCTTTACCACAGGGGACAAACCCATTTCTACCTGGGCCTGCTGCCCAAATGCAAGACAGTGGCTCATGCTAGTTTCAGAAGAAAATCATTTTTTGTTGGGTTTGTGGGCATTTTTTCCCCTCCAATTTGTGTCTCAAGTTGCCAGCAGCTACCAGAGGAGAGCAGGCAGGCTGGGGCAAGGTTCTAGGGCAGAAGCAAGCACAGGGAATGCATGGTGCTTCCCAAGCTCCACACCAAGTGCCCCACCATGTTTGCTCTGCACTTACCACCCTGGGAGGGAGCCAAGGAGGGAAAGTAAATATTGTGAGACAAGGTGGGGCTTCCCTTGGATGCCAGCTACCGCATGGGCCCACCAGCGGGGCTCAGACCAGGACTCAGGGGCCCTAAAGGCACCCACGGAGCCCCAGGGGCTCAGCCTACTGCCAGGGGAGGGATGGCTCTGACTGCCCAGGCTGCTCGCCCTCCCCAGGCACGTGGTCCCCACGGTCCCTGCACCCCGCCACCCTGCAGCCCCGGCTGGCACACGGCTGTGGTTGTAGAAGCTGTGCACACAGATCTGGAAGACACAGTTCTGCAAAGCAGGCTGTGGGCGGGGGTGCAATCGCAGTCCACGATCTGATCTTATTCATCGTTACCCGTGTTGCTAACGGTGAGTAGCCCAGCAACCTCCAGATACGGCTTCCTCTCCAGATATGAGCCTGTTAGCACACCGCTTTGCCTTCAGTCCAGACACGCAGTGGGTGAAGTCACGCTGCTGGTGGCAGAACCGCAGAGCAAGAGTTGTTTTCTCCTTGACTCGCCTGGCCCTGCGCAGCGCCTCACCACATGGTGCACAAGGCCAGCAGGAAGGGCCGTGAGGTCCATGTGGCTTTGGCACAGGCCAGGAGTTCTCTTACATGTTAGAACAGCAATTCTGGGACCTTACAGACGCCCACAGTATGATCAGCTGCTGCCCTTCCCCAGGAATAAGGACTGACTTGAATGAGAGCAGTTTCCTGGCCGCTGCTGCAGACACGAGGGTTGCAGTTTTGCAAGGGACGGAGTCCCACCAGCTGCACAAGTCGGCTTTCACTACAACAAAGCCCCTCCAGCATGATGATGAGACCGCTCCCCACACACTATGAGCACCCACACCCCACCAGGCAGCACTGCTGACCCCTTCCAAGCTGCCCACGATCTTGCCAAGCCCCAACCCAGCCCTCTGCGCTCCCACCGTGCCAGCCCTGCAGCAGGGAGGGACAGCTGTCCCCCATCAGCAGGCAGCGTGTGTGACACAGCCCAGCACTGTAGCAGCCAGATGCGTACAGGCAATGTCAAATTTTGGCTAAGCGTGCTGTGCGGTCTCTGTAACTCACATCTGGCAATTTCCTCCAGCTTCTCAGCTAGTATTTTCCTGCATACAGCATATTAAAACAGAGACGTTCTTCCAGGAAGGTTTGTTTGGATGCTAAATACGCCAAATGCTTACACTGCTATCTCTGCAAGCCACTTTCAGACATCTGAGACAAGCAACGATCCTTTAGCGCTTAAAGGCCTTTTCTGATTTCTACTCATCCTCGTGCAATAAGTCATAAACTGCTCCAAGACATCAGCACCAAGCAAAGTACAGATTGTTCCAACCTCAAAATGCCAAACCAGCAGCCACATAGAAGCAACCTGCACCTCCAGTCTGTGAGCTGCTGACCTGGGCAAGGGGAAACAGTGCCAGGCTCAGGAAGGCAGCATCCACTGCTTGCTCTCTGAGAGCTGGAAGATTGCATCTCTACAGCTTCACCTCCATCAGGAGCTGCCATGAGGTGGAAGCCCTTATTTTGCAGCAAGGGAAATGAGAACAACTCTCACAATAGCTATTTTCTTTATCTTTTCATTTCTTTGAGATTTAAAAACAGTGATAGAGAGGAAAAGAAAGCCAGGATGACTCGAGAGTACCCTAGGTTGACTCACCAGCAGTGAGTTTGTTAGACAGCCACAGCATTTGAAATGACCTCTAGAGAATGTGAAGATGAAGAGAGAGTTTCATTTCCTGCACAAAATACTTCAAAATGCACACTCTGATGAATTAGTGTTTCCCAGACCAGCAGATTTTCCACTGAAATTTGTGGGCTGAAGAGAAAGAAGAAGCCAGCTGGTGAGATCCCAAGAACAGAAACTGTTTGATGCCAGTCTGTGACCTATGGCTGGTCAGTCAAAAATAAAAATAGTTAAATTAAAAAAATATCCACTTCCACCATGTATCTCCTCCACTGCTGGGCATTTTAATGCCATGGATTATTTGTCCCTGGAGTGCTAATTAGCACAAAATATAGAGCAGACAGCTGCCAGCGTAGCGCCCAGGATGTGCTGCTGAGCTGTAGCTGGATTCATTACAGTCCTGGCATTTAAAACCCGAAATGCCCTTCTGGCCCTACGTGCCTTTTTGCAAATCAACGCA
Organism: Lagopus leucura; assembly: GCF_019238085.1. NCBI lineage: Eukaryota > Metazoa > Chordata > Aves > Galliformes > Phasianidae > Lagopus > Lagopus leucura. The sequence goes on along the minus strand of NW_024962278.1, from coordinate 6,729,543 downwards.
CCGCACAGACACAGGCTGACAGGTCTGTGCAGAGACAGCAGTGGGGCATGCAGTTCACAGGAGAACATGAATCAAATAGAAGTTACCCAATAAACCACTTCCAGAAAGCCATGCCAGGAGCCAACGTGCGGGATATAAAGCAAAAAGAAGGAAGGATCTTGCTGCAGCCCTCTGGAAAAAGATGGGTGAGGGGCATGCTGCTCCCAAACACACTGGGAACACCAGGGAACAAGCACTGTCATTCCTTGGAGGCAGAGGCGTAGAGAAAGTGCTGCCCACTTCAAGGATGTAAAGGGTAAGAGGTGGCTGTTCAGGTGATACAAAGGGCTGTTTGGTCTGCCTATGACTCAGCCTGTTGTGAAACCTCGGCTCTGACAAACACAGGAACTACTTAAAGTTCTGTAAGAACTCGCTGCCGGAAGGCAGATTGTTCTGTCCTTCCTCAGGCAGCACCCTGCCATGGCACAGCGTGCTTGAGGGCAGGCGCAGGGACTGTCCCTGTGAGCTCTCACCCACCAGTGACAAAGAACGGAGCTGGCAGCCAGCGTGCTCCAAGTGGTGCCACAGGAGTTCTGCCCGTGCTGCTCACCAGCATGGTGTCCTGGGAGCTTCCTGAGCCCGGGGTGACCCTTTCAGAGCTGGTTTGCAATGATGTGCAGTCGTGTTTCTGTCCCTTCTGTGTGCTGTGAAATTTGATGCCCCAGGTATTACTGAGCTGGGGAACCAAGAGAGAAAAGCTCCTCCTCAGCCTCCTTCCAGTGGATGCTGTATTTGGGGATTGATGGTCCTGCCTTGGTTTTCCACGCAGCAAATTCTTGTTGAGTGTCTTTGTATGGAAGCAACTGAATGATTAGGTATTTCTCAGGGATAGCATAATGATTAATTGCCTTCCAATGAACTCTGCCTGAGCTGTCTGCATCAATAAACACAGAGCAGACAGGCACAAGTCAGCATTCCTATTATTGCCAAATAATCAATGGGAGCTGAAATTACTTTCATGTCCGATCAGCCCCACAGAGCCACTTCAGTCTGCCGCAATAACTCTCTTTAAATTATTATTATTGTGTCTTTGGTTTTTCTGTTTTGGAAATGCTGAATTCACCCCACCCAAGAGTACCAGGCAGCAGAGCTGGCAGTGATTTGGGTGCAGCAGTGCAGCTGTGGCAGCGGGGAGCCCCAGAACACTGAGCCTGGCAGAGAATCACAGACATGCAGAACGTCCCAGGCTGGAAGGGACACGAGGATCACTGAGTGTGCTTCTTGGCTGCACACAGGACCACCCAAAATTCAAACCTTCTATCCGAACGCCTGCAGCCTCTCATGCTGCACCCAGCTCCAGTGCAGCCTCCCAGAAATACAACTCTTTACAAGGAACATTTTAACCTTCTAAGTTATGACTTTCAGGTGCAATACGTGTGTTTGGGGAAATAACGCTGAGCCTTATCCCAACAAGACAGGAGGAGATGCCAGCAGGCTGCCTCGTCTGCCAGAGGGCCAAATGCAGCACACACACAGTGATCCCTTCTGCATATCACACTGCTGAAGCCACAGGGCAACATGTACCTGGCATCCCCCATAGACACAGCACCACACGGGCACCAGGCCAGGCAGCAGAGCTCCAGCCCAAGGGCTGCACCACACTGCTGCTCTGGCAGCTATGGTAACGCTTTTGCAAGAGTTAAAGGGAAGTGGAAGTGGCTTGCAAAACAAATAGAAAAGCGTTAGTAAAAATGCAGAAGTGTCTTCCTCTGGTTTGACGTGCCAGGGGCAATGGAAAGGAACATCGGCAGCGAGTTCAAGCAATGACCAAGGACTTCCAATCTATAATGGATGCACAAACAAAGGGACTGGAGCATGGCACATGCACCCCTTCCCATCTTAAAGGCTCAGCAGCAGCCCAGCAGAAGGCAGGGGGTGCCAACAAGCCCAAGCAACAGTGCATTGGCCTGCTGAGGTGCAGAAAAACTCTGTGCAGTGCTTGGAACGTTGTACCGAAGCACAGCAGGACAGGCCGAAGCAGTGGTGAGAAGCTTCTCTGCTGGTACACTGCACCATAACCTGCAGGAACTGAGCTGGCTGCACAGTGCCAACATGAGCCAGAAATAGGAGAAAAAACCATGTGGGGGCAAAGAAAGCTCGACATGGACAGAAGGCTTTCAGCCTGTGCAGACCTGGAGTATGGATGCTTGAAACATTCTCAAACTGCCTGCAAGAGCACAGTGCCCCAAGTTCAGCATGTCTGCCCTGAGCTTCACTCAGTCAACGCATTGCATTCAAACAAAAAAACAGTAGAACATGAAAAAAAATCCCCACCAAAATGAAAACCACCAGAACACTTTGAGTGGTTGCATCTTTTTGCAACAAGTTTAGCACACAGTGCTAAGGACTTGGCTGCAGGCTGAGTGGCTGCGTGCGTGAGGTGGGGGACAGGCAGGGGACAGGCATGTGGGTGAGCACAGCTCCCTGAGCACCCACACAGCACAGCAGCATGTTCATTAGGAAAACCCCAGATTTACAGACAGCAGTACCTCAGGGATGGGAAAAAGTACATTTCCCCCATCCTTGCTTCAAAGAAACTGCGCTGTTCAAGGGGAAAAAAAACAATTTAAAAAGATCACGAGACAGGTAGGGATTTTTCTAAGGGACACGGATTGCTGTGTGCCTGAGGGTGAAAGACCCCAGGCCTTGCTCTGAGCTCTCCCTTCCATGCAGCTGCCCGTGGCACACAGCACTGCCAAGCTCCAGGCCGTGACACAGAAGTAATTGTCAAAATATTTAGGGCATGGAGAGCCATCCTTCTCCCCCTGCACACACAGCCACGGCTCGGCAGAGCTGCAGACAGCCTTCGCCTGGCCCTCAGAAGGGACGGAGCAGTGCATGTGTCACTGCATTTCAAGTGAACATTAAGTTTAATCAAGTTTAAAGTTCAACCAAGTTTAATATCGTTGGGCCACTGCTCCCTCAGTAAAGGAGCGATGTATTCTCATTCCTCTTCTCTCCCCATGTGAAACACTGTAGGAGAACCTCTCAGCTAGTCCAAGGCACAAGACCCAATCACAATCGTACCTTTTTTCCTTTTGCCCTCTTTTTATGGACCAAGTTGCAATCAACTTCAGCTTTTTCCTTTTTCCTTTTTTTTGTTTTTTCCTTTTTAAGCAAAAAGCAAAGCTAGCAGTTCCACATCCCTCTGCAATGCCCTTTCCAGGAATCGGGTGTTAAACTCTCCGTGAACCAAACTGTCAAAAGTGAGCTGACCTGGGAGAAGCCCAGGCTGGCAGCTGGTGGTGGCAGAGATAGCCCTGTGCCTCCCTGTGCCCATGCTGGGTTGACACTGCAGCTGCACAGCACCTCCACCATGAGCCCTTCACCACCCCTATCCAAAACAGAGCTTTAGAGACTGTAGGGCTACCAACGAAGCACTAATGCCACCGTAACACATCAGATAACGCACACACAGCTCCTGAAGCCTCACCTTAAAAAAAGACAGCAGAGCAGCACCAGAGAGCACCTAGGAACTGCTGTGGCACAGCTCAGGCTTGGTGCCTGCACTGATGGAGGGTTCAGATGAACTTCCCCAGCGCTGTGCAGTGCTGACAGCTGAGGGCTGCTCTGCACAGAGGGGACATCCCATCCCCACCCTGCTAGGAGGAAGCGTTATCAGAGCAGCACCCATCAGCATGTGCTGGGAAGAGGAGATAGCGTTCAACAAGAGGTGTGAGGACAGCAAAAACGATCCACAGTTTGACAGGAAGCAGGAAGGCAGCGAAACTGCAGGCTCCTTTCAGCAGAGCCCATGCTTCTACAAGACACAGCCCTGTCCCCATCAGGGCCTGTAAGAGCCAGGGTGCATCCATTCCCGCTGACAACAAAAGGTTCTGAGGTAGGACATTGAATTTTTATGTTTATATTGCACTTATTTGTATGTTTTATAATAGGGGAACTGCTAACTTCACACTGACTGCAGCTCTGACCACTGGCCCGATGACTGACAGCAGATGGCTGATTTAATGACCTTTGGGTGAAGAAAATAACTAAATACATTTGGAAGGCAGCGCGTTGTTCTCTGTGGGCTGCTATCGCTGCCTTATCACACCCTCTGGAATTACCAAAACCAAAGGATTCATAGAGTGAATATAAAGCAGCAGTTTTCCCTACCGCCTTCCTACTTTTCAGCATCATTACCCTCTGCAGCGAGTTTCACTGTTTCCTCATACAATCAGGTCCCGTTCTGCTGGGGAAAGAAGAGCAGGCTTTATAGAGAAACAGGAATTCCCGCAGTTCTTACTAACTGGGTGTTTCTTAAGGCCGACCATATACATTTCGGGCTCTACTTCAGAGTTGATTATTTGTAATTAACATACACTGAAATCAAGCCCATCCTACTTTTGTGTCAAACCAGCTCAGCTTTGCTCAGCTGAGTGCGGGGCAGTCCAAGGAGCAGCTCCCCAAGCACTCTGCAGTGCAGTTACACCAGCGCTGCACAGATGAGCCCTTCTTCCCCCTGCTCAAACACAGCATCACAAAAATTAAACCCACTCCAATAAACACACTTTTCCTTCTACCAAAATCTAAATGGCTCCCAGCACGGAGCATTCAGGCTGTGTTTCAGATTACTCCCTGCACGAATGAGTCCCATCTTTTTGCACAAGGGCCCAACACATGGGCGGCAGGGCAGGATGCAGGGCTTACATCACATCCCTGTGCTGCAGGGCGGAGGGCAGGCAGGAACTTCATTCAAACATCCCGAAACTCTCACTGCCACACAAACGCCTCAACTCGCTCCAAATGATTGCTTTGGTGTGAAAAGCAAATTGACATCAAAGTAACTTGAAGAGAACGATTACAGTTTCTCACTGCACCTTGGCCACCTACGTTTTCCTGGTGCACAAGGGCTGGTTTGTTTGTTCTGGGCTTTCCTGGCAGCTGAGCAGAGCAGTACAGCAAGCATAATCCTTCACGTCACCATCCCATACACATCACTGGGGTCGTGCTCCAGATTAGAAAGACAAAGGAAGGCGACATGCAAGTTAAACCTTAACATGGCAGGAAACGGCTCTGCAATAACAGTACCAGTTATTAGCTAAAATAAGGCTTTAGAGTAATGCGTCACCTGAATCTTTCGGGGTTCTTAAACAAACCAAATCTTGTGCAAGAGCTCTTAAAGGCCAACCGTGTCCTTCCAGATGAAGGATGGGCACAGTTCAAAGATGGAGAACTGAAACTTGACCAACGAAGCAGAAAAGCCCTGTCCTTCGTCACAAGGTGAGCCTCCACCCCATGCCTAAAGCAGACAGTCCTCTCGATCTGGTTGTTAAAGTACAATCACAGCTGCAGACAGAGTGAACTTTGGGCTATAACCACGCGGCCTGCACTGCGCCATGACTACAGCCCACGTCCTGCTTCGGGTTGAAGAGGGGATGGAAGGAGGTGGAAGGAGCTGGAGACACAGCGGTGCTGCTGCCCGACAGCACAGCACACACAGTTACCATCATCGATTAATTCTGTGTCAGGTTAGAGTTCACAGCAGAGGCATTCAGGTCTGACAGCTGATGTAAAAACCAATCCAGCCACTGTTATTTATTTATTTATTGTTTTAAAGTTCACTATTTTGGATACGTGAAACACATCTAAAGTAGAGGAGATATAAATCAGGTGTTCCTCCAAGTTTTCATTTGTCTCAGAAGCCCATTAACTTATTTTACAATGTTTACCTCATTCCTTTCATTGCACAAGAAACCTAAGCAAATACAAGCAAATAATTACCCAGGCAGGAGTGAGCGTTGCTATATACAAAGTGGTTTCCAATACACAACACCAAGCAAACGGGTCACAGAAGAGCTAATTAGCACAGGTGCCACTTTCAAAATGATAAATATATTCGAGCTTAACTCACAATTGTAAGCAATTGCATTATATTAGAAGAATGGATCCTTCACCAAAGATTTCCACTTTAAGTCTGATTTTTAGAGTATTTTTCTCAAATAACACAGCCATAAATAGAGAAAACAAATGGCAGAGTGCTGTCCTGGCCTGCAAACAGCCAGCTCCCTGCTCGCCCTTCTCTTGATCACTCTGCATTTCCCAGCTCTGTCACGGCAATACCTTGCTGAACGTTCTAACGAGCCTGCCAGAAAGCAGCCGCCAAACAGCTCATTCACAGCTCCGCTTCCAAACGATCTCTGCAACCAGGGCAGCTCGCTCAGGGAAGCTGGAGCCCAACCTTCTCCTCCAGCCAGCCCCAGCATCCTGCCCACCCCAGCTGCCGGGCAGCAGAGCTGAGCAGCGCAGAGCCGTACCAGGGGAGCTTTGGGGAGCAAAGTCCGGTTTGGTATTCGGCCTTTAGAACCCCCAGAGGTAAAGCAGTCATAGCACTGTACCCATCGGAAGCTGCGCTCCCCTGCTCACCGAGCTTGCACACACATAATGGCACCCCTGGAGGCTCGCAAAACTTGGAGACGGCGAGCTCTCCATTCATTGCTCCGACAGTCTGGCAAGGTTTAGAAGTTTGACAGTTCAGAAGGAAAAAAAGAAAAAGGCTTTTTTTTTTTTTTTTTTTTTTTTTTTTTTTTTTAATTAGAGAGACAGAACGCTTCTCTCCCTTCTTGCCACAGCCCCAGGTACGGCTGCAATTCGGTCCTATTGAATCCGAAGTTCTCCCGCTGCCCCCACTTGCAGAAGACGCTTCCCCCGCTCCCAGCCCCGCGGTGCCCGGCGGGACGCGCAGACGCAGCCCGGCGCGCGGAGCGGGGATCCCGGCGGCACCGCCGGGGGAGCGCAGGTGCCTGGGAGAGAGCACCCACCTTGTAGACCTTGCCGAAGGCTCCGTCTCCCAGCTCCCCCACGACCTCCCACACCTCGCCGGGATCCAAGTCTCTCCGAACGTGCTCGTACTCCTTGGAACGCCGTTTCTCAAAGGTGGAAAGGCGCAGGATGCGGCGGAAATTAGCGAAAGCCATGCTGCCGGGAGCGCGGCGGTTCCCCCCCCACGCCGCCGCCAGCTACCGGCAGCCGCCCCGCGCTCTGCCCCAGGGCAGCACGGAGCCGCCCGCAGCCGCGCGCGCGGAGCCGGAGCCGCTCCACCTGCTGGCCTGCCCGCCTGCCGCCCCCCCGTGCCATTGGCCGGCACCCGCCCCGCCCGGCTCGGCTCGGCTCGGCGCTGCCGTGCTGTACTGCGCTGCCGAGCCGGGCCGAGGTGGGCGGCTGCCGGCAGAGCCGGAGCAGAGAGCGCGGTTGGGACCCGGCTCGGTGTCGGTCCGCACGCTGTCGTTGGCAGAACTTCGAGCCCCTCTGAAAAGCCGCTATAAAATCAAGTATTAAATGGGGACATCTAGGGGAGAGAGCCGATGGTGCAGCCGGGGAGGTTTTTTCTTAAAGTCTTCTGGACCTCCCTATGGTTATCTCCTTGTTCCATCATCTATCTTCCCAGTAAGCGTTTGATTCTGTCATATACTGTTGTTCTGAAAGAGTGGTCAGGGGCTGCAATGGGCTGCCCAGGGAGGTGGCGGAGTCACCGACCCTGGAGGTGTTCAAGGAACGGTTGGATTTTGTGTTGAGGGACGTGGTTTGGTGAGAACTGTTGGTGATGGGCGGATGGTTGGACGGGATGATCTTGTAGGTCTTTTCCAACCTTGGTGATTCTGTGATTCTGTGATCTCTAGGCTGCCACTGCAATAGCTGTGGGCAGCTATCGGGCATCTCCGTCCTCATCAGGTTCTGTGAAGACAGAGAGTTCAAGATAAGCCCTGTGCTGAAGGGCTTGTGGTTCAGCCCAAGCAGAAGGGAGCTCAGAGAGGTGATTTCTCCACTCACAGACATTTTGCAAAGTAACCCTCTGGAAGTTTTTGGGCAAATCAGTGTACCCTTGAAAATGAGCTGTGGCATTTTTTACCCTATGTTTGATACTGTATGGGCATATCTGCTGTCTGTGGGCTTCATTGCCAGGAGAACTGGCTATTGGGAGTCTTGGAATGAAGAGCAGCTGCAGCCCCAGCACAGGGCCCTGGCCCTCCCCACCCTGGTGCAGCTCTCTGAAGGTTACCTGGCTCATGGGACCCCTGCTAGAGACTGGGATGGATTCAACCCTCACAGAATCGTAGAATCACTCAGGTTGGAAAAGACCTTAAAGATCATCGAGTCCAACCATGACCTAACCATACTACCCTAACTCTACCAACCCTCTGCTAAATTATGTCCATGAGCATCACATCCAAACGGTTTTCCTTCCCCCTCCTTTGCTTTCTGACAGCCCATAACCCCGCTTGATTTTATAGTGTTATCACCCCCCGTGTCCCTGCAGCACGCAGAGCCCCCAGGTCAGCTTCCAGTGCTGTACAGACACGATAACCAGCTCCTGGCTGCCATGAGCTGACAACAGACACACAAAAGGAGGTGATAAAGGAGGTCTTCACAGCTGTACAAGCAAGATGCCAGCAATGCAGGGCAAGAGGGGATTCTGGCTCAATGAAACTCATTCCTTAGCACTGCCGCAACCTCACAGTGTAATCCTTTCCAAAAGCCAGCTCTGTGCTAGAAGGCAGACAGGCATCTTGCCTTTCTGTGTGAGGCTGTTCACAGCCACAGGTCGCTCCTCCTCTCCATCAGGCAGCAGCACGGTGCTGGGCACCCCCAGCTCCTGGGCAGCCAGAGCAGATGGAACTGAGCTACAAATGACTGTGGGTGGGTCAGGAGTTACAAGTGACTCCTCCAAAAGAAAAATGCGTTCTTTTCCCAGCGTTTCCTGTTTATTGAAAAGTTTTTTTGGTTTTCTTTTTTGTTTTCCTTTCAAGGGCGTAGGGTGGAAGAGAAGGAAGTCAGGAATTTATGTGTGCTTTAACATTGTCTTCGGTGCAGAAATCACATACATGCCACTTCATAAATCAGACATCTCATTAATGCTGCCTGTTAATTCTGAGCGGTATCTCATCTGCTACTGTGTTTCTTATTGCCTGAACTGTCTGTGCGCCTCATCTGGGAACAGTGGCATTTAAACTAAAATAAACCCCACAAATTGCTGCTCACAGCTTTGTGCAGATGAGGCCTGGGAGCTCGCTGCTTTCCAGACCCGCAGTGTTATTGCATTCTCCGTTACATGACGGACCTGAGGAAAAAGCAGATTGTGCTGCTGTTCACCCTGCTGGACCACAACATGACGAGGAACATCAACTTGAATGGCTTCTACACGTTGTTGTGCATCCTCCTGGCCCACCAGGTGTGGGGCTGACTTCTACCTGCAGTGTGTAAGCTGTGGGGAGGATCTCTGGGTCTGGATGTGGCCACGACACTGCTGCACAGACATGAGAGCAGGGGAGGGATGGGACAGCCCATAAGCAGGAAGCACTGGGGCTCAGGATTTCCTGCAGGCACAGCCAACGAGAGGTCACCTTTATTCTCTGCATGGCAGCATCATCTGTTAGTCCTGCTTTCTTCAAAGCAGGAAATCAGTGCTTACAGCCTTCTCCTAAACCTTTCTGCCCCAAAACAGAACCAGTTCTCTGTGCCCTCTTGCAAGGAGCAGGACCTGCCCTGTGTCGTGCTGGTGCTGTCCCTTATTCTGGGCTGCCTGGTGAAAGGGACGCTGTGAGCAGGCTGTGCAACGCGGCTGTGAAGGCTCTCTCTCCCTGTGCCCAGCCACGCTCAGCCCCAGATGTTATGAATCACAGCCACATCTGGAACTCATCATGGAATGGTGGAGAAACATGCCAGGGAGGTGCCCCGTTAGCCTGTAACGTGTTCTGGATGAGCCGCAGGCAAGAAGCTGGAAACAAATTCTCCTGAGCATGCTGGGAAGCAGCATGTTGGAGAAGGGGACAGGAGCTGGGGCTTGGGGGTCTCTCTGAGTTTGCATTAGCCAAGGCTGTTTTGCTAAGCTAGCTCCAAAACTAGAAACTGAGCTACACAGAATGTTTGCAGTGCTCTGTGTTGACATCCAGGAGGAGAAGCAAAGTTGAAGAAGGCAGCAGTGGGATGTGGCCATCCTGCCTGCTGGAATGGGCAGCTCCCGGCAGCCCCAGTGAGAGCCCCCTCCCCATGTGGGAGCAGTGCAGCCGTGCTCCTCCTCCCCTCTGGGCTCAGCTCACAGACACCAAACGGATGGAACGACCATGTAGAAGGCAATAAACCAAAGTGACAGAGCCCCAACATTTTGTGTTCTGTTTTCTCCATTCCACTTCACTGCTCTATCAAGTTGGGTGCCACAGAGCAGCACCTGAGGAGGAGGAAGGATGGGTGCAACTTGGGTTCCACCTCCATGTTCCACAACAGTGTCCCTCATAGCACTGGGGATGATCTCTCCCCATCACACGGTGCTCCCCAGCCATTCTGTGATGCACAGAGGTGCTTGGAGCTTCAGCCCTGGATCCACTCGGGTTTGTCAGCTTGCTGCTGCCTGCTCTGCATTAGCAGTGCACGCCCGGGGGTCAGGCAGTCCCTGCATCCTCATTACTGCTCATGAGGAGTGGTTCGACTGAAGGAAATGCTGCTTTCTGTGTTAACTCAGACACTTAATTAAAGCCATGTGGAGAGAAAGCCAGAGAGGCAGTTTCTGCTGCTAAATGTTGGCTGTTTACCCCTTGGACACAGCATCCTGGTGAATGTATTTCCCCTCACCTTACATACGGCATCACAGCATTCAACCTCCTCCAAACACACTGCCATTACCGACCTCCCCTAATGAAGCTGCGAGGCTACAGCATAAGGGATTCATTAGGATGGAAACTTCCCATCTGTGAGCTCAGCTGCTGACCCCGCATGACGCACGGCTTCAGCACACCCGCAGCACCCACCTCTGCGACCTCTGCTGCAACTCCGGAGCTGGAACCTCCAACTTCCAGAGATAGGTCAGAGAGAATGCAATGAATGGCTCCTTGCAAAGCTGGAAGTGACCACCATGCCTTACATCTTCAGGAGCCAGCAGCTGGCAGTGTGTAACACCGCCATGGGACAGAATGCTGCCCTGGACCCAGTGCTGTGTGACTGCAGTGAGACAGAGCACAATGAGCTATCAGTACTGTCACAATATAAACATTCATTGTATTCCACGTTAGCTAGAATGGAACAGAAGCAGTCTATCTAACAGCTCTATAAACTGTATTTTCACCCAAACTCCTATGACAGCATCATAAAGGTTGGCGAAGGCCACCAAGGTTGTCAGGTCCACCCCACCCCAGCCATGCCCCTCAGTGCCACGTCTCCACAGTTCTTGAACACCTCCAGGGATGGTACATGTATTACATATATGTATAATCTCTTTATATGGGAGTATGTATATATATGCACATAGAATATATATATATATATATATAAATTGAGGCAAGTCACAAACCTGCTTGCTTATCATTCACATTGATTCTACCAGGAAAACAGACTAAAAGAAACCCGAAACACTGCAATGTTTGCTGTGCTACCATTAGACCACAAAAAAATGATTCACACCCTGTGACACGTTCAGCAGTTAATGGAGGTGACCTGAATGAAGACAACGCACCAGGGAGTGCAGTTACAGGGTGGTTACTGCCACCGGGCACAGCGCTGCTCTGCCTTCCTTGGACTCCCATGGACGGCACACCTCTTGGCAAAGGACTCTGCCACACATCAGCATAAAACCATTATGGTTGGGAAGACCATGAAGTCGATTGGGTGCAGCCAACCCATGGCTGTGACCACTCTCGGCTGCGTTGCTGTGTGATGTCTGCCCCAAACGGGGTTGTGCCACATCAGGTCATGGGAAAGCTGTAGGGTTCCCATTCAGAATCCAAAATGCTACTGCAGAAACTCAAAAAGAAAAACAAGGCTGCGTTTGTTCCTTAAGGCATGGCATTTCCAGTATTACTTTTATTTTTAAATGCAGGAAAAGGAGAATTTCTCTTTTTCTGTTTTCAGTACAGGAAATTTTGTACAGCATTTCCAACTCAGAGAAGGTCACGATGGTTTGCTCTCAGTGGCAGAAGACGTTCCCTTGGTTAAAAAAAAAATCACATAATTTAACAACCTAAAGACAACCTACTTGTGCTTTGCCATCGATTCAAAATGTGCACACACTACTGCCATATGTCAGCCAGGAAACAGAGGTACAACAAAAACAGAATGCGCTGAAAGTGACCTGATGTTCACAGCGTCTTTATGCGGGCTGAGAGTTCTTCACCGATCGAATGAGCCAGGGAGGGGGGAAAAGTTCAAAAGCTTGTTTTACACAGCCCTGTGTTTGATTCCAAAAGACCTTATAAAAATTACAAGGGGAGAAAATAAGAAAGGTCACATCGCTGGGATTCCCTCGTCCTTGCTGTGCTGGAACGATGTGCTCTCCGTGTCAGTGCCAGCTCCAGCACCGTGCCCTGCGTCATACGGATGCTTCCTTGTTACATGGCACACACAAACAAACTGCGTACAAAAGGTTTTACCATAAAAATGAAGATATTTATTCAAGAAGTACAAATCTGATGGTACCAGCCATCTTTGAAAGCCATTACCATGAGGCAGAGAGGACACAAACCTAAGTCTCTTGCTCAGGGCGTGTGAAAGCAAGTGTCTTACAAACCTCCAGCTAATGCTGTCATCCCAATCATTGCTCAAAAGCCACCTCCACTTTTTAGACATTCCCTGGACTTGAGAGGCACAAACAGGGTTTTTATTACAAGACCAGTTAGTTATTCTAATAAAGCCATCAGCTAAGAATAAATTTGTTTCAATTTTTCTTTGTCTCCAGCCTTTAACTGGACTCAAATTTCCTAAGGAAACGGACTTTGAGATGGGCAGGTGCAGAATTTTTGGAGCTCAAGATGAACTGAGAGTTTTAAGGCAGGAGTCAGGATTTTAAGTTCTCTGTTTGCCCCATGGCTCTGATCAAATGGTTACCGTCTGTAAAATATACAGATACGAGTTCTACCGGATAAATACCCAACAAGTGGTCCTGCTGGAACAACTTCTCCACAGGGAGTCCAGTGGACACATTTATGGCAAGTCTCAAAGTCCACAGAACGAAGCCCGCTGGCTGAACACCTCATCTTCTGACTGCTGACGTCTGTAGGCTCGGTGCCACGTCTGCCATGGAAGGAGCTCCATCTCCATCTCCTATGAACAAGAGCAACACACACACATGCGGCTACGAAGCACTGAATGGATGAAGCGTGGGAGAGGGGAGCCATCGGCACAACAGAACAGTCAGAAACTCTTTATGAAAATGGCAGTCTCCAAGCACTTGTATATACAGTCAGTGACCAACAGAAGCGCTGTAGCTGCAGATACAAAGCAGGACATTCATCTTCTTTGGGAGAAGACAGAAGCAGAGTTGCTGAGTTTAGCTCAAGGACTTCCTACAATGGTTGACGTGCAAGGCAGACCACCACCATCTCAGGCATGTGAGGCTTTCATTTTGTTTTGTCCAAGCAAGTTTGCAGAGTGTAGGAAGCTCATCCCTCATCCCCAAAGCAACTCTGCAGTAACTCCTTTCTCAGAACCCCTCTCCATGCTGTCCCAGGGAGCACAAGCTGCCCAAGAGCTGCCAGCCGGGAGGGATCAGGCTTATGGGGAAGTGGAGAAGGGCAAAGGAAGAAAGCCCCTTTCCAACAGAGCCTCCATTTATTTCAACAGAACGAGATCTGAGCAGTGTAGTGAAAAAGCCAACAAAAATCCTTCATTGCCGCCCCCCTCCCTCTCCCCAACATTAACACGATCTGCAAAAAGTGCAGGGAGTCTGGAAGGTATTTACAGTGATGCAGAAAAGAGTTTGTAGAATATACATCAGGAGTCAGAAATGTCACTACTGCTTGTGTCTCTGAACAAGACAGAAATGGAGAAATGTACAGCATTCAGTTTGCCAACACACAGCTAAAATGCTTCCAAAATGCTGTGGCTGAAAGCATCCCACCGTCGCAACAAACTAGGATCTTTAATAGTGTCACTGAAGTTTTTACATTACATACTAACAATAGATATATATGCAGAAACATGTCATACTACAGCAATACTTTTGCCAGCTGGACATCTGCTCTACTGTTACTCGCACTGCACGTGTTGCCTTGTTGCATCAAGGAATCCCATCCTCTCCTCCCCAAGCCAACCTGTGAGCTTGCTGTGGAAGGCAAAGAGGAGCTGTGCTTTGTCTGGTCCATGAGTTCACTTGTTGTGTTGTTTCTATTACTTTCAGCATTTTTGTGGCTATTAAAAACCCAACTCATTACACTGCTGATTCACATCAATAAATCTTCCAAGCTCCAGAGTATAAAGGCTTCCAGAAAACTAAGAACATTCATAGTGCAGTTATTTCCAGCTGCGTCCGCTGTACAGGATGCTGATACACAGCCACTCACAAGCAGCCAATGCAGTGAACTGGGCTCTTAGGTGCAGGGCACCATGCAGGAGTGCTGCCAGTTGGCTGTGGAAAACCAGGAGCACCCTGCTGCAAGTACCCTCTGTCCTGCAGCTCCCAGCAGGCAGCGTTCTGTCCTTTGCACTCTCCGCTGCCCAGGAGCGTGGGCTTTTACTGGTTCGTCACTTCTGGGTCAGGAAGAAGCAACAAGAGAGGCTGAAATATCTGAAGCACATCAGACAGCAAAAAATGTCACCTACTGGCTCAATTCACGGCCAGAGTTGATCAGGAATGACACAAAGGGCTGACAGGTTTAACAAAAAAACAGTCTTGTTTTTCCTCACTTGTGTGCACCTGGCACTGCAGTTCGCGGTTGTGCGCATCACCAAAGTAGCTGCATCACTCAGCCCAGCACAGCCCAGGCTGCCAGCAGCACTGAGCTCACCGCTCAGCTTCTCCCCTGCCATTGAACACAGAGGCAGCACAGCAGGCTCCTCTCGTCCTCCCTGTGAGCAGCCACAGACCTGCCCAGTCCCACTTCTCCCTGGGGCTGTGAGCTGAAAGGCGTTTCAGTGTTTGGTTGGATTCGTTTCAGCTGTGCCTCCCTGCTCTGCACTGGAACAAGCCCTTCCCTCTGCCCTGCTCAGGGAGCCATCACGAGCTCCTTGCAAATCCAGGGTCCCCTGCACTGGCACTGCAGACCATCTTGGAGCTCAAAGACAAAGCATTCTGCAGACAGAAGCGACTGTTCTCTCAATGCATACTGCAGCCTCCAGGAATATACAAGGGATAAGTTAGTCAACATGCTGTATGCTTTCCTTACTGATCCTTATTATATGTATTCCTTACTGATTTTTACTATATATATATATGTATATATATATTTGCCACTTGGAATTCTTTTCTCATGTAAATCTTGTAAAATTTGTTTCCAGCAGGGTAGGTGCTGAGCACATTTGCTTCGTTTCATACAGAAGAAATGAAAAGATTTCACTGCCACCTGTAAAAACACTTCTGCCACTGAATTTCTGTCAGTTCTGGCTGTGTGCTTAGTGGTCAGGAGAGAGGAGAGGCTGTCACAGAACAGAGCACCTTCACCAACCAGTCCTCTGTCCTGGTCAGAGCTCACACATGACACCACCTTCAGACCATCACTGTGCAAAAAAACACCCTGCCAGAAAAACAGGTAACAAAAAACATGATCATCTGGTACAGCAAAATGCAACTGATGCCATTCTGAAAGGGTCAAGAAGGGAAGAACAAAGTCTCCCAGCTCCTACAGTCTAATCTCAAAAGCTGTACCTGGTGACAATTGCCTGAATGAAAACAAACAACCAAACCTCCAAAATGTACCCCTCAAAAAGCAGTGTGTAGTGTTCACAGTTTCAGAAATGTCACGTTGGTTTTAACTTTGCTCTCTCTTAATCACCCATCACAATTCCCTTCCCAGAAAGGACTGGAGGGACGTGAATGTTCATATGAAGATGTACAATTATGCCTTACACAACAAGTAGAGCCTTCCTGGCACAAAGCCACCCTTTAACCAGTGAAAAATCAAAGAGATTTGAGTTGTTTATATACCAAATAAATATTTTTCCCTCTGGAATGCAAAAGACTTGGCTGCAAAACCCCAGTATAAGAAAGCATATTTGTCATAAAAAACTCCACAATAGAAAACTGTTGTTCTAGATTAGTATTTATCAGCCTTGATTTAATCTTTAAAAAGAAAAACCACAAATAAACCAAAAAAGCGAAGAACACTTGGGTGTTTATGAGAACAAGGAACTAATTCTCCTTTACAGCTCTGTCACTACACTTCCATCATCCTGCACAAAACTGGGACTTTAGGAGCTGAAGGAAATCTTAGCGTACAACACAGGCACCAAAATGAAAGCCATTTTGGGATAGAGAAGTAATGCACATGAAACGTGGATCTGTTTTCCAAGAGGTGAAAGTTGGCTGCACCTACTACCTGCATCTGCTTCCACCTGTTGGGTCAGACTTGCAATGTGGTACCAGGGTGCTTCTGGCTCTGCAGTGACACTTGTGGAGCAAGAAACTCCCTCACAGCCAGACAAACGGCGTTCTATGCAATTAATCGGGTTTCAAATGGCCAATCCTAACCCAGCAGTTTCACCAGCAGATGAGTGAGAGTTGAGACAACCGTAGGTTCAGATCGCAGATTCAGAATGGGAAGGCAGAAATCCATGAAAAACAATCAAACCTGGCCAGTGTGTCGGACCTTCGAAGAAATGATTTCACTGATGGCTGCAAAAACAAGCAAACTAGAAATGAAGTTTAAAAGGAGCAGTGGATTTGATCTCAAGCAAAGGCATTGCCAGACAAGCCTGAGGAACAGAGCACATCTCTACCCGAGGTAACCGATGATCAGGTTCTTCCCCCCCAGATATGTTTGTCTGATTCATGTTTTTGAGACTAGAAAAGGATTTGTCTTTTGTCACAAGGACTCCTCTGACATTCTGAAGAGAAAGTACTGTTGATTGGACACCACAGCCACACTCTGGGTTGCTGCTGTGTGTTGGTGAGGATATTTCCAGATCAAGAATGACTGCTGCTTCAAATGACACAGGAAAAGCTAAAACTTGTGTGCTTTTATGTTCTTACCATTTTCCACATGGAGCCCTCCAGAACGGAGCAGGGGAGGCTGCAATTCGTTGCATTTGGGTGTAACTGCACTTAACCTATTGCAGTGGGCACACCAGTGCCACCAGACAACAGTCATGCACCTCATCCTTAACTGCAGACCAGCTCACCACTCCTCCTAGCTAGCTTGTTCAAAGTCTGTTTTAATGCTCTGAGTGCTATACAGTACTGCGGCAGGCACACACCCAGGTGCCAGGCAGCAGGTAAACTTCAGGCAAAGTCAGTCTTGTAGGTTTACAGTACAGTACATGAGAGTATACTTTCACACAGTTATTGCCTAAGGCCCCAGCAGGCTGCGTCCCCAGTGCTGGCACCAGCAATGGCACAGGACTGCATTGCCACCTCGGAATGTACAATTGCATGGGCTGAGCACGGCAGGAGCTGCCAGAAGGACGGACTGAGCCCCAGCCCTGCTCCCTGCCCAGGACTGGCGATGCCTCGGCAGCACCCTGACGTGCCTCGGGTTAGCCAGCAAGATCTCCACAACACACAGTGGGACCTACACAGGGCAGCTGCAAGTCTTGAGAACTGTAGGTGGTGCTGATATGAAATATCCATTTTTTATTTTTTTAAATAAAAGTGCTCTCTTACTCGTGTTCCGTGGGTCAGGACACCACCTACAGTTTTAAGGATCATTACATGCTTTTATTGTTTAAGTGAAAGATGACCTCGCCCCTCCCTCTTTGCATGCCCTCCCTTTTCCCCTCCCTTTCCCACTCCTTCCTTCACCATCACCCTTTGCTGCTTGCTGCTGTGTTAAATATGAGATCAGGCAAACCCCAAAGGCCAGTTTACATTTTTATGTTTTGTTTTTGCAGATCTCCATCACAGATGGAATTTTTGCTGGTCAATTCTTGGAACCAATCCATTAGCAGGACAAAACGAAAGAAGACAGGGCAGTGAAAACCAGTCCCACGACAGAGAGGGAAAGAAGGAGAATCGATAAACAAGCAGAAATCAGTTTTCCACCGGGGTCGGGTTTGCTAAGGGCTGGCTCACAATGACTTGCACCACGTAGTCCTTTGGGATTTTCAGCTCCTCCAGTTTCATTTTGTCTGCGAGCGGCCGGCCCGAAAAGAACCAGCGTTGGCTGCCGGGCTCCACTCCCTCCACTGCGTGCAGCCGCCTCTTCATGTGGTACACCGTGTCCATGCTGCGGACCACGAGTTTGAGGTCTTTGCCTGTGGACAGGCGCAAACGGAGCTGGCATTCGTGCCCTGAGTTGGGCGGTGGGTCAGGGATGTCCAGAGTCTCCAGGTCGCCCTTCTCCTCGATCATGTTGATGGGCGGAGCGAGGCAGTAGACGGGGAGCTGGTACCGGTTGCCCAGTTCATCGTAACACTCTGTAAGAGCACCTTGAGGGGTAAGAGAACAGGAAACAGTGAGTGTGGATGTGGTTCACGTTTAAAACGGAAGCAGTGACACTTGGGAGCGCTAACCCCACTGTTAGGCAATGAGGTAGGTTTTGAGGTCTTAAAGGATCAGCCTTAAGTTCCCATTAGGAACTGCTTCACCTTGTCTCCACATGGAAACTTGGGGTTGAATTGAAGCAGTCCCCCAAATGCACCCAACCCTTCAGACAGAGCTGATAAACTTCAGGAGCAGCAAGAAGAATGAGATGGAGCCATACCCTACATGAGCCATGTAGAAGGGCGCTTCACTGGCAGCACAGCCTGGTATTTAGGGGCATGCAAACTTCCAGAAAATACTACTGGGATGAATTACATGATCCCAAACATGAGTTATGAAAAGACAAAATGGTGAAGCCTGGAGGCAAAAGACCACTATGGAAAAAAAAAAAAAAAAAAAAAAGACTTTGTAACTTCTCAAACATGCAGAAATAGCTGAAATGGTTTCATATAGGCTCCATGTTTTAGTGCTCACTGCCAGAGAAAACAAACACAGGCACCCAAGCCGGACAACTCTGCATTTCCAAATGGAGCAGGGTGTCATTGCTGGAGCAGTGACATGTGGCACACAAGGAACCAGAGCAGATTTAAAGCAGTCCCACATCCCTGTAGTGTCAAGAGTCATTTCCATCTCCTCAGACTCCTGAGAGGTTCCCCAGGATAACCTGGCTGTAGCTATAAAAGACAGCTATGCTGCCTTGCATACAGCACATCCTTCCCTACTGGTCATAGCACACACGCTAAACAGCTCGAGAACCTACAACTCTTGCAGAACTAATAACCGCAAGCGGATAAATGTTAAATGCAGTATGAAACACACCCTGTGCAAAGGCATTTCAAGAGCTACCTTGGAAAAACAGCAGCACGTTTTTCTAACATCCTACGATTGCAGTGTCAGAAGCCAAGAAACGAGCCCTGCTACGCACAGCACACGTCACCGCCTGCAGCGAGCCAGGGAAGCGAGATGCCAAGGGAACTGCATCCCCACCACAACAGAAATCCCTTCTCCGTGGCGTTAAAAATAAAACAGATATTCCCACTCCAAGGAAATGCCTCTCCAGTGCCTTGGGTTTACCTGCTCCATCGAATTTCCACATTTTTGCCCCTAGAGGGGGCACATTCACTTGCAACATTATCCATCCTTTTGTAGTTGGAGCCTTTGAAGGGAAGCCCTGAGCTACAGAATAGTTACAGAAATGCTTTGACTCCGCACTCCTGCACACAACAAACACCCAACTGCTCCTTGTTAGAAATGATGGCTGCTTTTTTTTTTTTTTTTCTGGCTGGAGGCTTCTTCATGTTGACAGTGGGTTCCCTTAAACTTTGCTGTTTGATCAGCAAAATGAGCGCGCTCTAACATTTAACTTGGGGATATGCTGGGACTCTCATGCTGGGTATGTGCTGTCATTTAGACAGATGGGCCCCCCGCTTTTTTTTTTGTTGACGAAAACACACAGAGGAAACGTTTGGCTAAAGCATCAGCCACTTCTGGGGACTTTCTGTTTGTACCAGTAGCTGCAAGACTGCCGTGCTGTGGTATTTATTGAGAAAACAAAGCAAAAAGAAAAGGAAATTCAGAGAAACATGGCACTCAGTGCAGTCTTGTATCATTTATGAATCTCCGAGCAAACCAGCTTGATCAAAACTGTATTGGCTCCAGAGCTTTCAGGATGCTTTGTGTGTGATTTATGTAGTGAGTCCTGAAGTCCTCAGCCTTCAGCTTTAAAATGTTCCTTTCATTCTGTACACCTCATCAATTTCGTAAATGGCGCAGCGCTAAATTCTGGATCGCGGCTCACAGAAACAAGCAGACAGTTTGCTGCTGAAAGAAAAAAAGAGAAAGAGCCAAACCCCAACAGTTTTTATATTTAGCTACTGCAGCTAAAATTGTATCGTTCTTTAAAAGCCATGCATTTCAACAGGAGTGTCCCTGTTTTAGAGAAGTATATCCAAGAGCTGATTTCAAACACAATGGGATAAGCTTGCTGTGGAATTTAGTCACCGTTTATATCCCTGCCCAGCTGAACTAACATCAAGGTCAAAGCATATGCTATAAACATTCGATTGCTTAATCATCATCAGATAAGTCATATTATAAAAAATCCTATTAAAGAGCAGCCAGCTTGGAGGTGTGGGCGTGTGTTTTTAGGTTTGTTTTTCTTGTTCTTCAAGACACCATAGAGGAAACCTCTTGCAATAAAAACTGCACAGCCCTACCACAGAAGCATAGCCTCATAGAATGGGTTGGGTCGGAAGGGACCTCGGAGATCACCCAGCTTCAATCCCTGCTGTGGGCCAGCTGCCCCCCACCAGCTCATGCACAGCCTTGGTTGGGGCTATCCCAGGCTTACCACCAGCCTACGACAAATTGCTAATGTCACAGGCTACCACAAACCTGGCCAAACACACATCCTTTCTTTCTTGTCGGTAAAAATACTCCAGACTCTTGAGCCATATCACGTTCAAAACATGCAGCAGGATGTGGACACATGGATTAAGGCACAGAATCAGTCCACTGCAAGCAGAGCCTTCATTTTATGGCTGTGCACCTACGTCAGTCCCACCTGCAGGAGCCGAGTGGGACAAGCACAGCTCCGCGGTTGTGAGGCTTTTGGCAGTGACTTTTGGAGAGGGTCAGGCTCCACTGACAACCCTTAAAATGTTGTAAATGGCTCCAAGGCAGAGTGCAAAGAAGCGTCACGGTGGTTGGAGTCCAAAAGCTAAGAGAAGACTGAATGCATTTACCAGAAGGCACGGTGAGTTTGGAGCTATTTTAAGCAATGCTTGCAAATGCAAATTGTCAGAGAGGGGATGAGAAGGCGAGTGTGCTGCCCGCAGAGTGCTCCCATTGCTGCAGCCAGGCAGAGCTCCCACCCAGACCATGCAGTGAGCCCTGCACGGAGCACAGCAAGCAAACACCTGAGCTGCAGCCCCCCAGTACTGCCACTGTTGCAAGTCAGAAACGTTCTGAGCCCTCCTGCATAACGCACCAGCTTGGGCTACTGAAGTTGTTCAGCACAAAGGGACACAGAAAAGAATGTTGAGTTCTCATGAGAACACAGAGAGAATGCAAAAGAATATGTATTTTTTAAGGTTTCCCTGTTACCCAGGCAACAAGGGCCCCCAGCAGCCAGTTACAGCGCAGGAAGGATGCAGCTCCCTCAGGAGGAAGAGAAGTGATCGCTGCTCATGTGAAGGATCACCGTGTTCCAGAAGGGTTTTACAGCAACAGCCAGGAGAGGACAGAGCAAGCGTATTGACACTGTAAATACTCAAGGAATACTCAAATATCTGAACAGCTCTCCAGATGCTAGCACGACTTCAATAAACTTCTGCACAGAGTACCCAGACAGCAATATGAAGAACTGCTTTTGAGCAAAGCCATTGATAAAAAGTAGCAAAAAATGCACTAAAACCATAAGCCTCTCCAATGATAGAAACACAGTGAAGTATATATATATTTTTAATTTATTTTTATATTTGTATTTCAAAGTAATATAAACTTGGAGACTGGGGAACTCTGGAAAGAATCACAAGACAGCGGTTCTTGTTGGTTGCCACCCAGGTAGGAGACAGCCTGATAGTTTTGGGCAGAAAAGTGAGCAAATGTGATCCTCCAGCACATGGAACTGGAACATTCCTAAACAAATTGCTTTGCAGGCTGTAAAAGGTTGCTTTCCTGAGATGATCAGTACGTGGATGTTTTTCTGGAAAAGGACAGGCTGGGACACTGCTCCATCCCCAAGCAGCTCAGAACTTGGACACACATCCACACACCAGCACTTTAACAGACCCACACAGCACAAATCCAAACTTTTTCAAGTGTTACTGAAATTAGCTGACATGATCACATTCATTCAGAAACGTGGAAAGCCTTAATGCATTTTGATGCCACTGCTTAAAAGCTACGTACTATTCTCCCCTCAGAAAAAAGCTGAATTTCCTGTCTTGTGTTCCTAAAGGATCTTTCATTTCTCTAAGATCTTAAGCACTTTGAGGAGTGTTGCTCAGAAATGCCCCAACCCTAAAAACTGAGCAGATTTTTCCTCTTCACCTTCCTCAGCCAGACTTGCTGCAGGGAAGAGGAATTAAACCAACACAAAACAAAATCTAGCACTGCAATGAGACTACCTATTTAAGGAGCTTCAGTGTCTGTGTATAACACATTTGCCCAAGGAACAGCTGGTTCATTTGTTTTTCTTACTGAAAAACTCCATTCCAAAACCAAGCTGAGCTTGAATTGCTCAATAAATTGGCAAGAGCAGAGTTCTCACCTGTATTCTACTGGTTGTATCCAATTATAGATCACAAATGCATGAAAACTCGTTACAAGCATCAGAAAACAAGTGGGTTCTATTCTGGATGCTACAGTACAATTCTTGGAGAGTGATGATTAAGCCAGGCAAAGAAGCTGAGCTTTCTCTTCACCTTCATTAGCAGCTGATTCCAGGTCATGGCTGGGAAACACAGAATCTTACAAGGAAAAAAAAGTGTACTGCTGTCAACAGCATGCATGAGTGGTGACTGCTCAGTAAGAGAACAGGGTCGAGACAAACAAGTGCAAACATGCAGAGCTCTGTTCTAGCTCACCTACAACCACTGCAAACTGAACGGAGTTAATAAGAAAAAAAAGCAAAATTCCACAGGAAAGCCCATGTAACTTAACAACCATGGGCAGCTGACAACAGATTGGTGCTGCAGTTACTAACGGCAGCTTTTCCATTTCCTGGAGGGCATTGTGTGGGAGCTCTGTGGAAGCTGTGCCTTGCATCATGTATGGAGAACAATAAACCTGCACTCATCATTAACGGTGCAGATGAAGCGTTTCATAACAAGGCACACAGACAAGTGCCCTCCCTGGTCTCTTCCTACCATGCTTCCACAGGCTATGCAAACTTCAGCTACCCTAAGGCTACCATACAAAACCGTGCTCCACACTCCCTGCAAAGGGACAGCACGAGCACTCACCCACACAGCTCTGCTCTCCTCTTCAGCCTCTTTTATTCCAAAGAACTTCACCACCTTAAAGAATGGGTTTTGTAGATAGTAATTGATAAGAGCTAATAAATATTGTTTCAAGTTCAGTGGAAAAGAGCTGCTCCATTAGGGGACCATCATCGGTCTGGCTCAGCTCTGCAGCACTGCTGCTCCCAGAGCCAGGAGATTGCCACAGGCAGCATGAATGGCACTTGGGACAGCACAGCAAGGGGAAAGAGGAGGACGTGGGCATTCTGCTACTGCCTTTGTAACATCTCTTCCCATTCCTCGGCAGGAGGATTAGCTCGTGGCTGCTCTGTGCCCATACCCACACTTGGATGTTCTCCAGAAAGGAGAGCTCACCTAGGCTCCGAGATCACTGAAAATACTGTGCATGCAGCCAGCTGAGGAGCTTGGCAAAGCAAACACCTGCACGTGCCTGCAGCACAGCACTGCACTGGACAGCCTCTTGAGGCCCCTTCTTATCAAATGATGCTAATGAACAGCAAATCTCCACCTGAGCATCCAGCCAGGAAAGGGGTGAGTGTTGAAGGCAGGGATTGGAACCGAGCTGGAGATCTCATCAGGGAACCACTCCGACTCTGCAAGTTGGCACACAGGAGAAAACCCAAACCACGATCACCACATCAGCAGCACCAGGTACCTGCAGGAACAAGAGGGCAGCAGCACCGCAAAGTGCAGCGCTTGTGCCCTGCAATGGTATTTTGTGAATGCTGCTCTGCCAAAGGAACTGAGAGGCAATGGGATGAGATTTGTGCTGGAAAAGAGGGATGTGCCATCATTACCCAATCTGAGGTACACCCCATGCATGCATTGCAAATCAAAGCCAACTTGTCTGCATGTCATTGCTACCCGCATTTGTCAAAAACCTTTTTGTACTGGGCTGTATTTTTGAGGGGGAGGGAGTGGGAAAGGAAGGTGCAGTGGTGTTTCTTTTGAAATTCATTAGCATTGATTAACTGGGCTGAAGGTGAAAGATAATTAACACTGCCTTCTGAAATACAGAAATCAGATAAGCAATCCACTTTTCTTCAGTCAGCCATCGGGAGCACAACTTGGAGCACCTCCTGCCAGGTCCTGCCCTGAGAACCATCAGGGGGCTCAAACCCCAGCCACAGGCTAAGACACCTCGATGACACTCAGCAGCACCAAGCCACTCGACTGTATTTCACCCTGAGTGGGGCACACACACACCAGCTACTGCAAACTCTACACAACACAGACTGAGCTGATCCCATATGGGTTGTTTTTGACAATTCTAACAATCAGACAGCATCATTTCAGCTCAAATCTTAATGGGTAGACAGGGCAGCAACTGCATCTGGCCTGCAACTGACACTAGAGGAGGATGCAGGGTGCTGCATGCGCTGTCTGCAGTGAACTTCCAGAATCTCACACTCACCTATGCTACTAACTAAACAATGCAAAAAGACTGCGACCATTAACCACAGCCATGGCATCAGAGGCTGGTGAACCAGTCACCTGGTTACAGCATCATTTACAGTAAGTTTCCATTTCCCTTTCTGTGCAGATTTTTGCTGTGATAAGAACTCTAGAACAGGTTCACCAGTGAGTTATTTCTTTATCCAAACGAGGCTGGATAGCGAAAGTCAATTATGCATTACTGCTCAGTAGCTGTCATATTAACAATACCATATGTTCTGCCACTTCTCTAGCACTCCCTAAAACTTGGATCTAATATTGCAAGAAGGTAACAGCTTCCACGAAATATTATATCAGGGTTCAAAGATGACAAGTCTTTTTTACTAATGAAGTATTCATGCACTGTCCTGCTTTGCATTTCATTAAAATGGATGTCTGTCTAGACAGGCTTCTTGGATAACCAGATTTTTATTTTTTGGTAAAAGAGCTCCTTTGTATACCCTCTTCATTTGCATTTGCTGTTCTCCATTACCCACTTTCTTTAAAGGGGGGTGAAGTGGTGCTAGGGTAAAAGTATCCCAATCACATCCCCTTGCAGACAGCTAAGCAGGCAATGGGAGCAGGTTACTGTTCAGTGTGAAGATGCACAGAAGCAGTCCTCAGTCACAAAAGTTGTCACTGCCTTTACAACCACTGAATTTCTAAGTACTCTGCCAGCAGGGAACACTTAGCACTCACCAGACAAAATCCTATAACTAAAGCAGTTAAAATAGAATACTAGATGGGAGGTTATTAACAGCATGTTATACAACTGCTGGAGGTTTTTCTTGCCAACAGGGTCTTACACCAAGTTCTTGCTCTGCTCTCCTGATACAGACTTGTGTAAGTCTCCTTCCGACGCAGAACTCATGGATGTTTGACCACGATGCAGCACAAAGGTCACCACAAAGCACAGCGTAGCAACCGCTGGGGTAAAACCCCGCTTTGTTTTTCACAAACAGAAGATGCCATTCAGACTGGAGAAATTGTGTTGAGCTTAAACTGAATCCCTATATTTACAAAAGGACTCCATCATCCTATGAACTGCAGTGTGTTCTGTGGGCCCTGCTTTAGGTGCGCTGAGAAAAAAAAAGCCTTTGTCCATTACAACAGGACACTGCACAGTAACGATACACCAAACACACAGCTATTCAGCCTCGCTTTCCTACCATGACAAACACTTTGCTATTTCCAGTTACTCCTGGAAGACAAGATAACTGCTGTCTATCCACATTTCACTGTAAAAGGATTTTCCTTTAGCTGAGATCAGCAGGACACTGTCGATCAATACTACTGACTACTTCAGCATCCAACAACTATGCGAGAGCTGGCTGCGCTCCCTTGCAAGCAATACATAAAGGCAAGACAACTTTACCTTTGCTTGGGATTGATCTCATTAGGTATGATCCACGTGCCTCTTTCTGCTGGTTCGACTCTGGACTCGCTCACATCCCCACCCCAAGATGCAGCATGTCCTTTTGCTTATCAGGCAGAGGAAGCGCAGGCTGGCCAGGGAAAGAAGTACTGCTGTACACAGGCAGCTTCAACCAACAACTGGTGACTGCTGTAACTCGAGCCATCCCATCCCTGCATGACCAGGGTCAGTGTGCTTAACCTTGAGCAATCCCCTGCCAGCCACAATGCCCTCTCTGGGCAGCAAAATGACATTTGAGACTTGGTTTAGTCTGAGCTAGAAGTGAATATGGATGGAAATTTGGCTCAAGACAGTACTTATTATAGCCTGAGGTAACATAGCAATGGAGACAACCCTACAGACTAACAAAAAAAGTGAATGTAGGCTTTTATGGAGTGCATTGAAATCCCACATCTGTTTGCAATGAGAGAGGAATACACAGAAAATTTCTTCTTTCTAAGACTAAACAACACTACCCCCCATCTGCATGTAGCAGGGGATGGAATGAAAGCACAGAATAACCTAGTCAAGTTTGCCCTGGAATATTCTTTTCTCACTGCTCCCAAGCTTGCTCATATCCCTGAGTCAACATTCAAAGCCAAGTTAATAAGCACAGGAGTCATTCATTTGCATGCACAGCCTCCAAGGATAACCAGGAAAAATGTTAAAGGCTCCAGAGAGGTCAAACACACTGACACAACCCCACATTAGTATCTACATCCTAAAAAAAGACTAAGGCTACAACAAAGGACTGCTTAAAAAGGGCAAGGGGATGATTAAACAAGGTTACTGGAGAGATTTGAGGCAAGTCTGCTGAACAGTTTATTTTATCTAATATCCTCTTCACCTCTCAGGTGTTCACCACTGTTCCTTTAGAATTATTTTTATTAAAATAAAGGAAAAAAGAGAAGTATTGATTGAGAATAAATGTAGAAGATTGAACGTTAAAGCTGTATCACCCGCTCATTGAAACACTGCAATGACCTGAAATTGCCACCTCAAGGAATTTATTGAAAGAGGATTCAGATGATTCCAAGTGTTAGAACATCTCCTTTTGGCACACTTACAGGCTTGTGAGCGCTGTACTGCTGTGTGACACACCAAGGAGCACCTCGCTCAGTCCTCACTTGGCCTCAGAAAGTTGCAATATGAGGCGACTTCTCCAGCTATGTGGAGCATAACTGCCTTGTGAGAAAAGGTACCACTGTTGTCCTACTCAGATACCTGAAGCCAAAATAGAGAATGACGACAAACTTCCTGACCACTGCCCACTGGAAATCATAGAAGAGAAGCAGGGTGCACCCACAGGGACACCTCATTTATCCACCTGAGCTTCCAAGGAGACAGTGTGCTCCAGGTGTACAAACCTGGGGACAAAATGCTCTGTGTCAAGCACAGAAATGAGCAATGCCACCTCTCCTATCGTAGTCTACTATCTCCTACAGTAGATCACCTATTTGGAGAGATGGCAGCATCTCTCACTGGCTTACACTGAAATTTTCTATGACAGACACATTTTAAACTCTTCGTATTTCTTTTTCTCATTTTGGTAGCAGACAGCAAGGCACATTAAGCTGATACCTGGTTTCCCAGCTGCAAGCACCCAGGGATGGAGTAAATGTCCAACGTGGAGTATCTCATAAACTACTCATCACGTCCTCGCCGCTGTCAGAGACCAAAGGAACATTATTCACTCCAGGCAAACATGAACTGCTGTCTGCATGATCTGCACCACTGTATCAGTGAGCAGTCTGCAGCTTCTTCTGAGAAGAATTTGAGATATTTTTTCATCACGAGGCCAATTTTATTTTGAGTGTTTTATGGCTGTAACATACGGTCCGTCTTGTCTGCTTTTTGTTTTTCCTTTAAAGGGGTTTGCTGTACTTTCCTGATCACTTATTAACGGTAAAAAGAAACAAACAAGCTGCAATTTTGAAAATAGTGTTGTACAGTCATCCTCAGCACAGCAGAAAAGGCAAACTAAAACCAAAGACAGGAAACAGACGGGCATCTGCTACCAGGGGAAGAGACTTGAGAAGAGTCCAAGCAATTATGTTGATGAAACTTCTCAAAATACCTTTCAGAGAACAAGAGCATAAGTTAAAAATACTTAAAGAAAACAACTGTAGGATGTAGCTGTAAGTGGGTTTCTATTTGAAGGGCTGATCGTTTCTAACCTGCACTTAGATTTATAAATATTTCAGTCACTCACAACTGCTTCACATCCTGATGATTTGCTTCAGTATTCCGTGTGAGGAAAACATGGAAATCCAGCACCCCTCAGACAGGATGTTGGCAGCTATTTTAAAAGCGTTAATCATGGCAGTCATGGCAGAAAGCATCACCTTAGCTGTAACTCAGGGCTCAAGGGGCTTTTGAGAAAATATCCCGTTTCAAGGTTAGGAGTTGTGTGAAGTACCCAAACCAACAGGCACCTCAGTGACACGTCCCTCACTGGCACCAACACACCTCATCAGAAGCAGCAATGAGAGATCTCTACTGAAAACACAAGTGATGAGAAAGCTGCTGCAGGCGCATCGCCGTGCCAAGTGCTCGCTATAAGGGGGTAAGGGAATGAAAGCCACCCCTAGCAGAGATCTGGGTACCGACCCAGCTTGTCAGCTTGAAGCAATGGGAAAATATCATTCTACACATCAGTCTGGAACACTGAAGGTGGGAAAACAAAATCAAAATAAAAGAAGGGGTGACCATTAAAATAAAAACGGTAATGATGTGCTAACCCAATTCAAATGATTATCTTTAATTGCCTCATTGAATAGCTACTGTCATTTCCTCTCATTCTTTTCTCAAAAGTCTCTGTGCTCAATTTTCCACTACATACTATGAAAGGTGGTTGCAGTACAGAGAAAAGCAAACTGGCCAAATGTTAACCTAGCTGTTATTTTTTTACTTCAGATGGAAAGAAACACCAACTCTTTGGAGCACCATGTGCTAGGCACTCTAAATCCAGTCTTCTCAGAAGAATTAACTAAATACAAAAGAACATATCGGCACTTTTCTTGAAGAGCTCTCTTTTACAACAGGTATTTCTCTAATGAACAAGCCTATGCAAACAGGTGGCTCTGACCTGGTCAGAAGCTGCTCAGGGACAGCCTGGCAATAAAAGATGACCAAAACATCTCGTCCTCTCCCCTCCGATCACACCACTGGGGCACACCATCCTCTCAGGACACAATGGATACATCTCTGTGCTGTTTGGAAACCTGGCATCACACCCAGCTGGGAGGGAATGGAAATGAATAATCCATTTAGCAGTGCTGTTAAGAATCGCTTCGGGACAAGGGTTCCTCTGCAGTGCACTGCACTTTAAATAAGTGCTGGTTTATATTCTTGTTTTTCTAAAATATTCACAAGCTGCTGGCTGTAATGGTAAAGGCCCTTCACAAATGATCCCTTCAACAACCACCTCTGAGGCTGTGGATTTACGGATCCCTGTTTAAGCAGCAAAACTGTCCTAGCAGCTGCCTGCCTCCCACCACTCTCCACTGAGTTGCTATAGGTGCTCACAGCTACATTAAAGACTGGACTGCTGATGGATAGCAAAGTCAACCCGCAATTGTGACAAAGGACATTTTAAACCTAGAGAAGTTCTCTGACCCTGCTGTGGCCCCTCAAACAGATGTACTGTAGGAATGAGGAGGTCACACAGAGGAGTGCAAGCAACCTGCTTAGCCTTGATCTGCTGCTTAAAGCTGTCAGGATCCTCAGCCATGGTCAGTTTTGGGAAGCCAACGCTTCCACTTCACCCTTACTCTCTTGAATTAAGAATGTTTCTCCTGCCTCCTGTACCTAAAGAAAATTGTGAATATACACTCACACTGTACTACAGTAAACGGTTCTCAGCTCTTGCCCTGCTAAGATACACAACCCTCTGCTCCAAAGTATGAAAAGCTCTCAAGATGAGGACATGGCAAACCAACAGCCCCATCCTGCTGTACAGAACTGACGCTCTGCTTCCTTACATCCCTGTTCCTGACTCAAGTACAATCTGAGAAGTACATAAAATGAAAAAAAAAAAGGTACCAGCAGCTAGCTTTACTATTTAGGAAAGCAATCGTTTATATCACCTCACGTAAAATCAAGGCATTCTCTTCCTCAGTGTGTGTGTCTCATAGCCACCTTAACACCCTGCTTGTGCGGGTCCTTCTGGAGCAAAACCTGGAGCAAACACCAGAGAAAACGGAACTGAAGAGTAGAAACAATTGGCTGGGAGATCCCAAGTCAACACAGGATTGTGTTATTCGCGTTAACTCCCTGCCCCTCTCTGCTAGAAGGCTTTCAAAAGGGAAATGGGTAAAGTACTCAAGAGCTTAAGAATTCAGAGCTCCACTTAAACATAGAAATCAAATCAAAAATTTCTCCAAAGCTTTCAACTACCAGCTCTGAGGAAATTACTTGGAAGTGTTTCTGCGGTGCTGTGGTCTATAAATGAATGCTGCACACTTGCCCTTTTTCAGTGTGAAGGTAAACGAATGCATTGCTTTGCGCACCCAGGAACTGAAATAATGTGCTGCATTTTTAGTTTGAAGGAACTGTTCTCACTCATATTTGTAAATCCAGTATCACCTCCTTGAAGTTCTAGCTTAAAAAAAGAAAAAACAAAAGAAGCTGTAGCTGCTTGTCATGCAATGCAGTCGTGTGATGAAGCTTGTGGACTTCTAAACCAAACAGCTACAAAATGGCTGAAGAGAACGCGAAGCAAGGCCTTTAGAAATGGCATCTCAGTTTGCATCTATATTTAATTCCTTTTCAAAGGACAACAGAAGGTGATAACACTGGTAGAATTACTTATTTGTCTTTTTAAATTTCACTTGGATCCAGGGCAAAAATTAAGCAGTTCTCTTCCTTTTACCAGACAACTCTCTAGACATAAGTCTCTGGCCAGCCATAAACGATGACAATGACAGAGCAAAGGGACCTTCCTGACACAAACCCAACGTCTATAAGGCCTCTGCTCATGCAATAGGGCTGCAGCACAGGCACGGCTCATCCTCTCTTTCCCAACACCACTCGTGCAGGTGCCTTCCTGGTACAAGGTGCTTCCCAAGTGGAAGAAGCCATCCCACCAGCTGGATGGGCTCAGCCTGCAGCAAAGGGAATGCTAGGAAGTGTGGAACCTAAGATTAGACAGCTACAGCCATGGTAAATAAATTAATGATGGTAATAAGTTAACAGACATCACAAAAACCTGATCAAGTGTTCTAGATCCACAGAAAACACAGTTCACCATTATTTTCACATTTGCATGTAGACAATGTAATATATAAAGAAAAAACTTCTCCTTAATGACAAAGGTCTCTTCAGACAAATAAGGTATGAAAAAGCAAATAAGGTACTCAACTGGCCAGCAAAAGCTAAGCAATGGATACAGCCGTTCAGAGAAGCAGCTTAAATTTAAAATACTGTGCAACTGTGAAATATACCATATAGATTTTTGCAACTGTAGCCTGATCAATGCAATAGTTAAGATGTCAAACGTAGCTACTGCACACAAAAGAGGGCAAAAATTGAGTTCCACTTTTGAAAGTACTTACTTTAAATGAGACATAGTTGGTGTTACAGATCTACTATACAATTTTGCTGTGGATATTCTGGAATTTTTATACAAATCTAAAGACCGGCTTCTGAGCACCTACTGACCGCCTCCCACTGCTTCCTCTCCCACCTCTGTCTGGCAGCTCACTTTTTGTGACTGCTGGTTGGGAGCCTGGAACACAGCACAGGAGATGGACACGCAGGGCCCTTTGCAGGAAGCTGTCTTACAACAGCATCACACCCCTGCATCCCTGCACAGCACCTGGGCCTTAGCAAAGGCTGGCTGTGTGGTAGGAGTCCTAACACTCACAAAGGAGTAAAAAGTTTGGCAGATATCCCCAGTGAGTAGGGAAAACAGCATAGCAGATGTATTTTCTAGAAAGCAATGTACAAGCTGTACAGCAGAACAAAATTCATATCTATCATTTGAATTGGAGATGATGCTTCAACACCACTTAGGAAAAAAGTCTGTTTTCTCTCTGTATGGCATGAAGAAGCCTTCTTCTGATATAGGATTTGGCTTCAATACAAAGAAGATTTTGTCTGTGATATGTAATTCCTTTTATTAAATTAATAGTAAGCACCACAGGCAGTAAGTGCTGACACAGCCCTGAAAGCTCTTAGGTACTACCTAATCTCCACCAGCACAGAGAGCTGACTGGTTTCTCTTCAATAAAAGCATTTCTAAAAACCCTTCGATTCTTCTGGTTTACTCCCAGACCAGTAAGGAAGGTGCAATACCCACCTCAGCAGGCAACAGAAGCTCTCCCAGTGATTGACTTATGTAGCATAACAACCTCCTCAGGACCTTCAGCATGAGTGCAATCAGCACTAAAAGCAGCACTGACACTCTGCCAAACACACGCAGACCACAGGCTGCTCTCCCACTTGCCCAATATGATATACAGTTTGATCACATTCAGCCATTACCCCTCTTTTCCCCTTCACCTTGTGCTCTCAAAGTCTCATCCAACAGCGTGGATCCAACAAGCCTTCATTTACAAACAGAAATGGAGCAGTTTTCAACATCTGTATAAAATAAAGCTAGTGAGTGCTGCCATAGTTCTGGCTATGTATGTCAAGCAAACAAAAATCAGTGAGGAGCACATGCATCCTGATGGTGTGCTGAGCCATGGCCCCCTGTGACCACCTCCTGATATGCTGTACTGAACTGCATTAAGTCACGATGACGCGGACAGGAAACCACACAACGTGTCCTTTCAGACCACGAAAGCCTTGGACATGTGAGTGCACACAGATGGGAGGCACTGTGCAGAGAGGTGCAGAACTTTAGGCCCAGACATCACCTGAAGGCGAAGAAAGCGCTCTGCTCACTGCTGGAACATCTCAGTGATCTCACCAACTTTTCCCCAGTACTTAAGGTAAATGCATCCCCACTTCTCATGATGTCAAGTGTTAGACACTGTAAATATGACAGTTCAGCTTACACACACACAGCAGCACTGCTCACTGAGCAAGCACACTGCGAGCTGCAGCAGCTGCACTTGAAGGCACAGAGAAGCTGACTGCTCCTGAGCACAAAGCCACCAGGCTTTACAGAGGGGACCTTCATCATTCAAACAGTATTAAACAAGCTAATTTCAATGCTCTGGTTACTATGCTACAGTAGATTAAGTGTCCATCCTGGAATGTAAAAACTCCACTTAACCCCAGACAGATTCCCATTAAAATTAACTACTTTCAGGATAAGTTCAGCTCAACTCTAATGTTTGGTGCAGACCCTAATAAAATACTATACTTTCTAACATTTCTTTTTTGATAGCTGAGAAGTATGTAAAAGCATTCATTAAACTTAAATGGGTTCATTAATAAAATATTGAGGATGTGCTACTTTAAGACATCAGAAAAACGTATAAATTGGAGAGAATGCTATTTCTATTTTTAAATACATCCCACAGAGGCACCCAAGATAGATGAGAAGCGCTAAGCCCATCCCACAAGCTTATTTATTTATTTAATACTGAGGTGCTATTTTTAACTGCAGAAGACAGCAGAAGGCATCCGTTAGAAAAATGACATTGGTTTGGATTTTTCCTCACCCAGGTGACAAAATGCCAAACGCAATGTTAAAAGATGCATTTCCTCCTCACTTCCCACCAGGTTGTTGGGATGAAAGGGCAGCTTCCCTCCTACAGCTAGCATCTCTAGCTGCTGACCACCACCACTCCTTGCTCCAAGCCCCTCTTCGCACTCCTCCAAAGGCATCATTCTGGGAGTGGCACACAGCGTGTCAGGGCACACAGCGTGTCAGCACACGGGGAGCGGCAAACGCAGAGCTATGGCTTTGCTGCTCTGTTGTGGTGGTACTTTTTTAACCCTCAGCTGTACAAAGAAAATAAAAGAGAGGAAATGCCATAGGCTCACATCAACATACTGCATCGTTCTATTTTTTTCCCACCAAATAAATCTGTCTTAGAAGGTGCCTGTAACATACTTTCCCTTAGGAATCCACACTCTTTGGTGAGCTATGAAATCAAAGAAAGAATGTCTCATCCCCATCTGTCAAAAAAGCCCCACCACAAATACAGATTTTCATGCACTGAATTACCAGAACTACACTGTTAAACTCAGAAAAAATAGTCTTGATGTGATTCCCTCACTTCATCTTCCTAAATGCTTGCTTTCCTCTAGGAAATACAATGTATTTATGCACAGTCTAGGCAGCCCATTTCCTATTTTCCTCTCACGTGAAGAAGCAAAAGCTAAGCTGCAGGGAGGTACGCTGGCACTCCTGGTCAGATCCTATCAGGGTTTGTGGTGGAGAAGACAAAACAGGTGGGAATGTATACATCTTCTCTCAGGAAGCTCTGCAGGCACTCAGTTTGCATCCTAACTTTGAATAAGTGACAGCCTGAACTGGCAGTGCCTTTGCTACATGGACAAGTAAGCAGTCATGGGTGCAAAGTTGGATGTGAGAGGTGACATGGGTGACACTGCCATGCTGCAGTGTCAGTGCAGAGAGAGGGAACCCCACGGAGAGAGCTACTGGCACTGGGAACAGCTCTGTGTCACATCTGTGAGCACACATCTAAATTGTGGTCAGTGGCACAAGGCATGCACAGAATTCAGTATTTAATGCACTCGCAGCAGCCAGGTTCTTCATCAGCTTTAACAACTCCCTTCTTCTTAAATTTTGCACAAATTGAGTTCTTGTAAATTAAAATGGGGAGAATTTTGGTGTCACTTGGAACATGGGAAGTTTGTTTGTTCTACCTACTTGGAGACAAGCTCAGCTGACAACAGGAGCCCTGCAGATGGAAGGCTTTCATTCATCATCTGTTCATGCATGACACCAACAATGCCTGCTGACTAAGAAGCACTTGAGTTCCTACACAAAGTTGCTTCCTCTGTAGTGGAAAGGTCACACAACAGAGAATATGCAAGCAGCTGATGCATGAGACAAGTGTCACAAGCAAAGTAACTCAATACTGAGGGTACAAAATCACTGTGCCGCACTCAAGATTTTGGATAAATACTCGGAATGTTTTCTGTGTTTGAAACCTGACCAAAGGCCAGGTCTGCCTAGGCAACAGATGCTCTAATACAAGCTTGATTCCTGGCTTATTTCTGAAATACTCAGAATATTCTGCATGTGGGCCTCGGAAAGCAGACTCAGTCTGTCAGTAGTAGGCAGTATCCTGAGCGCATCATCTGTTGCAGAGCCAGAACTTCAGGGTGCACACACCTCTTCCCCCTCAAGTATTACACTCAGTGACAGTGAAAGGGCTCATTTCCCAAGGCAAAGCACTCATCCTAAACCCCTCAGACTGCCTAAAGAAGAGAACAAGAGCTATCTGCCTAGTTTCAGACTTCTGCTTGCAACCAGAAAGCGCTGGGACTTAACGCCTGAAACTGACTGGGTTCAGCAAGCAGTTATTCAAGAAATTAAGTTATTCAAAATTTGGTAGTGTCAGAACTGCACACAATACAACCTCTCTCCTTGGAGAAGGACACAACAAGCAACACCATCTCAGAATCCAGACACTCTGCTCCCAGCAGAGCTGAACTGCTGAAACTTTCCCATTTGAATAAAATCCTCCTCTGCAATTACAAGCTGTTGTGTCACTCTGACGAGTGGAAGCAGAGACCCAACGTGTCAAGCAGCTTCTCTGCATGACTGGATGCCATGAATTTAACATTTCCCCTGGAAGTGCTGTTCACATGTACACTTGTGCAACATTTAAACTGAACACATATTCTAATGCTGTCAAAATAGCTCATTATCAGGGTCTTGTCAAATTCCAGAGCTGCATCACACAAATAATACCCTCTCTCCACAAAAGCACGCTCTGTGATTCAGATTATCATTTTCTAAAACAATTATGTTTCTGTCAGTCTGGCATACAGTCATAACCAGCATCAGACTCTCTCTGCAGAGCAAGCATTCACAGAGAGACTGTTCCTCACACTAAGCTACATTTCAACCTGGAGAACAGCTCATATTCGCAGAAGGAAACCACTGTGGAAGGTAATCTATATTTTGTAACATTTTTCTTTTAGCAAGTAAGCAAGACAACACAGTGGCTGTTTTATGCCTCACAAATCTTCAGTTTCTGAGGCATTATTCCCATGTATTTGAATGGCAACTTAGAATTATTGCCATCTTCACTCACTCACTTTGCCAGACCCCTCTCACCCACACAGCTCCCACTAGTTCATAAGTTGCCTCAACACCCAGGACAGTTTCTTCCAGGACATTTTCAACAGCACAGATGTTTTGGAAGGACAAAAATTCAATAATGCCATCTATTCAGAAGAAGAACATTTTGTTTCTTGGACGTAATAAAGGTAATATGTTATTTAAAATACAGTATTGACAAATAAAATCAAGCAGCCTGAAAGGTAATAGTTGGTATGACAAACAGTTGCAGAAAGGTCTTCTGACATCAGTTCCACTTTAGAGAAAGGAGTTTATCTCTAGAAAATCACACTAGCTTGTAAAGAAGGGATTTACCTTTCTCTCTCCAATTGATTAGGACTAATAATTGACATAACTGTAGCAGGTTTGTATAAGAAGTAAGATTACCTCAGCATTGGCAGGTTCTGAAAATAATCGACAAATTCCTCTTTAAATCTGCTTCAGAAATCATTTCCATACGTGTAACTGCCCTTGAAGCTATCAATCAAGCCAGCAAAACACAAACCTCCTTGAAAACAAACAATGTTCTAGAGGACTACAATGCACTGCGCATGAATTATGGAAAAGACAGGTCATATTGCAGCCCTGAAACTTTCCGACCTCTCAGCTAAGTTACAGACTGAGTGCTGAACAGGAGTGGGAAAATCATCCCAAGGCACAGCAACTTGCAATGTTTCATGCTTCTATATGGAAAAAAGACAGCCAGACCACTAAACCCACCCTTTCCGAAGGAAAAGCAAGATAAACAGTGACTGAAGGAAACTGAGATCCTGAACACAGCCAATAAAAGGATAAAAAAAAAAAAAAAGTAGCTATATGAGTAGTGAATGTCATGAAGATTAATTAGCACAGACAGTATAAAATCTTCTAAATTATCTTTTTCCTCTTCCCAGGAGACCCAAGACCACATAAATACAGTGTTGTTTATAAAGCATTCAGTTCCATGTGTCTGTGGCAACAGCTCATTTTTTGGTATAACCCTCGTTATTCCTTCTCCCCCCCCCCAGTTTTCTCTCTTCCATATTTGTATTTGGCATAAAGGGAACTGATTCTATTCAGAGAGGCATAGTGAATAAGAACAGAACCTGAAAAAAACAGAATTTGGAACAACGTTGTGAAAGGGAAAGCAACTAAAATGCTGAGTGCTTACAGTGCATCTTGCACAAAAGCTTACAGCAGATCACCAGCACCAAGAGTTTGGTTTTTCATACTCTCAAGAAAAGAAACTTTAAGAGCAAATTTAAGTGCCACAGACTCCC
Source organism: Lagopus leucura (assembly GCF_019238085.1). Classification (NCBI taxonomy): domain Eukaryota; kingdom Metazoa; phylum Chordata; class Aves; order Galliformes; family Phasianidae; genus Lagopus; species Lagopus leucura. Next base: position 6,691,859 of record NW_024962278.1, on the reverse strand, counting down.
ATAGGATCAAGAAAAAAGCTACTGCCTTGCAGAGGTTGACTGGAAAAACTGATTTTTTGAACATCCAAGCCTTCTACAGGATGAGGGAAAGATAAAACTGTTAATCACAGAGATCAGACACTTAACCTGCCCTTTATAAAACGTAACAGATCAAACATTCACACTTAAATAACTGCAGAAAGGTTCCCTTGGTCTTTCTACAAACTAAGACCATTTTACTCTGAACCATCAAATAGAAAGGTACCATGCACACTGAAGTATAAGTACTTAAATCTGCTGCATGCCTCAAACGATGTTCAGATTAAAAACTCATTAGTTAAACCTGTTCACAGGCCATAACCCACGTCAGCTGAACCTACCGTGTGGTAGTGTTATGTTTGCACCATCAATGATTGCTTGTGCCAGTTCATGATCATTGCTCTCAAAAGCGTGTGCAGCAGCCTTGAGGGCATCCCAAATCTCCTTGCGGCCTTCGAAAGCTGGTGCTGTGTCCCAAAACTCGTCTCTCTTACTGCGCAGCTGCCCGTCCGTCATGGGGTAATCACTTTTCCATTTTGGTTTCTCTTTTTTCAAGGGCTGATTACGACCAAGAGCAACTGTGGGGTAAAAAGAGAAAGAGAAGCTTAGAAAAAAAGTAACAGCACAAAGTTACTCCAGTATTCTTTGGTTATTCTACGAAGACAAAGCTTACTTTTGGGCAGCCCTAATCCTTTTTTTCCCCAGCCAATCTTCTCCAGGACATCACCTTCCTCCTGCTGGGCTCCAATTTCTCAGTTCTCCAAAGAAGCCGAGGGACTACCCTGCATTTTGCTCAGCTAATGCAATGCTCTGTTAAATGTGGACTTCAGAGGCTAAGGATTTTTGTTTTGTACCTTCTCCTTTTAAATTGTTTTAATTCAGAACAAGTGGGGAAAGGCAAATAAGATGCATGAACACTAGAATAGTTGAAGATGAATCCCTGAAGAATATCCAGGATTCTGTCAAGCTTTCATGCGTAGTTACTTCATTCACAATAAACATGAGAGTGTTTGTTTTATTTTAACTACAGCTATGTTTATGCAAAAGCCAGTTAAGATAATCACTTAGGTCTAATGTTGTGGGATTAAAACTACCTGCTCGCTTTAAATTACACACTGCTGAGAGCACACTAAAAGTCTTCTTCTGCCTGTTTCTGCAAGCAAGGTGTTATTACAAACCCTGTCCAAACATGATGCCCAGAGGTGCCTGGGAGCAGGGTGAATGCCTCTTTCCTATACACAGAATAGGCCCTGTCATTACTATCTGCCCCAAACACATCCTTGTGACAGAAAGAACCCATCATATGGGCTCTTTGTTGTGGTTTACGTGAGAAAGCTAGAAGACATCCATTCCAAGTATAAAACATTTCACGAGCACTTAATACATTGTGATGGCAATCAGATACATATTACTAGCTTCCATTATGCTACAGAAACGAAAATGAAAATGAAAACTGTGCTTTCTAAAAATTGTTTCACGTGCTTTATTCGGCAGAGACTAAAAATTAAGTCAAGCTGTACAACACTGAGATGGACCAGGGAAGCTTTTATTGCCATCTGAGGTACAGAGACAAAGAAGGGACTGAACTTCAGTGCACACAGGGTAGAACTTCTCCCTGCAAGAGTCAGAACCCACTGGCAGCAGGAACCTTGCTGAAATGGGACTTTGTGACAGCAGCACGGGAAGAGAACAATGACAAACCACAAAAGCAGCTCTCTCCACCGCAAAACCTCGAGTACACAGCTTACATGTCTCCAGAGGAAGCAAGACGTCCTGCAGCAGTCACACTGCAGTTAAGGGTGTTTGCAGCTGAAAATAAGCAGCAGCATCAACACAGAGGGATCACAAACACTAGATGATGGCTCTGGTATGTTCCCGAGGGACAGGTAAACGCTATTAGGATACCAGTAAGGATCCAGTCATGACAGCCCTTCTCTGTGAAGTGTTCGGGCAGTCCCAGGAGAGCAGAGGGATTGCAGTTGCTACCATGCCATGGAGCAGACCTCCTGTCACCCCACATCTGCGGAGCTGAGGCCTGAACACCTCACATGGGAATGTGGTTTCCCAGCTGCTGGGAGGCTGAGATCAGGCTCCTGGTTAGTCTTCAAGGACCAGAGAGCAGCAGGACAAACACAGGCCTTCGGCATCCTGCATCCCCCAGCTGTCGTTGCACATAAACAGGCACACTGTCTTTCTCCAGATCCTCTGATTTTTCTGTCAGAGTTGGAGTCAGATACCAAACAGCCTTGTATCTCTTTCTAGTCTTATTTTAGAGCTCAGATTCCACAAGAAGGATAATGTTATGTCTAAATATTCTTCACAACTCTCGATCCAGACATACAATGCACCCCAGGTAACCAGCGATAAGAGGTGATGGCCGTAAGTTCCACCAGGGGAGGTTCAGGTTGGACCATTTACTCTCTGAAAGAGTGGTGATGCACTGGCATAGCCTGTCCAGAGAGGGGGTGCAATCACTGTCCCTGGGGGTGTTTAAAGGAAAGGGAAGATGTGGCACTGCGGGACATGACTTAGAGCAGTCACAGGCATGGGCTGCCAGTCGGACCTGCAATCTTAGCGGTATTTCCAACCTTAATGATTCTATGATGCCCTCATTTAGCTGCAGCACATATTTTCGCAGTCTATTACAGTTCTTTAGCACGGGTGCGTGTGAGGGATGGGGAAGAGACATGAGTGAGAACACCAAACTTCAATATGTCAGAAATACTAGCCTCAGGTGAGCTGTAACACTTTGCCTAAATATCCTACTCCGATATTCCTTCTCCCTCCTTATTTTTTTCTGCCACACACGCGTTCAGCTCTGCTTTCAGGACAGCAGTGGCAGCAAGTACTGCGTCTCAGGGCCAACCACCAGCGTCTGGTCATGCAGAAGGCAACCTGACTTCACACAGTCTTTAAGGAGATTAAAACACGCTCATCATTAGAGCCTGCCCCCTCATACAACCTGATTTTCTAGCACCACAGAAGCATCTACTTCAAATCATAGCTCAGAAGGATATTCATATTTAAGAAGCGGTGATATAAGTCATTAAAAATAGAGCATTTAATGAAACTTCTGAGGGCAAGTTGACACTTCCAACTATGTGAAGCCATGAGTCTTCTTCAAATTCAAAAATAAAACTATGGATGAGAATTTATCTGCATGGAAACTTAAGTCAGATCACAATCAAAAGTACCAACTGACAACTGCTTGGCACTCCAGACGTTATTCTGTGCCCCATGCAGAAACTAACAATAATAAACTTCTGAAACAGAATCCTTTCAAGTGACCACAAGCATTTATTGCCTGTTGTTTCCATGGGATTGCTTCCACAAGATTGCTTCCATTTGCTTTTCAAAAAAGTGCTGACCATTTAGTAGACTTCAAAACAGCAAACCTAAGTGTTTACAAAACACCAAGTTTCCCGGCAAAGTGCCCACGTTAATGGTCCAAGCCTTGGTTGGGCACATGTGGGCTGGGAGCTGATGATGGCTCAGCAAAGAACAACGGCGAAGGGATGCAGTCCAGACAAGATGCACTGCATGCATTAAAACTGTAAAAACATACGTGGTAAAACACTTGAGCAAGGAATTGTTTCCATATTAAGGCTTAACAGTCAGAGCATGGAAATTTCAGACAGACAGAGTAAACAGGACAATGCACCAAATTTGGGTCAGTGGGCATCTTCCATTTTACTTCAGCTAACATCTGTTAGTATGTATGTTCAATGGACGCTAATTCATCCCACTGGGCCCTCTCCTCCTACCCAACATCAATTATGGAAGCAGGCTAAGGCACTCCTGCAGTCCCAGAGCTGCATAAGGCTATTTCTCTCCCCTTCCCATCTTTCCCCGCCCAAGACAGCACCTGAATAGATGGGTCATCACCAGACAAGAGCAGCAGCACAGAGACCAAAAGAGGCAGAGACCAAAAGAGGCAGAGACCAAAAGAGGCAGAGACCTCAGCAGCCTCAAGTAACTTTTCCCTAGAAATACAACCCTGCCTACAGACAGCAGCGATGAACAACCCAGCGATAACTTTTCTTTCCAAGCAGGAAAGGATGGTGAAAGCTATCCATGCCAGCACTAAGCCTTTAAACACAACTTGGCTTCAGGAGCTAGTATTCAAAAAGGTCTTTAATGTGTTTACTATTTATTGGAAACGCTTCAGGAATCCCCTAAAAGCTTTAGGCCCTGCTGAACAAATATTCATCTCTTCAGCTGTGTGAATAGGTGGAGCAGAAATGACATAAAAAGCAGTAAGACGTGTAAAAAATGTGATGTGTGAAATAGCTAAAATCTCTCATTTTCCACTTCAACTTTCAGTCACTAGAGAGAAACATCACTACATGAACTTGTATCGTTAAAGTTTTAGACAACATCAGAGCTGTAATAAAGCTGATAAAGATGAGTTAGAATCCGCACTGAAATGAATGTTAGCAGTTTGTCAGGTATTTACAATGCCAGTTTTATAATCCTCACTTCAGAAGTTAACTACAGCTCAGAAGAAAACGCTGACTTCATTTAAACCACGTATATCAGAGGCACACAGCTTACAAGGTCTCAAATAGACAGTCACATCCACATTAAAGTTTCATCTTACATCACTTCAACATAACTAAGAAATTATTAATATCCTTGAAAATGTGAAACTGTTTTCTAAATGCCAAAAAGGCACACTCTTTCTAAAGCAATACTGAAAGTCTCGATAGATGGCAATGGTTGATCTTTTGGCAAGTCATTTATTTAGATGGAAATACAAAGACCATTAACAGTCTGCTTTTCAAAAAGACAAAGGTCAGCACATTAATGACACCTCAAAAAAATATATTTGGAGTTCTCTTGCACTGGCAGCACAAAGAGACTTGAATTTCCTAGGGCTCAGCATGCAAAGGAGGAAGAAAAATGCCTGTCTGCTGAGATCCTGCAGTGTACAGGGGGGGGGTCAGGGCAGGACAAGGGATGGCCGCAACATGCTGCTCCTACACATGCAGAATGCAAGCACTGCTCAAGTCTCTACCCAGCCAAGCGTCCCTTACTGGGCTGCTTCATCCCTGAGAGTGGCCTAAGACTATTTAGAGAGGCAAGTAAGCTGCTTGTGCAGCAGCATGCGATGCTTTCTCTTCACAGATAGAGGACACCCCTGAATCTTGGCGGCAGCTCCTACTGCAGGTCCTGTTAACCAAAGTCCTGAAAAAACTCAAAATCTTGTTTTTCAGCAGAACAGATCTACACCCCTGTGCTCTCACACTATTTCATAACATGAATTCTGAAGGTTTGTTTCCTCTCCCCACAGCCTCCTGGCACAGCAATGGAATCAGTAGGTTATCTACGCTTTGAGCGAGCTTATGCAGATAAAACCAGATATTTAAATCAGTTCCTTCACAGAACATCAAAGCTTCTACATAGAACTCTTTTCAGACTATGACTGAATGCCAATATCCAGTTAAAGCACTCATAATTTCTCATTTATAAACCCATGAACTGTAGCCCTCGATAATCAAATGGGATAATATTTTCTGCCCCAGAGGGCTTACTGTCAAATCAAATAACACAAATGCAACAGTCAGATGAGACATCAGACAAAGTACTCTCTCCACAGAAGGACAGGTAGATCTCTGCTTCAGTGCTGAATTCTGTCTTCCTTCTTTCCCTGCTATTAACCACCCAGGTAACCCCCTAAGACCACAGGACTCGGTCTGTCGCAACAGCCTGAGTTACCTCCTGCAACTGAGCATAACCACCTCAGGAAAGGGCTCTTTGCTTTCAGTCATCCTCATGCCAGCTTCTTTCCTCTCATTCCACTTTCTAAGAAATCTTTCATCTATTTCTTAAAATGAGGTTAGGAATAATATTTGGCTTACGCTAAATCCATGCAAGTGCTCCACTGTGAATTTCTTCCTTTCCTTTTGAAACAGTTGCTTGCAGCATCAGAATTCTGCTGCTCTTGCAAGAAAACACATCCAAATTTGGCCAAAGCATGCATCAGAAATGTCTCTATGGACACATAGCCCACATGGTGTGGAGAGCCTGGCAGCACGATTCTTAGAAGGAGACCTGTGGTCTGGTCAGACTCTGCTTTGGGGTTGAAGCCCAAAGCTGCTAATCTCCACGTGTTTATCAGAAGCTGAAAGAACAAAAGCCCTTTGCAGCTTTCACTTCTGCAGATGTACAGCAAGAGCAAGACGGGCATGGAGGATTCCTCAGCCTGGAGAACACAAGTTAAGAACAGATATGGGCAAGCATTAGCAGAGAACATAAAAATGTTGAAATGACAACAGCACTGGGAGAATGTGGTTGTTTTTGGTTTGTTTTTTTTTTTAATATGTAAGAGATGGAGACAACTGCTTAAGTGTTAAGAGATGAAAGATTTTGGATGAAGTGTGGGGAAAAGAGCAGGAACATTTAACAGAAGTGCTGAAAGCAGGGCAGAAAATTAACAAAATGGAGAGTATTTGAATAGAAAAGAAAAAGACAGATTTTCCAAAGCTGTTCTCAGTGAAAAGGCGAGGTCTGATGACTACCAGGCTTTGGGGGGGGGGGGGGGGGGAGGACAGAAGCAGTAATCATTGAGGAGACAGCACGGACCAAGCTCTGTGTAAGGCAGCAAGGATCACGGCATGCAGCTCCTGCGCAGTGCACTTAAACCATAGGTATGCACAGCTTCAACAGTGGAAGTGATATCCTCCCGGGGATGAGCAACTTGGGAAGCAAAGGGTAATTATTTGAAGACAGCCATGAGAAGTTAACTAACTGTCAGCCAATTTGAACTAATCAAACATAATGTTTGAAAAATTGCTTTGCAGTTCAGGATCGGTTGCTAACAAAATACTTTTCTAAGACAAATGAAATGCAAAGTAATAAATTGCTACCGATAAAGTTTCTTTTAGTAATAGTCCCAAGGGCTTCCCTCCCCAAAATCAGTGAGTAGCACTCTATCATCAAATGACTCTCATTTTAAATCTATTTTGCTCCAATTTCTTCATAAGGCATCTTGTAATTTGGCGTCACTATCCGGTACCTGTCTTTGTGCCCGTCTCTGGTGTAATCCTTCCAGACTGAATGACAATCACATCTGGAGGAAAAGTTACTACAAAGGATAGGTGCAGAAGAACAGAGAAACTGGGGAGAGGGTAGGGAGAAATGCACTGCATCTAAGATGAAGACAATCTGAATTACATTAAGTCACATAGGCTTATACAATCTAAACTGCATTAAGCAATGCAGGCTTACACATCAATGGGAAAATAGCAGAATCTGATGTTTACTGCTTTCCACATTATTTTTTCTTTTGGAGGCTACATTTTTGCAAGGCAAGAACAGTATCTTGGAAAGGAAGCGTCCCTGGGCAGTAATAAAAAGTTTTCTGCCTTACAAATGTAAGGTGTCACCAAATAACCAAGTTTTTGTAACAAGTAAAAGAAGGAACATTGAGATTTCATAAGAAAACTGAAAGAAACGTCTATTAGGACAGTCATGAGAGTATTTAGAGCAGGGTAATGCTTCTGGGGATGCTGAGGACTGGGAAAGTCACAAACTTTCCAGATTCTGTATATGTATGTATACCTACCCACCTGGTAATGCTTGAAACTAAGCGTTTGTGAAACTAAGTTTTTCACAAAGGGAGACGGTGAAGCAGGGAGGAATGAACACCAGAAGTAAAACTGTATCACCTGATAGGAATTCAAGTTCTGTATTTGAACAGATGTGTCATGAAACAGAATGTTACAGAAGAAAGAAGGAAAGAAACAGGTGGCAGAAGGGAAGGAGCAATTGAGGCCAGGGAACTGATCACTCAAAGCCAAGTCTGTGCTCCTCCATGACTGCAGTGTGCTGGTGCTAAGCAGTGTACGCAGCCCACTGGGGATGAAGGTGCCATCCCTGTGCCATCCCAGTGGCTACTGCCTACTGGTGCCAGACCGTGGGTGTCACAGAGCATCACTCGAAGCAGGAACAGGGAACACACCTTCCCCGTTTCTCAAAGTTTCTCTTCAACTTTTACCCAAGATCTTCCTCTAAAACCAATTCATTGTACAGAAACAACTTCATGGTGCAAAATGTAAGTTATGCTGGTAACGACAGGCAGCTTTGGACAAGTCATACAGAAGGCACTCCGCAGACACATGGCACTAGATCCTTGCAGAGGCTTCACATCACGAGATAAAACACATGGAAGGATGAAGGTGTACAAATGTGCTAGACAAAGAAGAGAGCTGACTCTAACTACCAGCTATTACGCTATATTTTCCAGTGCTCACATCATTTTCAACAGGAACTGCAGAAGAAATCAAGAGCGCATGGATTTCCAGCAGCTCATCTCATCACCTCTCACATTCCAAGGAAACTAACTACTGCAACAAGAAGTCAAGGCTTCAAAGCTGTGAGATGTGCACACTGACAGTATACCAGACCCAAGCATCCCTGCCCATCCCAAAACACACACAGGCTCTGTCCAGCCACCCAGCAGCCCTGGCACCCGCTCTGCACGGTGATAACAGAGGTGCTGTTCACAGAACTCAGGAACCTACCTGTGTTTTGTCTGTGAGGTGCAGCTCCCAGCAGAGAGCCAGCTGGCGAGAAGTGAGAGTCAGCCTCTGGTCTGTTCATTCACATTTTACGAGGATGGTTTTTGTGCTTCCAAGGCTGTGAGAATAGGACACCGAACCCTGACATTTACAAATGCTCTGAGTAAGTGCTGCAGGGTAGAGCAATAATGCAAGAAAAGCCACTGCGAGGTTCTCTATTGTTATCTGCCTCAACTTCTCAAACAATTTTTCAAAGGGAACTTTTTCACACTGGTCTGTCACTGAAATTCAGCACTATTTCCTAGTGTTAGTTCTATGGCATTATTATCTGCTTGCAAAAGCTTCAAAGGACATCATGGTTACTCTTGAGCCCTGCCTGTCCACCGGCTCCTTGCTGGAAGCACAAGCAAAAAATTTTCACCTCGAAGTTCTAATACTGTACATCTTTAGAAAGAGGAAATGTCTGTGGGAGCAATTGCCACCTCCAATCCTTAGCCACCTTTGCCAAGGGGTGATGGCACATGGAGCCAGATGCTGTCAGGCAGGGCGATGGCCAGATGGCCCTGCCATGACTGCACCCCAGAGGCATCTCAGAGACACAGATCCTGCTCTGCAGCAGGCAAACACAGTGCACAGACGCTGACTGCACAGCTTCAGCCCTTCTGCGGTAGATGAGCTTCAAGGGACTGTCCTTATCAATACAACTATCTTTCAGTGCTCTTTAAACTAGCATCTAAACTATTTCTATGTCTGGCAGATAGGAACATTTTGTTTTCAGCTTGATGCAGAGCAGGATAAAGATTCGTGTGTTTGCAAATCACTGTATGCAAGCACCGAGACCTTCACTGTGCATCATGACAGCCAGGTTGTGACCTGGCCATCCTGTTGGATACCTATGGCAACCACCATTAAGAAAGGCGTCAGCGGGACTCAGTGATCCTTAAGGGCCCCTTCCAACTCAGGATATTCTAAGATTCTGTTTGAGATAGGCTGTACAATGTGGTTCAAGTTGAGACTTGGTCACAGCTGAGATCCTGGCAGCAACACAGCTTCTCAAGGGCAAAACAAAACACTCACAGCATGCTGCACAGCAAAGCTGGAAACCACAGTGGGAATGCAGCAGGAAGCTTCTGCAGGAATTACCTAAAAACCCAGGGCATTCTGTCTCCCATTATGAGGAAGAATGCAATTTGGCAACTTCACTATTAACGTACCAAGGTTTTGCTGTAGCTTCCCTCTTGTTCCGCTAGCAGAGGAACTTCAGCCGCCTGATAAAACCGTACAGTGAGGTTCCCGTGGCCAGCTGCACGGGACAGCAAACACCAAAAAACTTTCAGCCGAAGTGCTGCAAGCGTTTCCCTGCAAGCTAACAGCTGAGCTGCGTGAGCTTCAAGTGAGACAAAGGCAGCACCAGGCTCAGCTCAGAGCACAGCCCAGCTTCCCAGAGGCTGCGTCCATGGAGCGGTGCCATCGCTGAGCCCCTGCGTGCAGCAGGGCAGCACAGAGGTGACACGAGTTCCCCGCATCCACCAAGTGACAGAGTCATCTGCTGCCTATCTGCTCTCTAGTTAGTGCACCACAATTTTGCTGATGTTGGAAGGACTTATGTAAGAAAAGGATAACATATCAAAGACAGCCTTATCTTTCATCCTGCTAGAGTTATAAGAATATTATTAAGTTGTTAACTTTTTTAAACAATGCGGCTGGGTCCACCCTGATTAGGTGCAATCTTGCTGACATCCAGCCAGCAAGCCCTTGCCAGCAGAACCACATCTAGCTGCACGCAATGTGATGCTGCTACTTCTGAAGGCTTCCCCCTTTTCCAGCAGAGCTGGGATGGGAAGCACAGTGCCAGGTGTGCTCAGATGTCACCAGCTCCAGAGGGGAAAGAACAAAAAGCCCACAGTTGTCAATTGTTTTTTACAAAGATCAATGATTAAATTAGCTTGGTAACAAGGCCCAACACCGTACCTTGAATTTATTCCAGTGACAGCTATTGGCAGGGATAGAATTTCACATTAGCCAATTAACTAAATGCACTGCTACTGCATCTCAGCTACTTAAGCTTGTCAGTTAATTAAGAGATCAGTATGAACTGAAAATAGGAATTTCACCTGACACACATACCAAACATACATTATCTTAATGATTTAATTTTACAGTTCTGCTTTATGTTCCACCATTTGGAAAGCCAAAAGGCAATTGCTCAGTGTAAGGAACGGGTAAGACACAATAAGCAAACATTGAAGGATTTAATCAATAAGCTCTGTTTCTTACACTTGCTGCTTCACTAAGCTCTATTTTACAAGGCAGTTTTTCCATGATGAAATTACTGCTTCACACTCCCTCACAAATTATTTCTTTATCAATTTTTAGATGCTTTTGATGTGCTTCCCATTTAAGAGATGTTTTAATAGTTTCACCTCATGCCCAGTAGCCGTTCTGCTTTGGCCCAGCTGCTGCACACACAGCAGCCCTCGTGAGGACAGGCTGGGGCTGAGGCTGGTCAGCCTGCAAAAGAAGGCTCCAAGCAGGTGCTGCCGTGGCCTCCAGCACAGCAGTTCAACATGGCTCCAGACCAGCATCTCCAAACAGCACGAAAACAGGATCAGGACCGCTTTCTCTCAAGTATAAGCAAAGCTGGATGATTTCCACTAACACCAGCACCTGTCCATGTGTCCCAGCTTGTGACTGGGGCATGCAGTTCCCTCTCGTGCCATCAGGCTCCAGTACAGTGACAGGGTGCCAGCCATCCTCCTGGCTCTGGTTTCCATGTGGAAAGGTGGATCATGGAAGAAAGGTTAAAACATGCCAGGAATTGAGTTTTCATGGTAAAAATGATTTTCAATTACTACCTTAAAAGTAAAGGAGAGAAAATGTTACCCAGAATGGGAGGGTTTTGGGTCATCTTTCAGCCAATTATTCTTCTGTAATAACAATGAAGGTTTACTTTCCATACTGCCTTGCCACATAATTCAGAAGTAGCTAGAGTTTAATAATAACAATAATTCACCATTGGTTAGCACAGCTACCTTTGAGTAAGCCTTCTTTTGGTGGTAAATGCAGAGAAATCCCTCTCTTTTGTGCACAACGTATACAATGAAGGATGACAAAGCTAATAGCATATGATGTTAACGTGAAACAAACTCTGCTCAAGGGCTTGGGGTGGTTTGCTTGGTATTTTTTGTATTTTAGCAGAGGCCAAGTTGAACATGTTCTACTGGTTTAGTTACTTTTCACCGCTGATCAGATTAACACTGATAGAACTTACAGACTGGTCGGATATCGAGACATTCTGAAAGGCTATTTAACAGGTAAAGCTTCAGAACAACTCATAGGAGGTTTTGTTACTTTTTATCTACAAGCAGGACTTCTCTAGAATTGCACAAAGAGTATCTATGGTATTTTATGCTCTACATACAATGCCCAAGCAATTTCAGAAGACCATGCTGCAAAATTTGTGTCTATTTGTCAGTATTAGGCATATAAAACTGACAAAGATTTTCTACTTCCCAAGTACACCTTCTTGTAGGTGAAGTCTTCGGCCCTGAGGGTAAGGCATCATCAGACAGACGCCTCTTCTCCAACCTTTCCCCTTTCTTGATGAGAAAATACACTTAAGCTAAAAATAAGGATAAGAAATTTTGGCAGATAATGAGTATGAGAACATCGGTGAAAAGAGCTTCTTATTCGGGCCATTTGAAAACAAGCCACCTCCTGCAAAGTTCCATGCATTTACTGCACAGGTACAACTCTTTTGTTTAGGTGAAGGCAATACTGAAAGCCTTGAGCAAAATGCTGCTTACAGAGGCTAAGGGAAGAACTCGCAGAACGACTGGCTGCAAGAACACTTTTGATTCACCCAGTTTGCTAATTGCTATGCTCTAATGAGCAAACTATGCACACAGAACGCTGCTTCTGCAAAGCGGCAATCAGGGCACCCTGCACCCAGGGCCTGGCCGAGCAGGGACCCCACTGCTGCCTCCCTGACACCAGCAATGTCATTGTAAACATGAAAGAAAGCCATTCACATCCCCCAGTGAATAGAACAAACACACAAAGAAACCATTTGAGTTTTCTTGCTTTTAAAAGCCTGTATCAAAACTAAGAACTAAAAACGTACGGCCGGGATTGGAAGCCATCAATCCAGCACTGTTATCACAGCCAGCCCCCAGGCAAGGGGGTTTTTCCAACAGTAGTTTCTCTTTACTTCTTAGGCTGTATCTCTGGTTCAGAGAACTATGGCCAGCATCCAGGACCCTCCCCTCTCCAGCAATATTTAGGCACTATTAGCAACAGAGGCCATTAAGACAACCAGAAAAGCAGCAAGAAACAAAAGATTCCCTTGGTGTGGGAAGAGTAATCCTTGCTGGGTATGTCCATGGTGAGTACAAGCTACTTTGACACGGGTGGAGAAACCACCAGAAAGAATTTCTTATTCTTTTCACACTAAACCTGAACCTGATTTCCTGCATTCTGAACAGACTTCTATTTTTACAACTGAGCTGCAATTCCCTTCCTCTGATCACGGCGTTTTCCTCTCAGCTGTCACAGAATAGCCTGTGCCTTCTGATTCATTTGGTAGCCACTGAGTTAAAAAAAAACAAACAAAAAAGGCCAATTTCTGGCTCATACAGCTCAAGGTATGGCTACTCCTAGATAGCAGATATTTGCTAGGATTAAGTTTTCTAAGCAGCTGTAATGAGCACGCCTTGCTAACATCACACATTCCCTACTGCCCTCTAACACATCATTCAATAGAGAGTTATAAAAACAGTGAAAATAATATGAAATTTAGATTGTGTCAGGCATAACTGTCTTTAATCCCATTCTCAAGGCAGGGTTCTCTTAAGCCTGCCAGCAGTCCTCAAAAGCAATGCAGAATATTCACTGCCCAGAACCATTTACTGAATCATCCTAAGACACATTTTGTAGAATAAAAACAGCATTTGCTCTCCTAATCGAAAACAGCCTGTTCATGTGGGCTCACTATTCAGCAATAAAATTGACTTTCATACATAATAGTCAGTACTCTTCTTAGAAAATAGCTGTTTTCCAAGAAACCATGTTCTTTATTTATTATCCTTCAGAACGAACAAGCGAATCTGCATCGGAACGCATCAAAACAAAACAACAGAAGAGGAGGGGCAATACCTAAATCTGACCTGCATGGAAGAGCACTGCCCGCTGGAGAAAATCCTTTATTGTCTCATTTTTTTAATAACAACAAAATACAACATGAGAAAGAATGAAGGGTGGCTGTACTGAGCCACTAGAAGCACGCTTTATCAATGGGAGATGAATTCAGCTGGGAAATTTGGCAGGAAGAGCAATCAGATAGCGACAGCATATTTGAGTAGGCAACCCTGGAAAAAGAGTTTAAGAGAAGATGAAGTTGGTCGGTAGCATTTCTTATAGGGAATATTCTGTTTGACACAGCACTGAATCAGAAAACACAGACACCTCTGCCAGCACTGTCATCTTGGACTTCGTACAACCTTGGTTCAAGCTGAAACATCATTACTTCTACAAAAGCAAATAAACAAAAACTATTAATGGGTTTGCTCATCAGACAGTAGCTCTCACAGCATCCCTCTGCACAAAGGCTGCCAAAATACGTTAATAAGGCGAGGTGCCTGCAGGAACTGAACCGCCCCCACCGCCCCAAGTACCCATCGTGTTTTCCTAACCAAAGCAGAGCTTCATGTTAATTACTGGCTCTCGGTAATACGTTTCCACCTCAAGATGGTAAAACACTACTGCTTCTTCCACAGTTCTACAGCATGCTTGTTTCCCTAAGTACAAACAACAGGAAGAGAACAACAGCCCTGGGGTCTGGATTTGGGCAGTGACAGAGCCCTCCCATGTGCCACTGCTACTCCAGCACTGAGCAGCAGGACCCAGCCTCCGGCAGGCTTAAGGGCCAGCTTCCCTTTGGGTTCACAAATTAACACACCACCAGACCTCTACTCCTCGGCTGCCTGGTAAATAATCCACACTTAACTGACTTATGTCAGACATGCTTGGAATTCCCCAATGGCAAAACTAAGCTGCACTCGCTATTTTAAAGTTAAACAGGGAATATAAATTATTCCTACTTAAAATAAGGTTGCTTTGCCTTCCCCAGTGCTGGGCATTGACTCTCCAAACATCAGTGAAGTATTTGCCTTTTCAAGTTGCATAAAAAGCTCTGTTGGCCATTTAACCACAAGCTATGACTTCTCCTCCTTCTGAATTTAAAACCAGTTCCCAGAAAGTATGTTATTTGGAAGAATTAGGCACAACAGACTAGCAAGCCTATGAGAAAGGATATGAAACATCCCAGGAAGACAAACGCAGAACTTGAGCTTCACCTCTGCTGACATCTCTCCGGACTTCAGTGAGGGAAGGCCCACACAGCCAACCACTGCAGAAGTTAGCACTTCACACAAGGTCGCTCAGAGCACTGACTAATGGTAAACAAGTCAGGTGACAACAGAAGCAAGATGGGAGGAAAAGGAATCAAAGAAAACCACTTTTAGTCAGACCGACTTGACCAAAAACCGGTACATGCAAACAGAAAATGCAGAAGTTGCCTCTAAGAAGACTGTTCAGGGCCATCTGAGTATGAACCCTCTGGGGCCGGTTCTGTTCCGTTGGTTCAATCTACCCCGTGTTCATTAGCTCGTCCAACACGGACTCTGTGTCTTTACTCACACAGTGTGATCCAGCACAGCTTCCCCAAAGAAATCAGCAGCAGAACAGAATCCGAGACAGCTCCACAAGGTCGCAGCAAGTCACGAAACACTGCAGTATTCCTGCTCACTGCAAATTAACTCAAAGGGTATTTGGAGTATTTTGACAAGGTTTTTTTCCCCAGAAGAAATAAGCTTTTGTACAAAAGCTTTTGGAAACCTGTTTGGAGACATGGCATGAACTCTATAATGACCTCTCTGGAGCTGCCTAGGCCATTGGCACCTCATCACAGCGTAGGAGCACCAGGTATGCGTTCAAAGGGTTCATGCCATCATGCCATTCAAATAAATTGTAAAGAATCTCAACATAGTTAAGCTGTTTTGAAAGGTTTACAGAAAAATAAACTCTTTTCTATATTGTTCTTCTCACACTGAGAGAAAAACTAAGACTTTCAGAGCCTCTCCTGTGAGTTGCAGTTGGAGAACTGGTGGGTTCCCTACGGCCCAAGGCCCCTCGTTTCAGTGCTCCTTTGAGATGCTGAACCACAACATCCCTGCTTGCCTGCTCTGACAGTGCTGCTCCTTGCTTCTCTCAGAGGGGAGACCAAAATTCTGAATTCCCTCTTGTTCCTTTCTGAAGGCATTTTGCTGAGGCCAGAAACTGAGTCTGTAATACTTCTGGAGCTATTTCTGTGCCGTAATATCAATACAGCGGCTGGAATGCCTTGGATATGTACAATGAATGTGTTTGTTTCAGTCGTGTTAATGCAATGTTCCATCACTGTCTTAAGTACCATCAGCATGAGGCTATACAATACGTGACTGATTCAAAGCATGTGACTTCAATTGAGCAATGAAATTTCAATACACATGTGGTTTTCTGTTGGAACTCAAGCTGTTTTGGCACCAGAACTAGATTTAGATTTGGACAGGGATACAATGGAGATACACAGATGTGAAAAACTGATGTACAAATGAGCAAATAAGAGAACTTATCTCAAGTGATTATTTTAACTTGTCTAAGAGCAACACCCAGTATTGATGAACACTTCACTGAACATAAGCCCTTAGTGAATAGCAAGCCATGTTCTTTTACTGTAATCTATAAGCATATAGTAAAAAAAAAAAATAAAAAAAATTTATGCGTTTTATTGAGCCAAGTCATCAACATGTAACTCAAATCAGTTCCCACTCCTTAAAAAAAGTTTGAAGAGTGATTTGACAGCTTTCCCCTTCCCCAGCCCTGGATGTGCCAGCCCCCAGCTGGGACCACAGTTCCCCACCTGTGGTGGGCACTCAGAGCACAACACACGCAATGCAAAGCACAGCTTGCTGGCCCTCAGCAGCAGGGCGTTCTGCTCACGTCCCAAACACAACAGCACTAAAAGCAGCAGCAGGACAGTGAGAGAGAGGTGTGAAGGACTGGAGCGCGAAGCTTCATCTCAACCCATGTTTAACCATTGCTGCCACCAAACATAGCTTCCTCGAGAGTGCATCCAGCAAGTGTTAGTGAAATTGTTAGTCTAACCTCCACGCAATGTTTATCATTTCCAAACCATTTTCCTCATTGCCATTCCCATTTCCAAACAGCTTATTTTCCTTTGCCTTCATCTCACAATTCATTCTGTGTTGCAGTTGTCCCATCCCTGGAGGTGGCCCAGGCCATGGATGGGCCTGGGGCAGCCTGAGCTGGAGGGGGGCAGCCAGCCCATGGCAGGGCATGGGACCGGGCCATCTTTGAGGTCCCTTCCAACCCAAGCCATTCTATAAGTCTACTGTAAGCAGGTGAATTAGCCATTTTTCTTCAACTATTTACCTTTTCGCCAGATAGGCATTACTCTGCAGTTACCAATGGTCCACACTAGGCTCAGTTGCTCAAAAGCAGCACGTTGCCAAACAAAAATTGGCAGGAGGAAATGGCATTTGCCAGCTGCAGGTGCTATCCACTGTTTTGTAGGTACTCTTTTACAAAAAGACTGTATTTATCCCTACAGACAAGAAATCACAGGAGATGATAGTTCTATGGCAGAAAAATAAAGCGACAAAGTAAATGCCACAAGAGATCCTTCTCATGAATCTGGAGTGCCCTTGATCACAGCGTGAGAGCAGAAATTGAGTTCCATAACTGAATTTTAAAAATACAAAGGTAGCAAGCTTCCAGCCCCGAACTATCGTGCTCTGCTTCTGATGCAATTTCAGACCCTATGAGTATTCTCAAAGAACACGCATCTCTAATGAGAAAAAGGTGAAAAATGCCTTCCTACATTACAGGTTCTCTGCACTACACAAATTATTTACAGTTGTGACATTTACTTGAGATTACAAATTGAAAATGTTAATAATTATGAGCAATATTTTAGTTACTTATAGAAAAAAATGTCAATAATGGGAGATGGAACATATACTAAGAGTAAACAGTCTCTACGAAACATGAAATGAAATATGCATTGTACAGCATTACACCGTACATTTCCAAATGCTTTAGCCTGTAATCTTTTTCTCCATGGCAGCACCTGTTCTCATTTAAAACCACTGAAGTACTCCTGACTGCCATTTGTAAAGGGCCTTTTCTTTCAAGTTTGAGAATGTGGGAAAATCACGTGACAGCTCATGCAGAAACTCCCAGCCCCTCTCCTTTCTACCTCGTTTCAGCATAAGGATGTCTATATGCACATATGCATGTATACACGTATGCACACATAAGCACACATCTGAGTTTCTCCTGAAGAAATGATTCTTCCCTTTTGAACTGTTCCCATCTCCTCCCACAAATGGCTTCCAAGCAATGCTTTGAGTTTTTCCTTTTAAATCACATTCATTGAGCACGTGGGAAGGGAAAAGAAAAGGACATGAGGAAAAAGAAGAATGGGGGAGCTGAAAAAGTAGTCTAATAAGCAAGCACAGCCTCCCCCAACTCCACCTGTATTTGTACTTCACATAGTTTTCAAATGCTGCACATTAGCTTCCAATGGGTCAAATGGATGCAAATTCATTAACAGCATGTATTAGGTGCTTCTGCACTTCTCACCTGCACAGTCTACAGTTGCTCTGCTTCTCTCAATACTGTAGAGCCTCAGGATGACAGGCTGCTTATGTCATTTCAAATATTTAAGGTAGCCTAAGAGATACCAGCACCACTCAGCATTTAGAACAGAGCTTTTAGTTCACTTCAAAAGGTAGGAAACAGATTAAAATCCACTTACACGGTTTGCACTGCTCTGCCTTTGGCCATTGCTCACTCACACAGCCCTAACTCAAGCCTGCAAGGAGAGAGAGCTGCTGCCAGGTGACATCTGGGAGATCAGCCCAGGGTCAGCAAAGGCAGAAATGCAAAATTCAGGATCTGACTGAACCTTAAACCACATCAGACATCCCTGCATATTTTACTGCAAGCAGGTCAAGACAGTAAAATATCCAGTTACACGCGATGTTAGAGGTGTTTTCCATTAACTGTACAAGCAAGTTAACTGTACGAGTAACACAAGCTGGTAGCTTTTGGATGTGTCACTTGTACTTCTTCTGCCCATCTCTGATAAACCAGTATGAAGCACTGAATTCAATTCTGCACTTCTCACACCAGAAATGCAATCACACTGTGAGGGAAAAACTGTTTTTCTTTAAAGTCAACAAACAAACCTTTGCTTCTTTTGCATCTCAAGCAGTGGAACATTTGTGTTCCTTCAAATCTTAGGTTTCAGCCAGACAACATACATGCAGCAGATTAAGTTGTAACTGGAAACCCCAAGGTGCAAGTAAAGCTGTTCTCCAACAGCCAGAAACCAGGTTACTGACTTTACCTTTTTTATTTTTCCTTCTGCTCTGCATGCTTCACAGAAAGGGCCAGTTCTCTGAAGCCAGGTCTCCAACCCCTGCCTTGTTCCCATACCATATAATGACCACTCCAGTCCTTACAGTGGTCCCCAATGGAGGGCAACGGGGGCCGTGGCACTGCTGCTGCAGGGCAACGCAAACACCCAAGGCTTAGCATCACTGTGAGTAAATAGAGACCATGTGCTGTCAGTAAACAGAGCACAGAGAGGACTGAGAGCCCAGCATGTGCACACACACTGCTCGCATTGCCCGGCACCCACCCAAGGTCAGCCACCTTCCAGCACCCCAAACTGGGGAGTCATCAAGCTCATCCTGCTCACTGCGTGCATACTATGAATAAGATGATGAGAATTGTCTAAATGGAATAGTTTTTAAAACTAGATACAGGAACATGTAGAAAAAAAGGCTTATTTTCATAATGTGCCTTTAAGACCAATAGGGCTTCCAGCTGGAAGAAGAAAAAACAAATGCCCATGAACTACACCCTAAGCACCTGCACATGAAAGCAAACCAGTGGCTCCTGCCTTTAGGCTGACATTTGCCAGACATGCACCCAACTGATGCCACATGGTCTTCTTTCCAGCTGCAGGACTCCCAGCTGGAAAGGCTCTCGTCCTTCCCTTCCAGGAGCAGGGATGCCACTGACACTGAAAAAGCAAAGCTTCCTGCTGCACACCTAGCTGTACTTTTCAGTTAGAATCTCATGGACTATCCCCAGCACAAATGGAAACAACCCACTGCATTTTCCTCCAGAGCACTTCTTTGGAAAGCCACAAAGCACAGCAGCATACATGTTGGTACCTGCAGCAGAGGATGGCCACACCACAGCAGCCAAGCTCAAAGTCACAGCAATGTGATGGGAAAGAACTGGGAGGATCATGAGGTACCAGGTCAGTACCTACCTGCCCAGAAGGCCAAGAAATCATTCATCGCTGTAGCATGCACAAGCAAAATTTGCAAACTTATATATATTTTACAAGATTATGTATGTATAACATTAAGAAAAAGCAAATCTACAGAAGTCTAAGAGGAAAAAGAAAATAAAGCGTAAGAACTTGCTTCAGTGGAGCCTGAATTTTAAGTGAAGGAGATGCTGCTACTGGTTACTAGCAGGTAACAACTGCCTAAAAACCCTAAGTGACATATAAGTATTTGACTTCAGGACAGAGCAAAAGTGCTTCTTATTTCACACCCTCCAAGCAAAGGACTGTGATACTTAAACAAAGGAATAGCTGCATTGATTGCTGGAACATCAACATCTGGTCCAAAGTTCTTCAGAATCAGAATTAATCTATTTTTAAAAGCTGGGCAATCAGAGCACCTGTGGCTTCCTTCATCCTTCCTGGTACTTGCAAAAGGACCTGCAGGAATGGCTAGGACCTAACTGCAAGGCAGATCTTTATTTCTGGCTTCAATTGTATTATAACTCGTGACTCATAAATTGCATTGTTCAACATTCATATGAAAAATAATAGCTATCATTTTATCCCGCTGCAATAAGAGGGGATTACTGATGTTATTTTTTAGAGTTTATTCAAACAGGCAATGAATAACATGTTTTCATTTATCAAAAATCTCCAAAGCACAAAGAATGTTCAATTTATTATATTTAATATTCAGCGATTTCAACACCGAAATCCCAAGCAGAGAAATTAAAACAAATTGCTTCATCTAGAAACCAAACAAACAATTACACAAAGGAACAATGCCAAAAAGGAAACAGAACAGCTGCATTAGTCAGCCCTTATTAGCAGTAAAAATAATACCTTATTTCATTTTCTAAGAGCTATTTGTTAACACCTGAAAAACAAAGTCTACAAGGTTACAAATGGTATCAAAGTGATCCTCAGGTGCTGGCTGTGCCAAACTGCACATCCCACTGAACCCAAGCAGGCTGAGGGTGCCCAGCCATTAGAAAACCAAGTCATTCATTAATGGCTTTTATTAAAATGCCCTGATTAAAACCACATGTACTGTTGTGGAAATCACGAGAGACTTACAGTGAGAACCATACTAAGCCTTTTTATTCCATTTTGAAACAAAAAAAAACAGTAGGATGTGACGCCCAATGCTTGTTCCGAATTTAGCATTACAGTTGCAAAACAGCACCTTATCTTAGGGCTGCACTATAAAACAGCAGGAACAACCTGAAGTCCCAAACAACCTGTTTCACACAACACCACAATCCCAGGAAGGTGCTATGAACTGGCACACACTATCCATGGCTTGCAATCAACTGCTAAACCACTGCAAAAAGCAATCTCAGAGATTCTTTGTATGCTGACATACGGGGTATGCACCAAATGCTATTAACTGCTCAGTCATAAGATCCTTGTTTAAAAGCCCTGTGCTAGCTGTGCATGGGCCTACTGTATTAGTGCAATTGTGAGCAACAAATCTGACTACTTAATATGCAAATTCCCTTGGTCAGCCTTCCATAGAAGCACCATGAAAGCAGTTATTGTAACTCCAGATCAGACATGTGATATACAGCACGATGCCACTCAGCTGAAGATATTTCAGAAACCTTTGTCCAGCCAGTGAAAGCAGAGGTCAAGCCTGGCATGTGGCTTGCTAGAACTTAACGAAGCATCAGCACTGTACCAAATATTGCAGAAATAATTGATACTTTTCACACATTCTGGTGCGGCAGTCAGATGTGCAGCCCTATTTCTGCTTGCTGCCATTATCACTGCTGGGTGATAGGGGCAGCAGTAAAGAAGACAAATTTCAAACAGAATCATCGTCTTACCTAACAAAGAAGGCGATAAGAGCTCCAACAGGCAGCTCGCATCCCGACAAGGAGAGCACAGCAGCAATCAGACAGCCACAGCCGAGAGACTTAATCTGTAATGACTTGTCATGCCAGCACGTCAGGACACCACATTTCTTGCCCTGTGTTACTCTCCACAGATAACTCTCTTTGAACTTTGGGAAGTAAGACAAAGTAATTTGCAGCTAGTAACAGAGTTTACCAGAAGAAAATGAATGGATTCGTTTTTCTTTCACAATCTTTCCCATCCTCCTCTCCAAGAAAAGGAAAAGAAATAAGAACCCTCCGAAGAGGACTTGCACGTGGGAATGCAAATTTTCTGCTTCATGCCAAACCAAACTTAACTTGATAAGCTGTTAGACCATGCTTGGAAACACAACGTAGAGCTCTCCAGCAGTTAAATCCAAACCCAATGCTTCAAAGCTTTTCTGAACAGATATCTGAGGTCATCACACAAGCTGCATGCAGCCAGAGAGCAGCTATTTCTCCCCCGATTTCCCCGTTCGGCAGAAATTCCGTCACCTTTGACAAGGCACAGCAAGAGGAGATTTGTTGCTTGGCTCCTGAAAGCTTGGAATGTCTGACAGGAGACAGCTGAGCTAAAGCAATGGGAAAAAACATCTGTGTGTACAATCATCTCCCATTGTTCTTTTTATCTGCTTTAAAGAGTCTCCAATAAATCCACCTCATCATCCAGGATCCACCACGCAGCTCTGCTGGACTATAATGCCCCAAGCTTTAGACAGGATTTTTTTTTTTCTAAATACAACAAAACTATTCTATCAAAATGAAAACCCACTAGAAAGAGCAGTGATAACGAAACAGGTGGCATCAAGCCGAAAAAACCATTTCATCTCCAGCAGGATGGGCAGAGCAGCATCTGTTTAATTCTTGCTAAGTGACAGA
Organism: Lagopus leucura; assembly: GCF_019238085.1. Classification (NCBI taxonomy): domain Eukaryota; kingdom Metazoa; phylum Chordata; class Aves; order Galliformes; family Phasianidae; genus Lagopus; species Lagopus leucura. The sequence goes on along the minus strand of NW_024962278.1, from coordinate 6,669,135 downwards.
CTCCTCCTGCTTTGGTCAATGGGAACAGATCACACAGTAAGCTGTACACACACATACGAGCTGGTATATTTGATTAGCTTGTTCTTACGCTCAGAGACACACCTAAGTACATTAAATAGTTCTCTGGATAAACGCAAGCATCTCTCTGACCTTTCCAATAGGAAAAGAGAAAGGAACCGCACACAGTCAGCACACTGTCAGCTTTGCTGAGCAGCAGGGAAATAACTGGAAGTGCCGGTGACTGACAAAAGCTCGGAGGACAATACAGGGATGTGACAAATTCTGATTTTAATTCCAGTGATATCATCTAGCAGGATTTCATCAGCTCTTCACTGCACTGTAATAGATTGAGGCTGGTATGAATTAGACTGGAGATCCAGCTCCCACTTTTATGCAACATCAAGCACTGCTGTTACTATCTAATCAATCTCATGACTGCTTGCCATTCTTTAAGAAACTTTCCTGTTCTGAGGAAAAAAAAACAAACCTCTTCCAAAGTAAGTCTATCAGCAGCAACATTCCGGCTGGAACTGGAACGTTTCTATTCTAAAACATCTTCCTAAGATTTATAAAATGAGGCAGCCCTGCTGATTGACAGCAATTTGAAAGTGATTACACTTGAGTTGGTCACAAAACAGCAGTTGGAGGAAGTAAGCCCTGTTATCAGGATGAGCAGGCTGCTGTTCTGTCCAGGAAGGGCTCAAAAATGACACTCACTTGGGACTTCAGCTGGTTTGTTTTCTGATGCCTTAAGACAAAAGGTTCCTCCAGAGATCAAGTCAGATTTCATTCTCAGCATGTGCACACTTTCAGAATTCGTAACCCTAAGGATTAGCAAAGGCAGGCCTTCAGTGCCTTGGGAGTTAAATGTAACAGAAGAGGTACTGAAGTTCTTGCCTCTTAACCTATATCCCCACCTCCCCTCTTTTGTTTTGGAGAAGCAGAACAGATACGCAGCCTTACAGAACAGCCTATCGCACACTGCAGCTCATTGTTTAAGACAGTCCTAAGAAGCACATAATTCAACCGAAATTACATCACTTCTCACTTCAGCAAGACAACCTTAAGGAACATTATCCTCAGAGCATGAATCAACACGAGCCAGCTGACATGCATTCTGCATCTCACAATCTTGAGGAATCCAGCTGCAGTTCTGATGCACCAAGCACAGTGGGTTATTACCCCAAAGGCTGCAGCGTGTCATGCCATGTATGGTGTTTACAGGAACGTGCTCCAACTAAGTCTTCTTGGGACAGCAATCTTTACACAACTTGGATGGAAATCACGTACCTCTGCACTGCTACCAAGCACGTAAGAAAGCAGCATTACTATTTTACAACATCTGCCAAATGCTGATAATAATTATTTTTCCCCTATCTCATTCATTGGACATCAGAGGCAAGATAAGAGTAAGGAAATTAAACCACAGCTATTGCTGTGACACAATCTTACCTCATAACACCTGCCTCAAAAAACTGCCAACACAGCTTTCTGATGGCTTTTTTTTTTTGTCAAGATTTTAGAGGACGTGAAGATTTCCGCTGTTCTTTTTCCTTGACTTCCATGTCCCTGACGCAGTTTTCCATTTCTTACTGGCTGATAAATTTCCTTAGCACTGGACACAGCTTTTAAGAATAACTTTTTTAAAAAATAGATGCAAAGAGCAAGGAAGACTTGTACTAGACAAAGCTATGCAATTTCCTTTAATGAAAATGATGTGATTAAATCCCACACAGCTGGACTTCCTGGTATTTCTGTAAACTATGTACCTGGCATTAATCAGCAGGTGGCCGCTTCAGATGTAACTGTACAAGCTGCATTTTTTGTATATATATTATGGAATGATGGTAAAGTCACTGATGTGACAGAACACCAACCAGCTGGGCTGCCTGAAGTGAAACCAAACCAATAAATAACACTCTGCAAGGCAAGGGGGAAGATGCAGATCTAGGTCAGCAGTTTTCAGCCTGGAATCCGTGGCCCCTGTACGTGCAAGGACGACCGATACACCAACTGTAGTGCTGGTAGGCTGACTTTAAATGACCGCACAGCACATACAGCTCTGCTGGAGAACATCAGGGGTCCACAAACCTCAGATTGAAAAGGCAATCAGTCAGACGTTTAGGTGGAGGGAAGCACAAGGGCTGAGGCACTCACACCGCAGCAGTGTTTGCACAAAGGAGGTGCACACGCTTCCACACAGCGAGAGCACACCGCTCCAGCTTCTAAAGTCATTGGAAGCTGACTGTTAGCAAGGGTGAGCCAGGCTAGAAGAAAGCATCCATCTTTCTCGGAGAGAATAAAGAGAGAAAAAAATAAAAAGCGAGAGAAAAGAGCCCAACCCACGGCAGCGCCAGGACCTGAGTTATCTGAAGAACTGTTTTCCACGCACCACAAGGAGCCGAACCCAAAGAAAACAAAGTTCCGGAGCCCCGGGAAGGCCGCTGCCCCGCCGCCGTGCGCTGCAGGAGCGCTGCGGGCGGGGAGAGCAGCAGAGCCCCCAGCCGGGATCCGACCGCGGAGCACCGCGGGACACACACACGCCCGTCGGCCCCCCGGCTCCGGCCCCTTCCCGGCGAAAGGGGGGAGACCCTCCGGGGGCCGAGGGCTCGGAGCACGCCCGCACATCGTTCCGGGAAAGTTGCGGCCCGGGCGGCAGCCCCGCGGCCGGGCGCGGCGCGGGGAAGGCGGGCGCGGAGCGGCGCGGTTCCCCCGCTCGGCCCCGGCCCCTCGGCAGGCCCCGGCC